>NC_135013.1:1840000-2203750 GCF_051020955.1 Megalopta genalis | reverse complement strand
AGAAATGAAATATCTTTCCTATTTATTTCTTTTTCTTTGAGAAACACCATTTTTTAGCCATGTGCATGAATAAATAATTAAATAAATAAATGAATGAAATAAGTAGTAATTGGAACGCAGGGGTTGCAGTAATGAGACTTTTAATTTAAATATGTATTATATATAATATTGTATTATATTATATTTTAAAATAATATATATTGTATAATAAATATATAATAAATATTATATAATATATTATTATAATATAATATATATTATATTATATATAATATTATATATTATGTCATATATGTATAAATATTATATATTATATCATATATAAATATAAGACAAAGTAAAAAACACTGTGGCGAACATAATAACTATTAAAATAATAATTCTAGATCGGCGATAAAATAAAAAAATAATCCGGATAACACAATGAAAGCACTGTCAACCGAATAAAAATTGAAACACGAATGAGAACGAATAATTTGAACTGTGAGGTCGAAGAGATGCAGAGCAGGCAGCGTCGAGCATAATCGAAGATTCGCTGGGACAGAAGAGGGACCCCGTGCGGGACAATGATCGCGGTCCCGCCGCGTGGACCGTGGATGAAAAAGATGGAGGGCAATCGGAAAAGGAGGTCGAGGCACCTTTCTCTCCTTGAGAGAAGAAGCCGCTTCTGCGAGAAGGCGCGGTCGGCCGACACACGACTGTTTGCCTAGAATAGAGCATAGTTCACGCCGGTAGCTCTGGCTGCTACCGGTTGTTCTCGGTACTGGCGAAAACGAGGATCTGTTCGAACCGGGGCGACTCGCGCAACGCGAACCGGACGATCGGCTCGAGTATGGTTGGCTCGCTGCTCCCAACTAGTTTGAAACCGAGACTTTCGAAATGGGAGCTGCGAGAGAGAGAGAGAGAGAGAGAGAGAGAGGGGGGGAGAGACGCGGAGAAACTGTCGTTTTTAACACTTTGGGGACATTCGATGACAGGATAGAAGCGTCTTTATGGCATTTATTTATGGCTGCCAGGAAGACTTACAATCTACTTTGTTGCTCTTTGCGACTTTCTTTATTGATTTTAAGTCTGTTGAAATTTAGTGAAGAATTGTTTGTCTCTCTTTAATCTTGTTTATAAAAGAGATTTCTAATCTACTTTGTTGCTCTTTGTTGCTCTCTTTGTTAATATTAAATCTGTTGCAATTTAATCAATATTTCTTTATTGGTCTCCTTTTAATCTTTTTTATATAAAAAATATCTAATTTATATTGTTGCTCTTTATCTTTTTGTCGGAATTTAATGTAAATTTCTTTATTAGTCTCTCTTTAATCTCTTTTATCGAAAATATTACTTTATTAATCTTAAATTTGTCGAGATTCAATGAAAAATCATCTGCACCTCTTCAATCTTGTTTATCGAAGAGATTTCCAATCTACTCTGTTGCTCTTCGCCGTCCTCTTTATCGTCGCCCATATTTGTCAGAATTTAATGGAAACTAGTTTGAAACCGAGACTCTCGAAATGGGATTTGTGTGGACAGTCTTCGCGGTGTTTATGGTAGCCGTGAGACGAGTGTTTGCCGCGAGTTCGAAAAAGAGCACTGTCATTCGGGAAATGGCACTTGTCGCGAGGAGAAAAGGATCGATGTTCGCAACGCTCTCGGGATAGCTTGAAAAATGATTGAAAAATTAGGTCGACGGAGACGAGTGAATTCGATACTGTTGCGGCTGTTTGCAAAAGTAATGTTTGCGTTTACTATTTAAACATGTACTAAGTAAATATGTACTATATAAACATGCGCTATTTAAACATGTCCGATTTCTCTTCAAATGAATAGCAGTTTGATGCGCATACTTAAAACACAACGTTATGAATAAAAATGTTCGATTTCTCTTCGAACGAATACCTAGTTCAACGCGTATTTATTTAAAAGTAGGGTAGTGGAGACGCCTTTAATTTGTTTCCAGACGTAATTAACGTTATGGCTAATGAACAAGGCCTGCTAGATTTTTTAATTCTTTGATTTTGTTCAATTTTTAATAACAAAAGACATTAACCCTTTGCACTTGTACAAAGAGAAAAAATCTTATATCTTTTATTTATTTAATTATATATATAATTATAATTATATAATACTAATAATTAATATTTGATAATTTAATAATACTAAAATCTTATACCTTCTATTTATTTAATTATATGTATATATACTATATATATTATTATAATTATATAATACTAATAATTAATATTTGATAATATATCAATTTGATATGACCAATAATTTAATAATACTAATTTGGTAATACTAAAATCTTATACCTTTTATTTATTTATTTTATATATTTAAAAGAAAAGGAAACATTGTAACAAAGTTCCCTAGAATCAAATACTAATATAATACTACAATAATAAAATGTAGGATTTCGGCTATGTATATGGCGACATACAAGCACAACGATAAAACGTATAACGTCATCTATACGGCGATATACGAGTGGAAAGGGTTAATACGTCTCATTCGGCAAATGTAAGGTTAACTAGGATAAATACAAGATACGATTAAGATAACTATAAAATTAAACGAACATCGAGAGCTCTCGCAGTTTCGTCGGAAAGAAACTCGGCGGGCAATCCGGAACGCACGACGCTCGAAGAAAAAGCGATGCGATTTGCGTAACCGATTTTACGATTCGTACTCGTCTGGAGATCGAAATTTCGTGTCGTGTAACCGACACGGTGGTCCGATGGAGACTCCACCGCCGCGCAACGTCATGGCGCGTGACGTAATCGGTGCGTTGCGGGGGTCCCCAAGTGTATCGAACGTGAACCGCATGGGAACGCAGGGAGCGCCGTTGCTCGACGACGAATCGACGCCGAGCGATCGTCGCAGATCGCGCGGATCCCGAGCACGTGCCGACCGGCGCGAATCAATCGAGGATCATTGTGATTTCACAGTCGTTGGTCCGGTTTCTAAAACGATGCGGCGCGGCGCAGCGCAACGCGGCTGCCCGGGAACGACGAAGAAAGCAGAAAAATCGTGGCCCGTGTCCGGCACGCGATTTTCATTGCGGAAGATCGCGTGACGCCGCGATCCGACGCGCCTCGTAATCGGAATGATGTCAGTGGTACGGCGTTGGCTCGGCTCGGACTTGGGACTTCGGGCCGCGATGAGGAAAGCCGGTGGTTCCGACGGCTGCAATTGAATCCGGGGGAATCGGTGCGTTTAGATCGTTTAGATCGTTTGATCGACGCAAGGATCCTCGGCCGTAATTACGACGACATCGGCTGAAACGTTCCCGGCCCATGTACAGGGTGTCTCGAAAGTCACCCGCAAAAGTATAAGTCGATTATATTGCAATTCGATCACGTTGCAGCTTGATTATATTGTAATTCAGCTATATTGCAACTCAATTACATTGTCAATTCAGTTACATTACAACTCGATTACATTGTAACTCAATTACATTGCAACCCAATTACATTGTAACTCAATTATGTTGTAACTCAATTACATTATAATTCAGTTACTTTGTAACACAATTACATTAAAACTTGCATTGTAATTCAGTTACATTAAAATTCAATTACATTCTAATTCAGTTACACATTATAACTTAATTACATAGCAACTCGATTACATCGTAACTCAATTACATTGCTACTCGATTACATCGTAACTGAATTACATTGTAACTCAATTACACTGCAACTCGATTACATCGTAACTCAATTACATTGTAACTCAATTACATTGCAACTCGATTACATTGTGACTCAATTACATTGCAACTCGATTACATTGTAACTCAATTACATTGCAACTCGATTACATTGTAACTCAATTACATTGCAACTCGATTACACTGCAACTCATTTACATAATTGAAATCTTTCAGTTAATACAGTTAATAATTATTTTAATCGCTTAATGTAATTAATAATAATAATAAATACTATGTAATTGAAATATAATAACAGCCGTTGAAAGTTATTTAGAGCGATAGTTCTTTCGCGGCGCTGCACCATCAGAAGTAGAATTGTAGTTAATTACTGTGAAACGAAGAGAGTCACGGCTCTCAGCGATTGGATTATGTACTCTCTGGTCCGACTATTATTTTCGATGGGATTGCCACTGTTCCGCCAAGTGGTTTTCATTTGCTTTCTTCGGCAATTATACCGCAATTCCGCAAATGATTACACGATACCGATCCCGTAGAACTCGATTGCTTCTCCCATTACACGAACAGGATCGTAAAGCGGCAATCGCGAAGAAAAGACGATCGAAGGTTCTTATCCTATGGCGAAACATACTTTTCTTCGGAATTGTGCTAATTCAATTATATTGCAATATTGTAGCTCAATTATATTGGTACTTAATTATACTGCAACTCAATTACATTACGACTCAATTACATTGAAAATAAATTGCATTGCCACTCAATTACATTGCAACTCAATAACATTGCAATTTATTTATATAATCGAAATCTTTCAGTTAATTCAGTTAGTAATTATTTTAATCACTAATGTAATTGAAACACTGTGTAATTGAACTTTTTTATTATTATTTAATTGTTTCTTGCTTATTGTTCAATCGGCACAATCCGTCGAATGAATAATAATTACATTGCAATTCATAGTTAACGTAACTCAATTCCACCGTAATCCGTAATTGAATGTAATTCAATTCCATCGCAATCCGTAATTTAATGTAATTGAATTACATTTTAATCCGTAATGGAATGTAATTCAATTACATTGTAAACCGTAATGGAATGTAATTCAATTACATTGTAATCCGTAATTGAATGTAATTCAATTCCATCGTAATCTGTAATGGAATGTAATTCAATTCCATCGTAATCTGTAATGGAATATAATTCAATTACATTGTAATCCGTAATGGAATGTAATTCAGTTACATCATAATCCGTAATTGAATGTAATTCAATTCCATCGTAATCTGTAATGAAATGTAATTCAATTACATTGTAATCCGTAATTGAATGTAATGGAATTTCTTAGTATTATGTAATTGTACTCCTAGTGAATTACGAATTATTTTGTAATTTAATTGAACGACAATCAGAATTTCGAATTGCAATCTAATTAAATTAAATCTAAAAAAATCTAATTAAATTTGATTGACCAATTACAATGTAATTGAATTATAATTCGTCAATAATTCAATCGCGATTCCACACAACTCTGCTCTCTCCTGCCGAATATTATCAGAAAATTTCTCTTCGTCGAACAATCACCGGCCCGCCTTCGATCGACTAACGCGCGATTAAAAGAAAAACAAAGACAATCGAATAACTTGGGCAACGAAGCGGCACACTGGGATATTTGCATCTTTCACGGTAGAGCGACGCCGCGATCGCTTTTGATCTGGATCCTTCGGCAGGTAAACCGCGATTACGGTGGACGCGCCGATTGCGTAGAATGAACATTATTTCTACGCATTCGGGGTGCCGTTCTGCCAATTGAACTTCAATTGCGGCTTAACCTAGAAAAACCGGGCCGCGAATAACCGCGAAAAAATGTTCGAACGAATCTCGTTGATCCTCCGCGAATTAAATCGTGTTAATCAATCTTTTGTTTTCGTTTTTTTTTTTGCGTGGATAATCGAGAACACCGAAAAACCGTTGTCGTTTCATTTCGCTAAATATTTCGGACGATCGAACGCGTATAGTTAAATCAATGCTTTATTATTTATTATATGCTTTGTTATTTATTATTTACAGTTTATTGCGCTTTATTCGACGGGCGCATCGCGAACAATTTTTTCCGACATTTTTTCTGCGCGAGAAATTATGGTGGTCCACGGTGTTTTCTTCGCTTGTTCCCTTCGCCATGAAAATAATAAAAAATAAATAATAATAAAAATATCATTCTTAATGCAATAATAACAAAATAAAAACTGTCTGCTTCGATTATAAGAATGTGGAACTACTCAGAAATATATTTATTTATTACAGATGCGTTTCTTAAAATTATTAATTAACTTTATATTGTTATATTAATTAAAATAATGTCGCAATGTTTTTAAACTTCTGAAACGATTTTTTCGGTTTTGTATTCAATCTCCAAATTCATAGAATCCGTAGTCTAATTGCAATCGTCGACATTGCTATTTTTCAAGCACTATTTGCTCCGCGGAGACGTTATCGAAAATTTCTCTCGAAGACGAGAAAATTTAATCGTTCGACCGAACGATACGGTAATTGATTTTTCGCTCGTTTCTATTCTGAATCGTTAGCGAGAATGCCAACGTTAAAACCTTGCTCGCGGACAAGTACCACTAAATCCAATTGTTCCATTAATTTTATGGATCGAATGAATTGTCCGCTGATTGGAGGATACTGTAGCTGGAAATTAGCTCGAATTACACGCGATTTTCGTTGACTCGGCACGAGGGGGAACGATTTTCGAGTCGAGCGATCCCAAACACGCCCGGCATTTATTAGAAATCATTCGCACGTCGCCGCGAATTGCAGCTCGTTAGCTGCGGTTGCACTCCAGATACGCCGCGGCACTTGCACCGAAACGCAACACTTGTAACGACGATGCGGACTCTTTCGTCGTCGACGGATCGCCTGCGAAACCGTTCCCGCGTTTACCGGCGCCGTTCGTTTCTACTTCGACGGTGCACCGTTTAATTGTTTTTATCGAAACACGTCGCTTCCATTTAAAAAGCGGAAAAAGACAGTTCTAAAAAATATCTCCATAATCCATAATTATTCGCTAGTAGTCACTTAAATACAGGGTGTCCCAAAAACGTCTCGCAATAAGCATATTCCTCCGATCATTTGAAGCAGCTTCTTCCTTTACAAAAATTTTCTCCGAGGCATCGTTAACGAGTTATTAACGAAAAACAGTGACCAATGAGAATCGAGTACGGCTGACGCGAGGCGGCTCAGCCAACCAGCGTACGAAGCCCAGTTCCGCTCATTGGCTCAGTCGCCTCGCGCTAGCCGAGCTCGCCTCTCATTGGTCACTGTTTTTCGTTAATAACTCGTTAACGGTGCCTCGGAGAAAATTTTTGTAAAGGTAAAAGTTGCTTCAAATGACTCGAGGAACCTGCCACTTTCGGATTGCGAGACATTTTTGGGACACCCTGTATATGGCTTATTATTCACTACGATCTTTTTTACCGTTTGTTCATTTTGAACACGGCAACATAGCTTCGAAGTAGCCCATCGCCAAATCGTCCTAAATTTATATCATCATTTGTAATTATTTTGTTGTTCGAAAATAAAAATTTTTTACAGAATTTAACGTACCTAGTATGTACTGAAATTATGTCACACTTTTTCATCTCTCGCATTTTTTGAGTTATGTTCAATTGAATATGTTGAATTTTTATAAATTTTTAAATATATAATTTTAGTTGTCATATGTTTTTTCCCGCCTTTTGTACGGAAACCGACAACCATGCGTCGCCTCTAAACGAGCAGTTTTCAGATGCATTTGCTCGACCGTTGCATCTCCGATAAATTATGCTTCTCATTTTTCATCGGTTAATAGCGAGACAATGAAAGCGACAGCTAATGTTTCTTGTATAAACTCTCGCAATTGTGGATGAAAACGAATCTTTCAGCCGTGAAACGATCTAGTCGATTAAAATGCATTTATACGCGGAATTCATGTAGTAGTTCATTGAATTTGTATTAGCTTGGTTCATTAAAGATTCTGCCATTTATACAATACATCCGATTTACACAATAGACGTTGATTGAAACAGAAGTTAATATTGAAAGAGAGAAAGAGAGAGAGAGTGAGAGAGAGAGAGAATCTACTATTTATGTACCGCGTACAGAATTATTTAGAACGTGAGACTATTGATAAGAGAGATTATTGATAATGTAAATAAAAAGAAAGAGATTTTATCAAAGAGTTTTGTAATTTATTTTGTTGCTCTTTGTTACTCTCTTTATTAATATTAAATTCGTTGGAATTTAATGGATATTTTTTTATTAGTCTCTCTCGAATCTTCATCATCTAAAAGATTTCTAATTTATATTGTTGCTCTCTTTACTAACCTTACATCTGTTGGAATTTAATGAAAAATTCTTTGCCAGTCCCTCTTTAATTCTTTTCATCGGAAAAGTTTCTAATTTATTTTGTTGCTACTTGTTACTCTCTCTATTAATATTAAATTTGTTCGAATTCAATGAATATTTTTGTTATTACTCTCTCTTTAATCTTTAACATCTAAAGATTTCTAATTCATATTGTTGATCCCTTTATCGATCTTACATTTGTTGGAATTTTCCATCGATGAGATTTCTAACCTACTTTGTTGCTCTCCGCCGCTCTCTTTATCGATCTTAAAATTTGTAGGCATTCAATGAGAACTCCTTTATTAACCTTCAAATACTTACGCTTATCTGGCCAGGTCCAACGATGCAGATGTGCTGCGACGAGGAAGTCCTAATCCTGCAACCATAAGGGATCGCTGTTATTGCGAATATCAACGAACGAGCGTTCGCGTTCGAAGTTTCTAGTTGTTGTCTGGCCGTTCGTAATACGCGTGTCCCGCGTTAGCACCGAATCGGATTTCTAACTGGACCGACAGCGAGGCAAAACAGTGAATGTAGTCGTCCTTCTGGCGAACACGAAAACGCAGTGCGTCACGCGCATTTAACGTTTCCAATACCGTTCCCTCGGCGCCGCGTGAACTCGGCCGACACAGGACAATTACCTTTCTTTCCCCTCGACTACATCGAAGCTTTAAGAACTCGAGAACACTCTGGACCAGGGTTACCAGAAAAAAGTCCGTGTTTCCTCGAGCTGGAGGAGTGGGGGAAGGTGGCAGCGCGGCGCACCGCGGCGGGAGCACGCATATGCGGCTGCACTCCCGCCGTACTGCCTCCCCCCACTCCTCCCAGTCGAGGAAACAAGGGACTTTTTCTGACAACGCTGCTCCCTTGACTCATACGCGATTGCGCTATCGTTAATTAATTTTCACCTTGACGGAAGTTCCTTTTTCTGTGACCACGATAGAACCGTGAATTCAACCGTGCGAGTCGAAAGCGATTAAATCGCGATCGAGTGACGATGGTAACGAAAATAGTTAACGGCAGATTTACGGGGCGATAAAAGCTGCCGTTTTCTATTAGTTCGTAACGGTAACAATGTAACGTTTATTCCGATTTTGAACGAGTGTTGCTTATAATATTTGCGATTGCGATATTTGTTGCGAGTAATAAATATAATTAATAAATACGCGAACGAATAAACGTGTGTATTTACGATAACATGAACGTCGGAAATTAACGAATTGGTCACTCGGTATTTTCACGGGTTCCGTGAACCTAGTGTTAAATCTCGTGATGGCGAGTGCTCGATCAATTTCAAAAATTTAATTCCGAAAATTCCCAGCAATAAACGGAAACGAATGAAATCTGAGTAATTCGATTAAACGATTTGATTAAGCAATTTGCACGGGTAATTCGATTAAGTGATTTTATTGTGTAATTCGATTAAGTAATTGGATTAAATAATTCGATCAAGTAATCTGATTAAGTAATTTAATTAAATAATTTTATTAACGAAACTGAAAGTGTAAAGTACAAATTTATCGCATTTCAACCCATATTGCGATAAAAATGTAATAGTAAAAAATAATAAAAAAAAGTAGCAAAAAATTAGTGCCAAAATTGATGCGCGCGAATTAAAATTAACGTAACCTTGCTTTCATTGAAGAGTTCGGTTAATAGTTACAATAATTAAGACTACGAATTTGATGTATTTACAGTAAATAATAAACGAAATGCAAGTCAGCGAAGTTATGATTTGAAAGTACCGTTTCGCGTACACGATACGAAGACTTCCGTTTTCTCTGGTCAACGAGGAAAAAGCGATTATGTTGCACAAATATCCGCAGCCTATTAAAATAATCATTGATCGATCTATAATGACTCCACTGAGTCGCTTAATCAGTTACCTGTGTTTGATGAGTATACTCGTCATCGCTCAATTCTCGCGACACACACAGTGTGTCCCAAAAATGTCTCGCAATCTGAAAATATTGGATTCCTGAGATCATTTGAAGTGACTTCTTCCTTGGCGAAAATCCAAACGGCGGCTTTGTTTACGAGATATTAACGGAAAACGCTCGACCAATGAGAGGCGAGCTCGGCTGGCGCGAGTCCCAGTTGCGCTGTTTGGCTCGGCTGACGCGAGGCGGCCGAGCCAATCAGCGGAGTCGGGCTTCGACCGCTCATTGGCTCGGCCGTCTCGCGCGAGCCGAGCTCGTCGCTTCGTGGTCAGTGTTTCTTGTTGATAACTCGTAAACAAAGCCGTGGATTACGTTTTCGCTAAGGAAAAAAGCGGCGCCGCAGCTGACTGGTTAAGAGAAGTATTGCAGTTTCGCGACGACGAACGGGCAATTAGAATTTCAGTGGTCTAAACGAGCGAAGATTAATATACACGCGTGCGAGCTTGGCTGCAGCCGGGAAAGGAAATTGGATATCGTGAGTCTAATTATTGGCTGCTTCTCCAGCAACAACGAACGACGCCATCTACGTAGCCCGAAATTAACGGGAGCCTCGCGTAAATCACACGAAGAGGCTCGGCAATTACGAGTTAAACGATGCCTCGGCGAGCCGAGCCACGCGGCCCCGCGCGCGATTTTCTTTTATTAAAGAACAGCATCGATGTTTACCGCCTGGGACAAATGGGATGAAAGTTGTTACAAGTGAAAATAGTTTATTAATGGTTTTGTCGGGCATGAAGCGCCTTCGGCCGCGAAACATTAATCTCGAATTACCGGCACAGCCGGTGGCTCGGTTCTTCTCGTTTCAATTAGAAAATTCCTGCCGATCCGCGCACCGGAAAATTATGAAAGCTGCTGGTGCCACGGACAGTCTCCGGATCCGCGTCCACCGACACGTTTCTTTCCCTTCCTCTTTCTTCTTCTTCGACGACGACGATCGTCGTCGCTTCGCGCCGGTTTTGCTCGGCCAGAAAACAGTTGGGCCTCGCTTAAATAGCCCGTGCTAACTGAATCGTGGCTAACCGCTTGCCGCGAGTATCTCGGTTTCTTGTGTTGCCTAGTGATCGGCCGGCACCTGGTCCACGGCCCCGTCTCTTTCCGCCTCCTTTCTCGTAAAACCGAACGTCCCGTCGTCGCCCCAAATTCAACGTTCGATCCTCTCATCGATGAATACGCTGCTCGAACGAATTACAGTGAATTTTCTGTAATTGATTGTACACAAAAATGGACAATTTGGGAAGAGGAGGTACGATTGTTTTTATAGTTACCGATTGTCAGTATGGTCATATTATATTGACAATATACATGACATATATATTATTATATTGACAATATATATGACATATATATTATTATATGTATTGACAATATATATGACATATATAATATTATATTGACAATATATATGACATATATAATATTATATTGACAATATATATGACATATATATTATAATATTGACAATATATATGGCATATATATTATTATATTGACAATATAATGATTTTATATATTATACAATCTAAGCGTCAATTAGTTTACTGTGCATCGTAGGAAAATTTTGGAAGAAAAGTAAGCCAACTTCGACCGACGACAACTCCGCGAAAAATCATCGCATCGCGACGATCTCTCTTTCAAATTAAAGCTTGGAACCTCTACTTTGAGGTAAAGTTTCTCGATTTCAAGTTCGACGCACTCTCGCCACACCGTGACTCTTTAAATGCGCGACCATGTTCGAAAACGATATAGCAATTTTCGTATCGAAAATTGCGAAGTTTGACGAAATGCACGGACTGCCTACAATTTTTCTCCGGGATGCCGTTCGCGTCGGAACGAACCTCGATCCTTCCCCTTCAATCTGAGAGAAAAGAAACCGGGCTGCGATTTTTTTTCGCGAAGTTACAGCACTTCGAATTAACCCTCCGTCCGAGGTCCTTCGGTCCGCATGTTTCGCACCGATCATAACGTACTGAAATTAATTCGTCTGAAATCGATCGCGTTAATTCGGACCATCGTTTGTCCGAATCGGCCGTTCCGCCCAAGAAATATCAATGGAACAAACGCCGATGCAAATCCGCGCACTTTCCTGGCCCGATTTATGGGAGCGGAAACGAAATATCGCGATGAATGATTTCTGGCTAAATAGGGGAAGAAAAGTGGAATACGCCGTAAACACGTAATTAAAAGTTTCTGTTTTATCGTGTTTCGCTCGGAGGCGTCCGGAGGAGGAGGATGAGGTTGTACGAAAAATTGTTAATTGGCCGCGATAATGATAAGGAGAAGGATCTCGGAAGTGGAACGGGCCGGAGGAGCGATTCTCGCGGAGATTTTTCGTTTCGCTTATTTTTATTAAAATCACGGAAATAATAATCACGGCGAGATTCTCGACGACAGGCAACACGATCGGAATGATATCTCGGATTAATCGGTTTCGTTGAAATGTATCTTCCTCCCGGAATATTCATAGAGCGCAATTACTAGACTGTGAAACTTCCTACGTAAATTCTAATTTTCACGAATTCATGTATAGAAATTTGAAGGAGAAGATTTCTTTCACCGGTCGGAGAATTCGTTGCTGCGAACGCAGAAGTTATTATAATTGCATCACGTATTCGCCGTAAATGCATAAAATCTGCAATTAATATGTCTGAATAAATAAATAAATAATCGGTATAAAAATACCGAATAAATAATAAATTGGTATATAAATTCGAATAAACGATAAAGTAATAAATTGGTGTAAAAGTAAATATTGGAATAAATAGTGAATTGGTGCAAAAATAAATATTAGAATAAATAATAAATTGGTGTAAAAATAAATATTGAAATAAACAATACATTATCGTAAAAACAAATAAATAATAAATTTGTATAAAAATTCGAATAAATAAGAAACTGGTGTAAAAATAAATATTAGAATAAATAATATATTGATGTAAAAATAAACATTGGAATAAATAATAAACTGGTATAAAAATAAATACTAGAATAAATAATAAATTGGTATAAAAATTCGAATAAATAATAAATTGCTATAAATATCGGAATAAGTAACAAATTTGTATAAAAATGGTAATAAATAATAAATTGCTATTCAACTCCCCCGTGCGTTGCAATTTATATAAAAAAAAATATGCATTTCCCACAAAGATCCGCGACCTAGTTCTCACTTTAATCGTCTAACAATATTCCCCGGTTCTTTCCAGATCGTGCGGAAGTGTTTGTCTCCGACGACACCGATCTACTGTTTGATCCTGTGGGTCGTGCTCGGCACGGTCCAAGCCGAACGATGGTCGCGACAGGTCTCGAACAGCGAATGGATCCCGTTGCCGGATCCAAGGACGACCCAGACTCAGGTAGAGCATAGCAATCCAGATTCGGGGCTGGTGGCGAGCGGCACATCGCAATTGCCGCAAGTCCCGCAATTATCCTTGCCACCGGCGCTCCAGCAACAGTACCAGGACCAGCTTCTGCAGCTACAAAAGACACAGGAGAATATACAGAAGCTGCTGCTACTGCAACAGCAGCTGAGAGCTCAGCAGCAACTTCTTCAGGTATTTTATCGCAGCGATCGACGCGGCAAGAGCAACTTGGATTGGTTAAAAAAAATTTCGCTTTGGCGAAATTCTAGTTTACAGAAATTTATAATAATAATTATATAATAATATAATAAATTAAATAATAATTATATAATATAATATAATATAATATATTATATAATGTAAATATTTTCGTAATGTACGGAATTATCACCGATCAGACGATTACGACGATTGATAATTAATATCGTTGAAACGATTGATTAAGACGAGTATTTATTGTGTAGTTACATATACCAAAATTATTTTATATTCCAAAATTACGTTACTTCCGGGAAATTAGGGATTCCCGAGGTCATTTGAAGCAACTTTTTCCTTTACAAAATTTTTCTCCGAGGCATCGTTAACGAGTTATCAACGAAAAACAGTGTGACCAATGAAAGCCAAGCTCGACTGGCGCGAGGCGGTCCAGTCAATCAGCGCACAGAGCTCAGCTCCACCGATTGGCTCGGCGGGCTCGCGCCGGCCGAGCTCGCCTCTCATTGGTCACTGTTTTTCGCTAATAACTCGTAAACGAAGCCTCGGATCGCATTCGCGGAAAGAAAAAAGTTGCTTGAAATGACCTCGGGAAACCCCTCATTTCTCGGAAGTATCATAATTCTGAGACATCTCGTATATACATTTTTCCTTTTTCTAAATAATACATTTCTAATCCGGAGACCCAGCAATTGGTACGGGCACAGAAATTAGGACATCTAGCGTGTCAAATTCAATTCTATTCGATAGCACTATCATCGCAATTGTCCGGTGAAACCCTA
Source organism: Megalopta genalis (assembly GCF_051020955.1). Taxonomy (NCBI): domain Eukaryota; kingdom Metazoa; phylum Arthropoda; class Insecta; order Hymenoptera; family Halictidae; genus Megalopta; species Megalopta genalis. Next base: position 2,189,404 of record NC_135013.1, on the reverse strand, counting down.
ATCCTTCGTTAAGCGTTGCAAACGTTACAGAGAAGTTTTTGTTCCAGCAGTCCCAAACGTTCTTGCCGAGCGGATTCGGGAACGCGGAGGAGGAGAAACGGTTGCAGCAAAGTGGATTAGGGCATCAGCAAACGGACTTAGCCCCGGAGGATCTCGTGCCTCCGTTACCGGCTACGGAAGCGTTGCCCCCGGTATTTCCGGCACAGAGCTTCCTTCCGGCTCAGCGAACCCGGGCTCATCCGCCGGCGAAACATGACAACACGAACGTTCCGCAAGAATTCACGGACTTGCCCGGTCAGAGTTTCAAGCTGCAACAGGGCCACAATATCGGGGACGCCGATGAGGTTCGCGAGAGCCAGCGGCCCGGCGGCAAACACTTGAAGGAGCAGGCAGCTCTGATGGGACAGGCGCCGACCGGCCAGGACGAGGAGGAAGAGGTTCGTTCGCGATGAACAATTCGCATAGATTATAATCTATTAATTCTATAATTTATTCTATTCTATAATTTATTATAAGTCGACGATAATAATAACCCTTGCACTGTTCGTTATAATCTATTAATTCTATAATTTATTCTATTCTATAATTTATTAAAAGTCCACGATAATAATAATATGCACTGCGATTTACAGTAATTTCTCTTACAGAAATGTTCGGAGGTCGGAATTGAAACCGGCAGATCCGAAAATACCAAGTCCCAATTCTTCGGGCCCCGCGGCTCGTTTTTATAGAAGTTCCTTTATGCATGTTCAACGAGGTAGTCGCATTCTATTGAACGTCCTCATTATCAAGTCTGTAAAGAATTGAAGTTAACGCGCCTATTGAACTATATATCTACCATATTTACCCCTTTATCGGAGAAAATATTATGAAAATAAACTCTCTAGATTCCAAAGAAAAGTATCACGCAATTCGAAATTCTACACTAATACAAATACATCGGCGATCGGAGCTCGAAGCAACAACGTCTCCGAGGAGACAAACATAACCTAAAGAGCATGTTTCACAATAGTCCCTGCTGTTCCAGGTGCAGCTGATCTACGTGCCGGCGGAGACGTTGACGCAGCGTGGTCAGAAGCGCGGTCGCGGCCGGAAGTACCCAATGCGTCAGCAGCAGTCGCACCACCAGCACCACCACCACCACCAACAGCAACAACAGCAACAGCACCGTGAAAATCCTGGCGTCGAGTCGAGCAACCAGGACGCGCTGACGCGTCAGATCCTGCAGCAGATCCAGCAGGAACGAGAGGAGAAGACGCAGTTCCTGAACGAGGAGAGGATGAAGGAGATCGCGCGGCTGAACGAGGAGCAGAGGGCGTTGGAGCGGAAGGCCCGACTGCAGCAGGAGGCGGTGCAGCGGGAGCAGGAGCTGCAGCGGCAGCGGGACGCGGAGAAGAAGAAGAAGGAGCTGGAGAAACTGGAGGAGATGGCGAAGCAGCGGGAGCTGGAACGGATCCGGGAGGCGAGAGAGAAGCAGCGGCTGGAAGAGCTGGAGCGGCGGCGGCTGGCGGAGATGAGAGCGAAGGAGGAGAAGCGGAGGGCCGAGGAGGCCGCCCGGCAGCGGGAGACGGAGAGGCTGGCCGCGTTGGAGAGGCAGAAGGAGCTGGAGATCCAGGAGGCGCTGAAGCAGCAACGGATCCTGGAGAAGCAGCGCGAGGAGGAGGCGGTCAGGGCCGCGAGCCAGGCGCTGGCCGAGCACGCTCAGGCGCTGCCGCTGACCAGGGACCACCAGGACTTCCAGCGGCAGCAGCACCCGGACTCGGGCAAGCCGGTCAGGAGCAAGGTCCGAGGCAGGCACCGTCAGCGGAACCAGTTCCAGGAGCAGCCAAGCTACAGCAGAGAGGCCACGACCACGCCGTCCCCTAATCAGCCGCCGCTCTCCGTCTACATGGGCAGCAGCCGCGCGAAGCCCAACAACGCCAGAGTGTCCGACGTGCTGAAGCTGCTGAAGGACGCGAAGACGATTGCGGTGCTGGACACGGTCGGCCCCGACACCCCCCAGGTGTTCGTCGGACCTACCAACCTGGACCCTCCGAGCGGCTACGCGAAGTTCGATCTTCCCTATCTGTCGACGATCGACCACAACAGGGTCGAGAGGAAAGTGGACAAGTTGCCGTTCTTCGTGGCTCCTCTGAGCTTCGATCCGCCGCCTGGATACTCCAAGATCCCGTTCCCGGCGCCCCACATTGGCTCCGTGGTCGTCAACACCTTGGACAACACGGACCCGAAAGACGGCGACGATCAGAACCCAAGTCCCACACCGCTGATCGAGCCGAACTCATACAGCGACGGGCTGGACGCCGGCCTCGACTCCACCACGCCCCTCTACGAACCGCAGACCACCGCCGGCTACTCCCAGGAACCGTCCAGCACCCCCAAATACGAGCAGAGCTACTCGACCACCCCGCAGCCCGGCTACTCCGGCTCCAGGTTCAGGTTCAGGCAGTACTACGGCGACAACAAGCCGGCCTCCGTGATCAGCACCGGCTACTACGAGGATCAGAGACCCGCCACCAGGAAGCACAAGTACTATGACGACGGTGCGAGGTCCACCGAGAGGCCTAGAGGCGAGACCTCCGGCGGTCAAATCGAGCAGGTTTCCTACGCGACCACGCCTAGTTTCAAGGACGTTCCGGTCGGTCCCCAGGATCCTTCCACCAAGGAGCAGGACCTGGCCGCGCAGCTGGCCCTGATCAACCAGGAGCTGGCCCAGCAGAGGGAAGCCCAGAGGTACAATGCCGCGGGACAGTATGGCCCGGACAACTCGCCGACCGGTTTGAGCAACGCCTTCGAGGGCGACGTCTCCGCCGGAGAGGTCAACGAGGTCAGGGGACCCGTGGGGCCCACTCAGTATAGCCTGCCGGCTGAGCTACCGGCGATCTCACCGCACCTACCCGGACTGGTCAACTCGTTGCTGGATAAGAACGAAGGCAGGCTACAGGCCAGCACCACTACTACTACCCCGAGCACCACCACTGCGACCAGCACCACTGAACGCACCCCTACCACCACGTACAGGCCGCGGGGGAGACCGCGGTGAGTGGTACTGTAGCTTCCGGGTACAACGGTGGGGTGGTTGCTGTTGCAATCTGTGGTTGCTTTGCTGTTTTTTGGTTTTTGGATGATGTGATTGGAGCGCCCGGATTTACTTTATTTGATTTGACACGATTTTTGTTTCCTTTTACGCGATTTTTGTTTAATTTTACACGATTTTTATTTACTTTTAACCCGATTTTTATTTACTTTTACACTGATTTTCTTTATTTTTAATACGATTTTTATTTACTTTTACACTGATTTTATTTAATTTTACACGATTTTTACTTATTTTTAACAGGATTTTTATTTATTTTTAACACGATTTTTATTTGTTTTTATACAATTTTTTATTTACTTTGACACGATTTTTATTTACTTTTGCACAATTTTTATTTACCTTTACGCGATTTTTATTTACTTTTACACAATTTTCATTTGCTTCCACAAAATATCTTTATTCACTTTTACTCGATTCATATTTATTTTTACACGATTGTTTATTCACTTATGTACGACTTTCTAACATCGACCATTAATTTCGAAACATTCTAAAACCATTTTCACATTATCAATAACAAAAATCACGACTTGTAAAACATTCACCGCCGATCCCCGATTATTTATATTATTTTGTAATTTCTTCATTTTTCAAATCGAAGCCAGCATTCCTGTTTTCGCCCGATGAATAATTTCTCGAGAAACACCCTCCGCCGCTGTTACCTCGAGTTTCGAGAGTCGTCGAACTTTCCGCTTTACGTTCCCGCGAGAATCCCGTCGCAGAATCGATCGCTTTCGAGGAGCGGGGGCGGGCAGGCGGGAGTTTGAAGAAACGACGTTATTCGGAAGAAAATGTTTCGCTTGCTTTAGGAGCCGAGTTTCCACGGTGAAACCGAGGACGACGACCCAAGCGCCGACCACGAGGATAAACGTCGACAGGAATCGGAGACCGTACAACAGGTCCAGGTCTAGATTCAGCACGACCACCGAAGCGTACCAAGAATCGTACGAGCCGACCAAATCAAGGATTCCGGAAACAACCGTGAGATATAGCACCGAGCACAGGCGGCCGACCAGCAGGACACAGAAGTTTAGGACTCGTGACAAAGCCAGCCAGCAGTCCGAGGTATTATAATTTTCCCCGACGACTTTTCACCTTTCCGCCTACGACTTTTCACCGTTTTCACTAGCGACTCGGTCCGCGACTTTTCAAACAACGGATACTGACAAGTTTTAATTAGATTTCCAATAGAAATTCTAGATTGTAATTAATTTTATATTAGGGTGAAATTGATTCTAACAGATTTTCATATGAAATTTATATTTTGTATTTTATAATATATAAAATTAAGGAGGCGATGTTAATTGTAATGAATTTTTATTATAAATTTCAATTATAACAGATTTCTAATGGAAATCTAGATTGTAATTAATTTTAAATTAGGGTGAAATTGATTCTAGTAGATTTTCATATAAAACTTATATTTTATATTTTATAATATATAAAATTAAGGAGGTGATGTTAATTGTAATGAATTTTTATTATAAATTTCAATTGTAACAGATTTCTAATGGAGATCTAGATTGTAATTAATTTTAAATTGGGGTGATATTGATTATAATAGATTTTTATGTGAAATTTATTTGTTATAAATTTTTCTTGTAGATTCCAATGATAATATAATAGATTTTTAACAGAGGTTTAAATTAATTGGTCTTGGAAAAGGGGGTGCTGTCAATTGAAATGAATTTTCATTATAAATTTCAATTATAACAGATTTCTAATAGAAATCTAGATTGTAATTAATTTTAAATACGGAGGCACAATTAATTTTAAACGTGGATATAATCGATAACAATAAATGTTCGTATAAAATTTATTTCTAATAATTTAGTATTATAAATTCAAGCGATAATATAACAGTTTTTTGAATAGAAATTTAAATCTATTAAAGGAGGAGTCTTCTCTTAAATGGGGTTGATGTCAATTAGAATGAATTTTTATTCTAAATTTGAACTGATCAATAGATCTTTAATAAAAATTTAAGTTCTGCTAGACTTTTAACATGAGTAAAAATTATAATATATTATTTACAACTCTTTTTCATCGGGGCCGGGAGAGGGTGGTTAAGAAAAACATGATGCCTCTACCATGGCAAAGACCATTTCAACCTACTAAAATTAATCTTTTGGCGTCGCTTTAACCCGCAGACCCACGTGCAGAGTCCTCAAACGCAGCAGACCTACGAAGAACCCAGTGACGCAGGCTCCCCGCCGACGGGATCCGGTTTCCTGCAGTCACCGGTTCCGGAAACGGTTGCTCACCAATTGGACGCAACATCCAGCCTGGGCGACTTCACCCCGGAGAATTATCCGCCGAGCACCGTCGGCACTACCGAGAACTATCCGACGGTGAACCATGGATCCTCGTCCTCGCTGCTCTCCGAGGACTACGCGAGGACTCAGAACTATCCGCAAACGGTCCCCGATCAGTCCCAGTATCGCGGCGGTTACGAGGAGGTCGTCGAGCCGACCGGTCTCGAGAAAACGCCGGTGAACGGGTTCAATTATCAGGCTCAGAACGGGGAGGTGCTGGATCAGGCGATCCTTCAGAGACCGAAGGACTACCAGCTGGACGGAAAAGCGGAGAACAGCGACTTCGAGCTAGCCACCACGCCGGACCCGCGGTTCAAGACCACGGAGGAGCAACGTTACTCCCCGATTTACGACGCGAACGTGCCGCAGACCCAGCCGGAGTACAGTCTGACCGGGCAGGACAACCTTCATCGATTGGAGAGCGAGAAGATCCAGACCAGCGTACTCGGCGACGACCAGAACCAAGAACCTATCTTCGTCCCGCTGCCCGAGAACAAGCAGGAGGACTATGTGCTGCCTGTTTCCTCGACAGAGCTCCCTCTGACCGAGGTGCGCTATCTTCCGTCGTATTCTTTCGAAAATTATTCATAAAAGTAAAATTGTTTACAAATTATTTGTTTTGAATTGTTAAAATTGTTTGCCATAATTTGCGAGATGGGCGGATAGGATGGCTGACACGATTTCTGTGCCAGTCGCAATTTCGATGCCCCGATTTCTGTGCCCCGCGATTCCTGAGGTTATTTGAAGCAATTTTTTCCTTTACAAAAATTTTCTACGAGGCACCGTTTACGAGTTATTAAAGAAAAACCGTGTGGCCAATGAGAGGCATGGTTGCCTGGCGCCAGGTCGAAGCCCAGCTCGCTTCCCATTGGTCAAGCGTGTTTCGTTAATAACTCGCGAACGATACCTCGGAGAAAATTTTCGTAAAGGAAAAAGTTGCTTCAAATAATCTCAGGAATTACGCGACACAGAAATCGGGACACAGAAATTGCGACTAATTTTTTTCAAATAAAGAATCGCTCCTTACCGAGTATTAACATAATTATGGGGCACCCTGTGTAATTAGATGAGATATTAAGATACCTATCATATTAAACGTTTTTACAGTTTCGTATTTGATTTATTTATTTATTTATTCAATTCATTCATTCTTGTCATAAATGCACAAAATACCGATGAACAGACCGCGGATCTTTCTGTGAAATAAAAATTCTTTGCAACAACTGCAAGATACACGATTTATTTATAGTTAACAATAATAATAATAAATTATTAATTGCAATTTATTATTAATAGTATTATTGATTATTAGTTATTATTATTTATTATATAATTAATTATATTATATTATATAATTTAATAATAAATAATAATAACTAATAATACTATTAATAATAAATTATAATCAATAATACTATTAAGAATAAATTGCAATTAATAATTTATTATTTATTATATAATTAATTAATTATATTATATAATTTAATAATAAATAATAATACCATTAATAATAAATTATAATCAATAATACTGTTATTAATAAATTATAATCAATAATACTATTAATAATAAATTATAATCAATAATACTATTAATAATAAATTGCAATTAATAACACTGTTAATAATAAGTTATAATTAATAATATTTTTTTAAAATAGATTATAATAAATAATTTTTTTCTCAATAATTTGAACGAGTTCGTTGTAGATTACAACAGAGACCACTACGACAAGCACGACGCCGGTGGTGATCCGTCAACGGGTCCGTGGACGAGTCGGCAGCCGTTCGAATCAGGAGCCGTCGGTTCAGACGCGTAACAGAGGCACGCAGGACGAATACGTGCGTTTCAACGTCGTCAATCAAGACTCCGGTCGAACGTCCCCGGGTCGACAGCGGGCCAGATCCAGAACACGTAATCAGAGCCACGGATCTCAGGTGCAGACCGACGGGAACGAGTACATCAAGATCCACGCGGTGCAGCAGCAAAGGCAAGTCGCCACGGCGACCACCACGCCGCCGACAACCACCACCGTCGAGAGCCAGCCGGAGGAGGACATCGACTACGGATTTATAAGGCCGCCGAATTTCCGGCCGGTGCATCCGGTTGATAACAGGTTCCAAGCACCTGTTACCTACCGGCCGCAGATCTCGGAGGTCAGTTCGCCGGAGTTACCGAAACAAGCGTTAACACCCCCGGCCGTTGTTCGAGCGTGACTTGCCCCTCGGTGCGACGCCAATGCGCCGATTCAGTGGTCGGCGCAGCGGAAGCACGTAAATCGGCTAGCGCAAACTTATCGGCAGAAGTTTAGAAAATTTGTATACTGCTTTAAAAAATCGTAGCCGAATTCAATTTTTTTTAAATTAAAGGGGTAGAATCGAATTTTATTTCAGTGCAAACGGCGTCCCGGAAAAAAATTTAACAAAGTCCGTGCGATTTGTTAAACTTTGTAATTTTCAGTGTGACAAACACTGCAATTTTTAATACGATAAACGTGGCTTTGTATTTAAAGGGTTACAGTGGCGACGGTGCGTCGAACTTAAAATCGAGAAAGAGTGTCTTTAAGTAAAAGTTTCGAGCATTAATTTAAAAGAAAGGTCATCATTCTACGATGATTATTCGCGAAGTTATCGTCGGTCAAAGTTGGACTACTTTTCGTCCAAAATTTGTCTACGATAAATAATCGTTTCTTTGTTTCTTTGATTATTTTGCTGCGTTGAAACTGATGCAATAGTATTAGCAAAGTATTTTTACTGTTTTGTATTCGATCTACTAATTTTTGTCGGAAATATCGTAAAATCCGCGGTCTATCTTTCAACGATAACGTTGAAAAAATATTATAACGTGCTGGAATCGATTATAGCATAGACTTTTGCACGAAAAGTAGGTCAAGTGTGACCGACGATAACTCCGCGAAAAATCATCGTAGGATGATGATTTTTCTTTTAAATTAAACCTTGAAACCTCTACTTTAAGACACTGTTTCCCGATTTTAAGATTGACACGCCCTCGTCACTGTAACCATTTAAATGTGAGGCCATATTTATGGTATGGAAAATTGCCATGCTTGTCACATTGAAAATTGCGAAGTTCGACGAAACGCGCGGACCTCGTAAAATTTTCTTCCTGGACGCCGTTTATACTGAAATAAAATTCGATTCTTCCCCTTTAATTTAAAAAAAAGCGAACCCGGCTATGATTTTTTTTCGTAAAGTTACAGCACTTTGAAGCGACCCATTTCCACAGCATTTTATATACATGAAATATGCAGAATATGCATCTTCTGTACAGCACTATTGCAAAGAATATGACTATGCAAAGACATGCAAACTATGCAACAAAAAAGAAATATAATCTTTCGTCTCCCTTATAAATAATCGTTTATCTCCTCCAATGACGAAACACGTTTTGGTCAGTTTTATTTGTTTTTGGTTCATTTCTCGAAAACGTGAAATAATAGTTACAAAATATTCAATAAAACACAGTTTTGCCCTTTCATGGGCACGATATGAATGTTCAAAAAGTTGGAATATTCGCTTACCATAATTTTATCATCTAATAATATGCTGTTATTCGCATTCCTGTTACTTTTAATTTTTCACCCCCCAAAATTAGGAGTGGTAGGACCTATATACAGGATGTCCCAAAAATGTCTCGCAATCCGGAAATGGGATATTCCTGAGATGATTTGAAGCATCTTTTTCCTTAGCGAAAATGCGATCCGCGGCTTCGTTTATGAGTTATTAACGAAAAATGTTGACCAATCGGAGAGCGAGAATGCGGTTGACACTCCGCCCTTGCGGCCAATACCGCGTCGTGCCGGCCGTCCGACGCAGCGACAGTGGTCGCGAGCGTGGGGCGTCAGCCGCACTCGCCCTCTCATTGGTCACTGCATTTTCATTAATAACTCGTAAACGAAGCCTCCGAGAAAATTTTCGTAAAGGAAAAAGTTGCTTCAAATGACTTTAGGAATCTCCCATACTCGGAATATTTGAGCCTGGCGTTCATATGCGCACTAAAAGTTCCCAAAGTAAGTAATAAAAAAGTAACTTAGTTCGCAGTGCCTATGAAAGGGTTAAAAAAACAGGAAAATATCGTAGCATCGTGTTTGAGATCGTCTGTTCGATAAAATTGCCAGGTGCCGCAGCAGTCCCTGCTGGCGAACGACGAGACCGCGGTGGAATCGAGCCCGCCGCAGGCGCAATTGCTGAAAACCCGTCAGAAATACCAGTCGGCGCCGAATCGTCGGCTGCCGGGCAGGCCGACGACTTTGCCGCCGCCGACGACGACGACGACGACGACGCCGATCCACGAGGTCGCCACCACCACGGAAAGGATACCTGTTGCGACGGTGTTGCCGGAGGAATCCGTGTACGCGGCGAAGCCGAAAACGCGGCCCGACGACACGAGACAGACGAGGGTCAGAGGTCGGGCACGCCGGCCCGGAAAGAAACGAGTGTCGACAACCAGTACGACCGAGTCGCTCCTGGAGTCCCACAACGAGCTGCCGCTGGACGAGAATTATCCACGCGTGAGGACCCAGTCGACTACCACCGAGCACCAAGCCACCCTCTACGAGGACAATTACGACGGCGCCCCGCAGTTCCCGCAGAATCGCGAGCCCGGCCAACAGTTCTACGAGACGTCGAGCGAGAACGTGAGAATTATTTGAAATTTAATTTATTATTTTATTAATTTTATTATTGACTTTATTGTTAATTTGATTATTAATTTTATTACTAATTTTATTATTAATTTTATTACTAATTTTATTACTAAATTTATTATTAATTTTATTAATTCTATTGTTAATCGTATTATTAATTTTAATTTAATTATTATTTGAAATTTAAAAGTAATCGCGAATTTTTAACGATTTATTATATAGAAGCAATAATATAATAATAATTTGAAATTTCAAACGTATTCGCGAATTTTTGACGATTTATTAAATAGGAACAATAATATAATTATTATTTGAAATTTAAAACGTAGTCGCGAATTTTTAACAATTTATTAAATTGAAATAATAATATAAAAATTATTTGAAATTTAGAACTTATTCGTGAATTTTTAACGATTTGTTAAATATAAATTATAATATAAAAATTATTTGAAACTTAGAACCCCATTCGCAAATTTTTAACGTTTTATTAAATATAATAGAACACGATGGCATAAAAATTACGGTAGTCTCAACGAATTAAAATGATACAAGGAATAAATGAAACGTCTATCCGGCACTAATTTCTAGCGATTATTAACGCGAGAGATTTTTAATTCGCATAAAGATCCGCAGTCTACTTACCAGCCTTAGTCCGATTGCGCCAGCAATTCAATTTGATTTAATAGCCGAAGATCGAACGGTTCAAGCGAATGGTTTAAATACACCGGGTCAATAATAGAAACTGGAACACTGAAAAACCGCATAGATTAGAAAAGAGTGTTTGGATCTCGGAGAAGGAGCTGGTTAGAAATTCGAGAGCGAACGGCGTGGCGGCACCGCCGACCTGGTTTCTGTTTTGTTTTATCGATTTCGGCATGCGAACTTCGTTACGTGGTCGCGGGGCGTGAATAATGCCGGAGATAATGAGTTTCGCGTAAGCCGCGATATGGGAACGTAAAGAGATCTCGGTAACCATGCTTTGCTTCTTTTCTCGTTGATCTACAAATGGAATCGACAATCTCGCGTCGCGCAACGGATTACGTAGCTATTTGCCACTAATTCGCTGATATGTTAATATAATGAGGATATTTCTAAATATTAAAAAACAGGTATTGTTGTTATTATTATTATTATTTGCGTTATGTGTATAAGTATTAAAAATACATGTAAAAGAATCTGAGAACGATCGAAAACAACTTAAGGATCATGGAAAACTATGCGAAACTATTAAAAAGTATTAAAAAGTATTAAAAGTATTAGAAAGTATTAAGAAGAATTAAAAAGTATTAAAGAGTATTAAGAAGTATTAAGAGGTATTAGAAAGTATAAAAAAGTATTAGAAAGTATTAATAAGTATTAAAAAGTATTAAATAGTATTTAAAAAGTATAAGAGGGTATTAAATAGTATTTAAAAAAATATTAAAGAGTATTAAAAAGTATCAAGTGGTATTAGGAAGTATTAAATAATATTGAAAAGTATTAGAAAGTTTTAGAAAGTGTTAAAGACTATTAAAAAGTATTACAAGCTATTAAAAAGTATTAAGAAGTATCAACAAGTATTACAAGCTATTAAAAAGTATTAAGAAGTATCAAAAAGTATTAAACAGTATATAAAAAAGTATTAAGAAGTATCAAAAAGTATTAAACAGTACTTAAAAATGTATAAAAAAGTATATTAAGCGTCCCTCCACCGCGAGCACAACCGTGCAAATCTTCGTACGTCCACGGTCGTCTTAAACTACAGGATCGTTACGTTCGTTTCAGTACCCGTCGGAGTTCATCCTGAACTTCGGCAATTACCAGGAGCAGCGGTCTCAGAGGGACGAGTACGATCAAACGCAGCTGGCCAGCAGCTCGCCGGAAAAGTACGGGGTGCAAAGCGAGCAGAGCGAGCCGGCTAGCAAGGATGGATCGGACGATTCGAGCCCGACGACGGTCGACATTTACGGAGCGGAGAGCCAGTGGTCCACGAAATTGACGAGGACCTCCTTCCAGCCTAGCTTCGCGGTGAACCAGGTGAACCAGGGAGCAGGGGGGAGGCCGAGGGAGCAGTGGCGGCTGCGCGGCGGCGGCGGCGCCTCGAAGGAAGCGAACGCTCCCGAGATAATTACCGCCGGGCCGGAACTCTCCTCCGTGACGTTGCTCGTTTCCTCGGACGACAAAAGGAGCCCAGAAGACGGCATCGGGATCGACGAGGAGGAGTCGATGCTGATCGGCACCACGGTGTTCGGCAGGAAGACCGGCGCGCCGGATCACACCGAGAAGATGAACGACAGTCAGGCCGTCACCGGCTCGCCGATCTCGCCGAGCAGAAAGAGGATCGTCGGCGAGCCGGATTCTTGGCTGATGGACAGGCTCGAGCATTCTGCGGACCAACGGGCCGCCATCGATATCGAGAAGACCCGGAAGAAGAGCTCCGACGCGCCCGCCATTAAGAAGGTGAGACCGTCCGATCGATCGTAGGATTGAAACTGGCATTCCTGAGGCGATTTGAAGCAACTTTTTCCTTTACAAACATTTTCTCCGAGGCTTCGTTTACGAGTTATTAACGAAAAAGCAGTGACCAGTGAGAGAGCGAGTGCGGCCGACGCTCCGCCCTCGCGACCTCGGCCGGCTGGCGCGACGCGGTACTGGCCGCAAGGGCGGAGCGCCGGCCGCACTCGCTCACCGATTGGTCACTGCTTTTTCGTTGATAACTCGTAAACGATGCGTCGGGGAACATTTTTGTAAAAGAGAAAGTTGCTTTAAATGATCCCAGGAATCACCCCCTTCCGGGTGTTAACGTAATTATGGAATACTTATGTATCTCTCTCTATATATACATAGAGTGTTCCATAATTATTATTATATATCAGTATTATTAGTGTATCAGTATTATAATATATTAATATATTATTACAACAAAGCTGTAAAATTATAAACGAGTCAAATCATCCCAGTCGGTAAATCCAGCGTTACAAAGCCACGATAAAATAAACTGTCTCGCCATCTCGCTCTCGCCTTTAACCGTTCCACCGTTTGTTCCAGGGTACCCGAAGGAGGCGTGTCCGGGTGCGAGTGCGTCCAGCAATGGAGGACTTCGTGACCGCAGAATCGCAGCACTATAATTCGGCGTTAAACGGCTTGATCCGCGAGCAGTACAAGTACAACCCTATGCGGGAGACGAGGCTGCCGACGCCGCAGCCGATCTTGTCGGAGAAGTCCGCGTTGCAGGACTTCCTGAAGGAGATCCTGAAGACCGAGGAGCCGACGATCAAGCCGCCGACAACGACGACGACGACGACGACGAGCACCGAGGTGCCGGAGCCCGCCTGGACGATGTCCCCGGCGGCGACGACGATCGCCGTCGCGCCAGCCGATTCCGAAGGCAGCACCGAGAGCCAAATGACGACGATGCCGCCGACGACCGTGCAGCCGGAGGACGCGACGACCGTGGGCCCGCTCGGCAAGGGACCCGCGCAATCGGTGCGGGCGAAGGGAGCGGCCGAGTCGAAGGCTTACGATGGTGACATGGACGATGACCGAAAGAAGAAGGCGGTTCCTTGGGACGGGAATTGGAGCGAGCGGGCAGCCTTGGACCTGAACTTCCTGGCAGATAAATACAAGTCGAAGGAGAACGACGTGAAGCTGGCCGACGACTGGGAGACGAGCCGCAGCGACGAGCAGCCCGACAGGACCCGTTTGGACGACGCCGGGTCGGTCGAGGAGGCCGAACGGTCGAAGCAGCTGGAGGAATACGGCCACCCGAAGAACCATAGAGCCAAGTGGAGCGAGGTGAGGCTGCCGGCGGCGTTCGAACCGTCGCAGACCTGGAATCAGGACCCTAAAACGAGCGCCGGGACCGGCGCGGCTATCCCGGGCCTGGTGAGCAAGAAAGAGGGCGACGCCAGCGTGAAGACTCTCTCGGATTACGTGAAGGCTATCTTCGACACCATGAAGAGCGTCGAGGAGGAAACTGCGGCTCCCAGCACGGAGAGGCCCGAGGAGATAGCGACGACCTTGCAGACGCCGCCGGAAGCGGACGGCGAGTCCCCGACGACCACCGTCGACCCCGAGGTCGCGACCACCGTGCAGACCGTCCTCGACGCGGAGGACGCGAAGACCGAGGCCGGCCAGGAGGTCATGGAGACCACGACGTACGCGGACGCGACGACCTTGGAGCGAGGCGCCGCGAGCCAGGAGACCACGCCCTCGCCGACCGAGCCGCAGACGACGGACCCGCCCACGACTACGACCACCATCACGACCACCGCGAACGCGACCGACTCGATCCTCGGCAAGATCCTGCGGACCTCCACGACCACCAGGGTCTCGCACATGACGGAGATCTGTTACAGGGGCCGGTGCGTGATGACCAGGCCCAGCCAGGACGACCGGCTCAGATGAGCCGACCGGGCGCCGAGCTACCGCGGGATCGTCGTTCTCGCTCTTCCAGGTCCGGAGACAGGCCTGTTCAACCTCGGGTCTCGCGCAGCCAGCTACCAGAAGCGACGGAATTGATGCAGGCGCGGGCGGACGCCGCACGCGGCACCGGGAGCGCCGGAGGCCGGCCTACGGAGCAAAGTGGGCGGGGGCTTGGACGCTAAACTAACATCGGTTTAGTCTCGTAGTCGCGACAGCTCGAAGTTCCGTCGCTTTCTTGAGTCGTTAACCGGACCGCGGATATTTGTGCAAGATTAAAATTGTTGATCATCGTTATTAGAAACGCAAGTCGGGTGAACAAGTATTTTCTGTTTTAATCGTTTTAGTGAGCTGTACATAATGTCAAAAATATTCCCGAGTTCTTCTCGTGTTTTTACAGTTTCGTTCCTGATGTAATTATTTTTGTCAAAAGTACATAAAATCCGCATTCTTGCTCCTTTTTAGGTACCTATCGGTAACATAGGATATTAGAGTCGGTTATTGTGCGGTGAGCAATTGTTACACGTCTTTGCCATGTTTTTTGGTAGAATAAACTTCATATTTGTCCAATAAGATACATCAAATTTGTTCAAACAAGCTAAAACAGTGAAATAATTTAATATGTCGTATTTGATCGATATTAAGTTAATTACGCCTGAAAATAAGCTAAAGACGTAGCAATTGATAACGGATTTTCAAGGAGCCAATCACATTTCAACACAGGATTATAGAATTCCTGTAAAAGTGGCGAGCGTTCATCGTCTTGACAAAATAAAAGCGACGAACTTCGAGCCTGTTTAAAACGAACGTTTTAGTCGGTACCTTTAAACAACTATTATACAACAGTTTCAAATAATTAATTTCGTTTCAAGCCCTTGCTCCGATCGCTTCGTAGACAATCTTACTGTTGCTCGAAGCAACAGCGACAGCGGATCAGGCAGCGGCTCCTTTGCGGCACTGATTGGTAGGCGTCGCCTAGTGGGTGTAGCCGCGTGGGCGTATCTGAGTGGGCGTAGCCGAGTGGCATAGCCACGTGGGCGCGGCCGAGTGGGCGTGGTCGCGTTGCCCTCGCTGGAGTCGGCGCTCCAAACGGGGATCTATGCCCGCGCCTGCATAAATTGATGCGTTGCAAAGTACACGATCAGTTCGGTAGCACGCAAGGCCTTTCGGCCGCGGCATTAACTTTATCTTCGGGGCGTGTCCCGAGTAAGAAGCAAGCTGGGAGAACGTCCAAGGCGGGCCGCCACCTAAATCTGCAACGCGCTGTCTGCCACTTTTGGTTAAGGCTCCGAATTCTGTACATACGACAGTGAACGCAGCGAGAGAGCCCACGGTTGAACATACTTGTTCGAAAGGGAACGGACCTGTCCAACGGGCCACGTTCGTCGCGGTCCTTCTCTCTTATTTATTCAAGCGGAAACGAACGTTCCCCTCTCGTTCAGCCCTGGAACTGCCGAAGAATCGAGGCGACCGGTCTGCAACATCCCGGCCGCGGGCACCGCGGACGCGCGTCCATTTTTAATTTATTCGATGGTTCCATCGCTTCCCGCTCCGGATGCGGCTTGGTGAATCGACATCAACGCCAGAACCGCCGAGCTTTCGACTAGCCTAATTCTTATGGTTTTATAACAATGATAAGATTGGATCTACTTAACCCTTTGCCCTACAACCATGTCTGAGAGACGAAGAAATCGGGACAGAAATGATTACCACGTTTGAGAGGCGTGGTAAAAAATCGGGCTAGAAATGATTATCACGTCTGAGAAACGTGGTCAAAAATCGAGCTAGAAATGATTGTCACGTTTGAGAGACGTGGTCAAAAATCGGACTAGAAATGATTGTCACGTTTGAGAGGCGTGGTAAAAAATCGGGCTAGAAATGATTATCACGTCTGAGAGACGGGCCAGAAATGAGCGCCGTGGTGCGTCAGTCGGGCCAAATATAAACATAACTAGTTAGGCTCGTATTAGACGTGTTTTGTGTATTTTTATTTTTAATTTTCTTATTAGTAGCCGAAGGAGGTGGTGCAGGAACCAGCTTGAGACGAAATAATGGAATTGTAAGAATGCAAAATATACAAAAATATTTAAGTATACAAAAATACTGTCAGATTTAAAAGAGTGGAATAAGACAGAAGATCAGAGGGACCAGTCCGCGGTAGTTCTGGCGTTGATCAGCGGTTTAAAATACGGGAGCTCGTTGCACGCAGTTAGGGTACACGCCAGGGAATTTCGCGAGGCTGAGCAGTGAACCTGTACATTTCGATCGACGGAGAGTGGAGTCCCATCGAGTTCGCCGAACGTGAAAACGTTGAGCATAGTCTAGAAACGTGTTGCCCTGGGGGCCAGTCAAGGTAGGACTGGCACGACGAGAAAAGTGAACGAAGAAGAAGAAGAAGACGAAGAAGAAGAAATCGAAGAAATCGATCGCTTTGTTTGTCAAGCAACCGAGGCGTCGAAGGCGACGGTTTTTGGCAGCCGGTTGGTTCGAAGCGTGATCGGGAAAACTGAGGCAACAACGTCCGACTATAACAGCCTTATACGACGTACAGAGTGTCCCAAAAGTCACTCGAAATTGAAACGAGGGAAACCGAGGGGTTCCTAAGGTTCCTCGGGTGATTTGAAGTTACCTTTTCCTTAGCGCAAATGCAATCCGCAGCTTCGTTTACGAGTTATCGACGAAAGACGCTCGACCAATGAGAGGCGAGCTCGGTTGGCGCGCCGCGGCCGAGCCAATGAGCAGAGCGGAACTGCGACCGCACGCTGGCTCGGCCGCCTCGCGCCAACCGAGCTCGTCTCTCATTGGTCGAGCGTCTTTCGTCGATAACTCGTAAACGAAGCCTCGGAGAAAGCTTTTGTAAAGGAAAAAGCTGCTTCAAACAATTTGAGGAATCCATCGTTTCCCTTCGTTTCGATTTCTGAGTGATTTTTTGGACGCTCCGCACATGGTCCAAGATAACAGCGTTGCAACTTCGCCTGTCCGACGAACGTTGCGTCGTTTGGCACGATTACGGGCCAAGTCTTATTTAACTGAATTACATGCCGGCCGTAGCCGGGTCGGCGTACGTGTAAGTTAAGCGTTTAAGGTTATTTTAATAAAAATTTTAAGAGAAAAAAACACTGCCAGTCCAGCCTCGATCTCGCGCCCGATCCGACGCCCGACTCCTTTGGCTCCCTCGCCGATGACCCACTTTACCCACGCTCTGTATTCACCAATAATCCGACAGGTAATTCTACATCGACAAACAAGTCGCGAACGCCAGATAATGGTTTTCTCTCCCGGGCCTCGTTTCCGATCCGATCGATCCTCTTATATCAATATTCTATGCCGCCGCCACTGCCGACGCCGCTGGACTGCCTCTGCTCGTCCCAGTAATCGTAATAATCTGCTAATTCGATTGGAACACTTCAACCGTAACAACGGCCGCGCCTCGGCATCCTAACTAGACTAAATGGAACTTAAAAGCGTGGAAAGATTCAGGGATGAGTTTAGAATATCGACGTGTGATTTATCGTTTTATTTTGAAATCGCTGATGGGAGAACGGTGTTCCGCGCGGCGACCGCCAGATGCAAAACAGTAAATTTCTACCTTATCGACGCTCGGATTGGCCAGGAAAAATTGACAATTTGGGAACAGGGGACACGATTGACACCGTTCAGCGCCTTATCAGTCGACCACCGAAATTTCCTCGCGGTCAAATTTACAGCCGTTTAACGCTAGATTTACGGTCACTAATTTTTTAATTTACGATTACATTAATGTCTCTCTAATTGGCGCTCAGATTGTCCACAAAAATGGACAATTCGGGAAGAAGAGATACGATTATTCGAGCTTTGCGGTTCGTTTTCACAGTTACGAATTGTCAAGAACTATACAAAACGAGCTGCAAGACTCAAATAATCGTATCTCCTCTTCCCGAATTGTCCATTTTTGGGCGCAATCTGAGCGTCAATTAGGGAGACATTACTGTATTCGTATCGTGAAGATGCATTTACGAGTTATTTATTCGATTTATATGTTAACATAAATTTCAGAATAGATGTCTTATTGTTACTTTTATAAACTAATATGAAACAGCTGTTCTTCGTGCTCCATAAATCTAGTGTTAATTAATGAAGCCGAGAGAAACTAAACTTTAGAAACTGAAAATTTATCACGATGGATGATATTAGAACTCTTTCGCATCCGAAAGATCCTAATCAAATTCAGTTTGTTTGAATATATTACAATGAAAATGAATGTTCAAAATTAGTGAAAAATTAGTGTCGTCCATATGTGACCGACGCGGCGCTCAAACCGCTGAAAATTAATTTTTACCCGTTTACAGTAGAGACGTAAGAGCACCTAAAAAAATAACGTCAGTTGAAAAAATTCGTCTTTATCGCCAATATTATTTATTGATCTTTATAAAGAAAAAATTGATATTTTCGCCATTTATTCTGCAACTGTCTCAAACGAATGCGGTGCTTTTATAGCACGAAAATGTCTAGAAATTTGAAAAAAAATGGACCACATAGCCCCGAGTTTCCTCTTTACAATGGATTTTTCGAAAATAAGGATACTTTGAAATTGACCGAATTAAAATTATTTAAAGCGCACGCTGCACCGGCCTGCGGCGCGTTGCTGCCTTCCGGCGCAGCAAATTCTCCCCAATTGACGCTCAGAATATGCAAAAATGGACAATTTAGGAACATTATCCGTTTCTATAGTTACCATAGCTTCTATATTTACCGATTATCGACAACCATAAAAATCTCCACTCCTCAAACTATCGATTTTCGTGCGCAATCTGAGCGCGAATTCAGCAAAAATCACCGTACTCGGAACAACAGTTGCCACTTCGACGTAAATTTTCGAGGTTAAAAAATGCTAGCGCCACGTTCCCTCTATTTTTCCCTTATTCTACAAGGTTTCAGCTTCGACGTGAAAAAATCCGCGTCGCTCCACTCCGTTTCCGTCGAAAGTTCTCGGACTTTTCGTTCGACCCCGCTACGCGGCGTTCCTTTTCGCAGCCGCGGGGTTGTAAAAAAAATTTTTTAAAAAGCGCCGAGTGTTTCCAAATGTTTCAAAGAGACGGTCGAACATCGTGCGTGTATCAGACGAGGAGACGAGTCCGACAGAATCCGGCAGAATTCGCCGGATTTCGCCAACATCCCCTAATTCTCTCTGTAAATTTCAATCAGCGTGGAATCGCCGGAAGATTAGCCGGAAGATTTTTGATCGACGATGACAGTGCTCCGATGCTGTTAATGCCCCGACGTACCGGGATCTCGCGGCGATTCCTTCGAATTAAGGTCAAATTGTCTGAGAACATCCGCCGAGAGCCGAGATTCCGGAGCCATTCGAGCGTCGCCCGAGAAAAGAATGGCGGCGAGCCGGTCGTTCAAGCTGAAGGGATTAAATGACTCGGCGGGAAACAGCGCCAAGAGTAACGTTTCCCTTATTGTACCCTTGATGTTCTTTGTGGACGCGATTCCGGGAGGGGGGAGGGGGAGAGGGAGCGCACCCTCTCCGGATCCCTTTCAAGAGGAAAAATGGACGAGTCGGCCCTTTCGCGTTCAATCGAGCCGACAAAACTTCGCCGTTCAAGTTCGATGGAGTTCACAGACCCAGTTGCCTTCGCCGCTAATTAACCCCCCATTGTTTTTGTCGAGCGTTTCGCGGATACTCTGCCCTCGCTACGGGTTAACTTTGGTTACGCAATCCGACGATCTCGGTTGCGCTGCTCGGAAACGCTCGATTCGGACGACGGATTAAGACTAATGAATCAAATTTTATACGGAGCTATCGAATAAATGTTGATGAAAATTTATGTAAAAATAATAAACATTTATACAACGCTGTTGAATAAATATTTAAATTAATAGAAATATTTATTTAGATAAACGTTTATAGGACATTATCGAATAAATGTTCAGTCGAATAAAAACTTATGTAGATAATAATTTATCCGATATTATTGAATAAATAATGTAATCGATATTCGATATAATGTTTATTATAATATTTATTATATTCGATATAATAATATCGAATAAAAATTGATGTAGATAAACATTTATACGAGCGAATAAATGTTAATAAAAATTTATCTAAAAATAATGAACATTTATCCGACGCTGTTGAATAAATATTCAAATGAATAGAAATTTATTTAGATAAACATTTATTCGACCCTATCGAATAAATATTCAGTCGAATACAAATTCATATAGATAAATATTTATTCGACACTATCGAATAAAAATTTATATAGATAAATATTTATTCGACACTATCGAATAAAAATTTATATAGATAAATATTTATTCGACACTATCGAATAAAAATTTATATAGATAATAATTTATCCGATATTATTGAATAAATATTCTATCGAATAAAAATTTATGCAGATAAACATTTAT
Source organism: Megalopta genalis (assembly GCF_051020955.1). Lineage (NCBI taxonomy): Eukaryota > Metazoa > Arthropoda > Insecta > Hymenoptera > Halictidae > Megalopta > Megalopta genalis. Next base: position 2,168,517 of record NC_135013.1, on the reverse strand, counting down.
ACGAATAAAAATTTATATAGATAAACATTGATACAACACTAGCAAATAAATATTCAGACGAATACAAATTTATATAGATAATAATTTATTCGACTCCATCGAATAAATATTCAGTCGAATAAAAATTTATATACACAACAATTTATTCGACTCTATTGAATAAATATTCAGTCGAATAAAAATTGATCTGGATAACAATTTATCCGACGCTATCGCATAAATATTCAGTCGAATAAAAATTGATCCAGATAACAATTTTTCCGACACTATCGAATAAACATTCAATTGAATAAATATCCAATCCAATAAAAATTTTTCCAGATAACAATTTATCCAACACTATTGAATAAACATTGAATCGACTAAATATCCAATCGAATAAAAATTTACCTACATAACAATTTATCCGACACTATTAAATAAAAATTCAATCGAATAAAAACTTATCCGGATAAACATTTAACCAACAAATAAAATAAAAGAAGAAGAATTTACGAAGGGTTTGCTTCGAACGTGTAAATATCGTCTGTAGTTCGGGGAAACGCGAGCCACTAATCGCAAGGCTCGTTGGACTCGTGTTATCAAAGCGGTCCGGAAGTGCCGACGCGATCATTTTTCGGATAGCAATAGTTTTCCGGGCTGTTATGGCGGACAATGCGGAGAGTTCAGGGTGCAGGGAGCAGCGCGTCGGTCATCCCCCATCGATATCTGTGTCGCGAGACCGATGCCGCCCCGTCTTCGCTCCTGATGGCCACTTCGATACCGGAAATAGGGAATAATCTGCGCGGCGGTGTCTCAGTCTCCGAATAAAGTGGCAGCGCGCGAATTTAGAACGCGCCCTTGACCCCGCGTCGAACCAAGAGTCAATTTCCCTCGTCAGGGACGGCCGCGACGCTTTCAACGACCGTCCAATATTTAAGGATCCGACGAGGAAGTCGAACGCGAGAGATCCGCTTACGATCGCGGCTCAGGACGTCAGCTGTCTTAAATGAGTTACATTGAAATCACCGGTACATCTATTCGTCGGTCGCGATTTTTCTTAGAACAGCATTCGGGGGGCACGGAATTAACCCCCGAGCGCGGATTAACAGGAATCTAAGGCACAGAGTTCGATATATTTTGCTCGGATAACGGATAGAATTTTATTCGGAGAATTTACTCGAAATATTGTGCTAATAAAATTTTATTCGAATAATTTTTACGAAATGTTGTATAAATCAAATTTGATTCGAATAATTTATCCGAAATATTGTATAAATAAAATTTGATTCGAATAATTTATCCGAAATATTGTACAAATAAAATTTGATTCGTACAATTTACTCAGTATATTGTATAAATAAAATTTGATTCGAAATATTATACAAATCAAAATTTATTAGAAGAATTTATTCTATATACATATTATTCGTCGTATTATCCGGATAACATGGTATTCGAACAATTTATTTTTCAATTAAATATAGAATTTAAATCCTATTTCACTTAAAACGTCTTTATAATTTTAACAATAATTGTACAATTTAGCGTGAATAAAACCATAAAGTCTTTTACCTTTTCGGTTCAAAAACCACAATAATCTCGTCCACGATCCATAAAATCATTCGAACTGATACTAACGCAACACATAACCTCTCAAAATTATTATTTGACCAAAAATTACCAGACTTCTTTCAACAAAACCGCGGCGTTTCTTCCGGCTAAAACGTCACGATCGCGCAAGAAAATGTCACGGAACTGCCTCCATCTAACGCGGACCGATCTGCAATATTAGAAGAAAATTAGTGACCGATTGCTACGACAAAGCAACGATTGCTATGACGAAGCAACGATTGCTATGACGACGGTACACGCGCGAGCAGTATTTCGCGGTGATTTTTCACGAGATCTAGAGAATCATGGGAACGAGAATGCAAAACGCGAGCTCACGGGGCAGCGGCGGGTAAGGCAGTCCTGTTAACGGAGGCGTTAACCTAATTTCACGGCGGCACGTGTGCGTGGTAAACGGCGCGACACGGCGTGGAAAAGCACGAAGGCGAGAAGATCGAAGGGAGAAGGTGTCGCGTATCGCGGCGTAGTCGAGCGAAAAATGGCGTTCGCGAGCGATCGATCGCCAGTCGCGGCCGTAGTTCGCCACAGATGGCGGGACCACGCGGAAATGTTACGCTGTTTCGCCGAAAAGAAGCGACGCCGCGTTCGTGGAGGCAATGACATCGGAGCCGGCGGCGACTTTTGCGCGGGCTGAAACGGCGTTTCGTGCCGGAAAACGCGAAACTTTCGCTCCGGCAGAAACTTTCGGCGACCGTCTACGTCTGCGTTGTCCTCTACTCGTTCCACTTGTTCTCGAGGGATTCGCCGAGTTCGATCGCGGGACGCAAGATTTTTTGGCCGTCGCTCGAAATCGACGGATGCGATCGATGATCCGCGAAAGTACAGTAAGTTCTCTCCGATTGCCTCTCGATTTGTAAACAGAAATGGTGAATTTTGGGAGAGGAGATGCGATTATTATATGTTTTATACGTATATTATTGTACGTATATTATTGCACGTGTATTATTATACGTATATTATTATGTATTTTATACGTATATTATTATGTTTTTTATACGTATTTTATGCATATAGTATTCTACGTTTTTATACTTATTTTTTTAAATCAAAGAGGAAGAATCGGGCTTTGTTCTGTCGCAAACGGCGTCCCAGAGAAAATATCGACGCGCATTTCGAAAGTTGCTATGACATTTTCGAACATAACCTCGCATTTAGAGGGGTACAGTGGCGAGAGTGCGTCGAACTTAAAATCGAAAAAATTTGAAAGAGAGATTTCATTACGATTCGATGATTTTTCGCGGAGTTGTCGTCGGTCGAAGTTGATCAAACATTTTCCTACGATGTACTGTAACCTCTCCCTAATTGGCGCTCGGATAGCGCACAAAAATGGACAATTTGGGTAGAGGAGATAACCTATAACCTATAACTATAATATAAAGCTAATAATAACTATAATATTATAAAATAAAATATAATATAAAACTATAATAGAAACGAATAATCGCATCCGCTCTTTCCAAATTTTCCATATTTCTTTGCAAGCCGAGGGACAATTGGAGAGAATTTATTGTACAGAAATTTTTGTTTGACGCGAAGCGAGATGTTTCGCTGTTTCCAAGATAATTAACGGATGAAACTTGTTCGCGAAATTCTAATTCGAAAGTTTGCGAGGCTGCTTGGAATATTTAGCTGTGCCAACCGCGGGAACAAATAGTTACAACAATTTCATATAATTATAAGTTGAGTTGTTTATGTATATTGTTATATGTTCAGTTCGTTCAGTAGCACTAGAATAATAACGTCCATAATTAAGTTTTAATTGTATTATTATTATTATCATGATTATTATTATTATTATTATTATTATTATTATTATTATTATTATTATTATTATTATTATTATTATAACGACGCTGCAGTTGCGACCAAATGAAATAGTACATTAATATTCACACTGTAATTACATTATACTCCCGTTAGTCAATTAAGGGACGCCTAGATCGAAACGCCTACTCCGACCGCGACAATATTAATAACAAATTAACGCCTGAATAAATCCGGTAACCGCCACGTCCCCGTTCGCGTCTCGTTCTAATTTCGAGTCGAACACTTTCGACGGTCGAAAATTCGGACAAACGTTTCATTTGCATACGTGGAATCCGCGTGTAAATAACAAATACGAAATCATGCGTGTACGTAGACGCTGAACGGGACAATATTTACGAGCAATATTTACTATCAGCAAATTTTACCATTTCGTACGGCATTAACAATAGAACCCGTGGATTATCTCGTCATTCGTGTTCGTTCATTTAGTATTAAAACGCGAGTCGATTGTTTCTTCTACCGTTCGCGATAAATACAGGGTGTCCCAGAAATGTCTCGCAAACCGAAACTGGAGAGTTCCCAAGGTCATTTGAAGTAACTTCTTCCTTGGCGAAAATGTTCTACGACGCTTCGTTTATGAGTTATTAACGAAAAACAGTAGCCAATCGGAGAGCGAGTGCGCTCGACGCCCTGCCCTCGTGGCCACTGCCGCCGCGTCAGACGGCCGGCGTGACGCGGTGTTGGCCGCAAGGGCAGAGCGCCGGCCGCACTCGCGCTCCGATTGGTCGCGGTTTTTCGTTAATAACTCGTAAACGACGCGTCGGAGAAAATTTTTGTAAAGGAGAAAGTTACTTCAAATGACCTCAGGAACCCTCCATTTCCGGATTACGAAACAATTTTGGGACATCAAGTATAATAATCCTGACAGAAACGGTGTACAACAATTTCCAAAACAAAAAGATAACCAACGATTTCACCGATCGCCGTGAGGAGACGCCTACAATTGTGCAATAAATTACAATTAATACAATCGAATATACAACAATGTACACTTAAACAAATGCAATCGTACAATAAACAATTGCGCGGGGAAGTAAAATTCCTGGACGAAGAAAAATCATGTAGCAAACGTTTTTTCCCTCGAATGGCCTCGATCCGGCCACGGTTAAAAATAAAAAATGCCGTCTGCGATCCGCCTCCGAAGATCGTGACGGCAAACGTAACTTCTATCTCCCGCCTGGATCTCGCATATCAATTATACGAAACACGTTTCGCGAACGAATGATCAACAAGACGATTGGTCGTCGCTTAGAACCGCCTAAAAATTGATTGCGCGTCGGTGTGCGTCGCGCCGGTGGCGCCGCCGCCGCCGCCGCCGCCGCCGCGTTCGTCGTCGTCTTCGACGAACGCGAGTGCACCGCTCCGGCGTGGTGGTGGTGGGGGGAGAACGGGAGACGGAGCGCGCGACGGTTCGCGTCGGTGCGAGCGAGACGAGGCTGGCCGGCATGGTGGGAGTAGCCGGAGGTTGCATAGAGGGAGCGAGTTCAGTTCAGGCGCAAGGGTCCTCGGTAAAGGACGCGACGGTCCTGCTAATCGGGACACCATGCCAGGCGGCGAGGGGTCCCCGATCAATCTCCTCGGCCACCGTGCATCGACCACTTCCGGCGAGTGCGCGAACAGTGACGAGGATGAGAGGACGACGGGCACCGCACCGAGCACGATGACGACCGTCCTCGCGGACGACGGACTCAGACGGAGGAAGGTCATCCACGCGGCCAAAGAAACCCTCGACAAGGGTGAGTCTCTGCAGCCCCTACTCCCTCTCTCTCCCTCTTTTTCTCTCGCGTTCGCTCTCTTTCCCCGTCGCAATTCCGTCAGCGTCCACTGTCGGCGGAGCGAACGCTGCCTCCGCCAGCAGAGACGACGTCCCGAGGTCCACCGCGGTGGTCGATCCTGTTCCAAGCTGACCCCATAGGCGCGGACACCCTCCGGAAAGACAAGCCGTCTTCGCGGGCCACAGGCATTAAGACCGTTGGGTCCCAAGAATCTCTCGGGGTCCTAAGGATCTTTCATGTCCCGAGAATCTCTCGGCTTCTGAGAGTCTCTCAGGTCCTAAGGATCACCCCCCAGGTCCTTGTGAACCTCTCAGGTCCTAAAAAGCTCCCTGAGAACCTCTCGCGTCCTAAGGATCCGCGAAAGAACCCGTCATGTCCTAAGGACCCTTCGGGTCCTAAGGTCCTCTCATCAGAAGTAATGTGACATCTCCCAGCGATCGGTGTCGCCAAAATGGGACAGTGCGAGTGCAGGAAGGGTTTCGCGAACGGTGGTCGATCGGAATTGGTTGGCCGCAGGTCGTCTGTAGATAGCAAGACGAGGGAAACGGTGTCAGCGGGTCCGACGAGCACACGGCCCTGCGACGGCCAGGTTTCGCGATAAGCTGCTCTCGCCTTCGCGGAAAGGGTTGTCCCTTATCGAGCCACTCGAAAGCAGTCTTTGAGACTCTCTCTCTCTCTCTCTCTCTCTCTCTCTCTCCCTCTCTCTCTCTCTCTCTCTCTCTCTCTTTCTCTTTGTGTTCTCTGTGCTCTCTGTGCTCGTTTCGACGACGATTCTTCTTCGATGGTGCTGTTTAGTTTCGCAGATATTTTAGTCGGTTTCGCTACCCCGAACGACGCTACCCCGCGGCGCGGCGCGTCGCGGCGGGGTTGCTCTGTTATTATGTAAGCTAGGTAAGACAGCGTACTATAGCCAGCGACCCTCTTGTGCAATCTCGGCCGTCGTCGGTGATAAACATTGAATCGGGCCATCGCCTGCGAGCACCGTCGGCTCGCAGGGGATGATCGCGCGCTGTCAATCCACCCCCTCTTCTTGCCGGAATTTTTGGTGGACCTCGCGTTAACGGGATTGTTTGGCCTGATCCGAAAATGCTTTTTTGAAAAAATGTAAGCGTTCAGAAATTATATGCGAAGCCGAAACGACATATACCGGATGTCCAGAAAGATTTGGGCCGAACTATGGGTTGCCAACGAGGTCAAATAGATGAAAAACGTTCAAATAAACTTATATATTCGAGAAATACTTTATTGAAAAGGTATAAGCGTTCAAAAATAAATTATATAAGCATTGGTATATAAAAATAAAATAGAATTAGAAAATCAACTTTTTGGGAATGTACTCAAAATGCATTTACTATTATTTCCAATACAAATGGAATATTTCGAAGAGTTTGATAATCGTTCATTTTTGCGAACACTTCCTACAACTAATCAGCAGATTTTTATGCAAAATAAAGACAGTCCGTACTAATTAGGAGATACCGGTGCTACAAAGATCCTATTTCATCCAGAAAGGACCAATCTTATATTATGGGCTACCAGATGAAAAAATGTTCAAATCCTAAAATGCTTTTTTGAGAAGATGTAAGCGTTCGTGATAAACATTGAATCGGGCCATCGCTTGCGAGCACCGTCGGCTCGCAGGGGATGATCGCGCGCTGCCAATCCTCCCCTTCTTCTTGCCGGAATTTTTGGTGGACCTCGGCGTTAACGGGATTGTTTGGTCCGTCGACGAGCATCGTCTGGTTTGTGGAACCGTCGCTTCGCGACGGCGGTGTGATTTGTTTTAGGGGAGGAATGTTCCGGTGGATGTGGATCGTGTTGCAACGATGTTTGTTGCGCGGACCCTGTACAGCGGGCTGCATAATTATAGGCTAACTTTTGCATTGTTGTTCTATTGTTAGAGGTACTTTTTTTGCTCGTGTCGTAAACGTTCCGACGTTGTTCCTGCATGTAAAAGAAATGTGTAACGATGGAATATGCGGAAATTGGATTTAGGAATATTATATTCTAATTTGTGTGATCAGATTGTTGACAGAAGGTTAAGTTCTAGTAGATTTTTAATAGAAATTGAAATTCATTTATATTATAAAACGATGTCAATTGCGAATAAACTTTTATTCCAAATTTAAATTTATGTAGCTTTCTATGAGAAATTTCGACGTTGGTATATTGCTAAGAAAAAGTTTAATTTCAGTAGATTTCTGACGCGGAAACCTAAATAGAAATTTTAAATTATAATAGACGTTTAATGAAAAGATTGAATTAATTGATTTTATAACCTTGGCATGTAATGGATTTTTAGTAAAAGGTTAAGTTCTAGCAGATTTTTAATAAAAATCGAAATTCATTTGTTTTAAATAGGAACAATGCCAATTGTGAATGAACTTTTATTCCAAATTTAAATTTATGTAACTTTCTAAGAGAAATTTCAACGTTAATATATTTCTAATAAAAACTTTAATTCTAGTAAATTTCTGACAGAAACCAAAATAGAAATTTTAAATTATAATAGACGTTTAATAAAAAGATTAAATTAATTGATTTTATATAAGGATGACAGAAATACTAACAAATTTCTAAAATAGAATTTATCTATAACGAAATTCTACTATATATTTGAATTATAACGGATCTCTTTTTATAGAAAAGGATTAAATATATTTATAAACTTTGAACCACGACATCGTTATAAAAACTTTGATTTCCTCGGGATCTCTAAAATTGTTTTTAAGACGTTAAACTTGGTTTAAACGGAGATTCTATAATATTTATATAAAAACCGAAGAATTGATCAGCGACGAGCAGTTCTAGTCCAAGCTCGAGTCGACTTTCGGTTTCCGGGGGACAAAGAAATCGCCGACGGTGCCGGAGAAAACGTCCTGAACCGGGGTTCCAGCCTAAAGCAATAAGACCGTAAGGCTGCCGCGGTTACGAAAGCTCGCGTAACGGGTTCGCTAGGTTCGGATCATCGCCGATGATTTTCGGGGGTTACGGCCGCCTATTTTCGGCCGGGGATCGATCCCGCTCGCCGAAAATCGTCCGCGCGACCGACCTATCCTTCGCGGCCTCATCCAGTTTTGTTCGCAGCTTATCTCCGTTTCACCTGCACGCGCCGTCTTTTCGCCACGAAGCCGAAACGATATACACATACCGGGTGTCCAGAAAGGACCAATCTTATACCGTGGGCTACCGGATGAAAAAATGTTCAAATCCTAAAATGCTTTTTTAAAAAGATGTAAGCTTTCAGGAATGACATGCGAAGCCGAAACGATTATACATATACCGGGTGTCCAGAAAAGACCAATCTTATACTGTGGGCTACCAGATGAAAAATGTTCAAATCCGAAAATGCTTTATTGAAAAGATGTAAGCGTTCAGAAATTATATGCGAAGCCGAAGCGATATACATGTACCGGATGTCCAGAAAGATTTGGACCAAACTATGGGTTGCCAACGAGGTCAATTAGATGAAAAGGTAGTTTATTGAAAAGATAGTTTATTGAAAAGGTATAAGTGTTCAAAAATAAATTATATAAGCGTCAGTATATAAGAATAAAATAGAATTAGAAAATCAACTTTTTGGGAATGTACTCAAAATGCATTTACTATTATTTCCAATACAAATAGAATATTTCGAAGAGTTTGATAATCGCTATTTTTCGCGAACACTTCCTACAACTAATCAGCCGATTTTTATGCAAAATAAAAACAGTCTGCACTAAGTAGGAGATACCGGTGCTACAAAGATCCTATTTCGTTCTATAATTATTTGAGTAACTTGAGACTATTCCAACAGTATTTTTCAATTCTTTAGATGTTGTCGTTGCTTTGTATTCGATGAATTAATTTCTGTTAGAAATTAAGGATATTAAGATATATTATAATTAAGGATATCCTTCGGCAGGATGTTTATAAATCATACATCATCATTTTTAAATCATAAAATATCTGAAAAACTTTGCTAAAAAAAAACTGTACTTGGCTGAAAACGTATCTTTTCTCTGAATAGTTTTAGCAATAGTTTTAACAACTTGCCCTTTTTTTATGATGATCCTATTTTGTATTTCCTGTCATAATCTTGCTCATAAAATCCGCAGCCAAATTATTATCATTATTTTGTTTACCGAGTCATTTTTCTCGCAATGCATGCAGAACGTTTTTATCCGTCTTCGCGAACGTCCACGACTTCTTCCGACATAACGGTGCCATTTTTTGGCAACCGAGGCGAGGGTTGACAAAGAGTTGACAAACATCTCTATTAAACAAGAAATAAACCAACTCCATGTCCGGTATCGATGGAACTTTGAAAATTATGGGGACCTCGGCCAGACTAATAACTCAGATAAACGGTACTAGACTCCCGGCGGAGCAAAGAAGTGTTTGGCCCGCGTCCATAGGGGCGCCATTTTACGAACTGCTCGAGAGTTTCTCGAGGATGCGGCGGCCGCTCGAGTATTTTCCGAACGCGGCGGCCGATCGCGACGTTCACGAAATAAGGATTCGAGGAATGTTTGCCTTGGAATGGCTAAGTGGCCGCTACGAGGGCGTGTGTTTGGATTTCGGCGCTGGAGTGGAGTGGAGGGGAGGGGGGAAGGGCGAGCATGCTCGAGGGCGGACCGCCTGCCAGCGGTGACTCCGGCACGGAGAGATGGCTCGGGAGAAAGGTGACGGGTCTAGTGCGAGAGTCGAGAGACGGTAACGACCCGGCCGCCGTCGCGTTTCGAGCACGTATGTAGATTTTAGAGGCATTCCAGCCGCTGCGCCCGGTTAAACAAATGCGACAATTACGATGCCGAAGAATTTAATTAAATGTCCCGGGCACCGGCAAACACTCCGGATTTTTCAATTAAGGATCTTCTGTTTGCCGGCCGACGCGAAATCGTGCTCGCGCTACGAACAAACCAAGATTCGATCATTTGTAAACAATTTAAGAATTACTTAGTAACAATTTCGTAATTACTTGTCAATAATCTAAAATCGTAACTGTTTTCTTTGTTGTACTCGAGCGACGTCCCTTTCTTTTGCAGCAAAGGATTTCTTTTTATTTGTATGAACGGATAAATAGTTAATAATAATTTATTTATTTATTCGCTTTCGAAGAATAATAACACTGAGTTTATTTAGATATATTTGAAATGCTATTTTTCCACGTGTAGCTACTATTTCAAGAGAAAAAGAGTATTTGCTAAATTCTGTATCACGTGAGAAGATAAAAATGTTTATATTACTTAGATAAATATTTGATATAAATATTTATATTATTTGGATAAATATTTGATATAAATATCTGTATTACTTCGATAAATATTTGACATAAATATCTATATTATTTAGGTAAATATTTGATACAAATATCTATATTATTTAGATAAATATTTGATATAAATATTTATATTATTTAGATAAATATTTGATATAAATATCTGTATTATTTAGATAAATATTTGATATAAATATTTATATTATTTAGATAAATATTTGATATAAATATTTATATTATTTAGATAAATATTTGATATAAATATCTATGTTATTTCGATAAATATTTAATATAAATATATATATTATTTAGATAAATATTTGATATAAATATCTATATTATTTCGATAAATATTTAATACAAGTATTTATATTATTCTGATAAACATTTAATGTAACTATTTATATTATTTAGATAAACGTTTAATATAAATACTTATATAAACTTGTACTACCAACTACTAACTATTTATACAAATATTTACATCATCGTGCATTTACCATCTCAAAAATCGATTTTTCCCCCACCCCAGCCGATGACCCCGAAACGTCAGATAAGCGTTAAAAAAAACATTGAACACCGAATAGCGAGTTCGCGCGACCAACGAAAATGACCAATGAAATTATTGTAACTTTCCCTGGCCTCGATCGGGTTTGGAAAGTTTTCTATCGGGAAATCGAGAGATTTTCGGCGTCGAGGTCCCGCAGGGGGGTGGCACGGTACGTCGCGTCGCGGAGCTGCGGCGCCCGGGGGGCGGGAGGGGTCGGGGTGAAAATCGCGTGCCACGCTGGGAAACGCGTTGTCGCTCACGGGTATCGCGTTTCAGGGTAAATTGTTCTGTTATCGGGACAGCGGCGCCGAGGATCGGCCGTTTATCATTTCTAACGGGCTGTTAGTCCTGCGGATTGAAGGGTTTCCGGTTCGAGCACGGCGCCCTGTGCGTTCTGGTGACATACAGTAATATCTCTCTAATTGTCCACGAGAGTGGACAATTTGGGAAGAGGAGATACGATTATTCGAGCCTTGCGGTTTATTTTTATAGTTATAAATTTTCCACAATTATAAAAACGATCATCAAGGCTCGAATAATCGTACCTCCTCTTCCCAAATTGTCCGATTTAGTGGACAATCGGAGCATCAACAAGGGAGACATTACTGTACGCGGAACAACGTATAGTCCTCGCGCGACAAGAAGGCGCCTTTGCGCTTATATTCCCCCCACCCCCACATTTATTTAGCTGCCCCAGTGCCGCGGCACTCGATCGCTATTGGCCGAGAACAGCGACGAAGATCGTCGTCGGTGAATTCATATTATTCGGGAAGCGCGAAGAGATTGGATTATTTTATAATTTTTACAGTAATGTCTCTTTAAAATGACGCCTAGATTGACCACAAAAATGGACAATTTTTGGAAGAGAAGATACGATTATTGAAGCCTTGCGGTTCGCTTTTATAGTTACGAATTGTCAACAACTATAAAAGAACGAGCTTCAAGGCTCGAATAATCGTATCTCCTCTTCCAAAAATTGTTCATTTTTCTGCAGAATCTGAGCGTCAATTAGAGAGACATTACTGTAATCGGTACCGACTTGACCTTTTGCCGCGCGGCGACCCACGGGTCCAGGGACCAATAACCGGCTCGCACTAATTTCGATCAGGGGATCGGAACCAGGATCGAAATACCTGACACGGAAACTGCTACGGGATGGACCCGCGCGCGATCGATTATCGGGCTTTTCCGGCGAGAATACACGCGAATCGGCACGGAGAAAGTTCCCCGCTGCTTCCGTTGATTTTGCTAATTGAACTGCTCGGAACGCCGACGAACGCTGAAGATGAAACGAGGATTTCGCGAGGGTTCTGCTATTTTATCCGGAGAGGATCCGTTTGCACGATGGTTCGTGTTAGCAAGTCGTGGATTCTCGAACAGGCAGTTTTATACTGACACCGGGCATTATTCGGTAGCCTAAACGTGACCAACTTGTGTTAAGACTTCGTAACGATGGCAATATTTAGACTTTTATTTGAAGGTTTATTTAGAGTTTTATTTTGAGTTTTATTTTGAGTTTTATTTAGAGTTCTATTCAGAGAGAGAGAGAGAGAGAGAGAGAGAGAGAGAGAGAGAGAGAGAGAGACTTTATATTTAGACATTTATTTAGATTTATATTTATTTAGATATTTATATTTAGACTTATATTTAAACTTATATTTAAATTTATATTTAGACATTTATTTAGACTTATATTTGGACTTATATTTAGACTTAGACTTAGACTTATATTTAGTCTTATATTTAAACTTCTATTTAGACATTTATTTAGATTTTTATTTAGATGTTTATTTATCCTTATATTTAGACTTTTATTTATATTTTTTATTTATTTAGATACTTTATTCATTTAGACTTATATTTAGACTTTTATTTAGACTTATATTTAGACTTTTATTTAGACTTTTATTTAGACTTTTATGTAGAAATTTATTTAGACTTTTATTTCAAGTTCGAGTCAGACTGTATCGATTTAGACTGCAGAATTTTTATTAGAACGTATCCTTGGATCGTTTCTTCAATCGTTTGCTATGAGCAAGCACTTAAAATGTCAACAACATTTAACTCTTTCGGTATCGACCAAAAGAGTCGTGCATACCCGAGCAAAACACACCAAATCGGTTCGACAGAGTTTGGTTATGTCAAGGTTAAGGTTATTTTAAAAGACATATATAATAAAATAATAAATATGCATATAATAAAAGTATAAATAAAACTGTAAAAAGAAGTTGTAAAATCTGATAATTTACAAAATAAAAAATAAAACTGCTATTTATTAAAAACAGTAGAAAGAACTAAGCGCGAGACACGTCCAAGAAAAAAAAAAGTGCAATCCTTCGACCTTGAAGGAACCAGTCGAGGTTGATTTAACGTCACCTTGCTTGCATTGTCTCCGACTGAATCGTGGGCGTAGAATCATCGATCTAGCATAGTGTGTAGTGACGTTTTATTCTTTCTTACACGGTGTACGGAAAAATGTGAAGAAACATGCCGAAGCAGCCCTCGGCTTTTAATTTGATTGTTGACAAAAGAGAGAGAAAGAGAGAGCCGGCTTTAAATACAGCACACAGAGAAAACAAAGGGATAGACGTAAAAATAGAGATGTAATTGGACAAAGTTAACGAAGAGAGGAAGAAAAGGAGAGAACGGAGGAATGCGGGAGAAAACGACGGGGCCGGGGGGGATGATGAAGTGCAAGGTTGAATTTTCTAGTAGAAACTGCACGGCGGCAACGAAATTGCCTGGGGCGGCGAGACCGCCGCGGGCGGTTGATGAATACGGTGGGATCCAGGGGGTGGCAGATGGACGGAGTCATTAGAAAAGTGCCTAGGGCTCGCCAGCGTCGTAACGCGCCCTCCTCGCCCTCCGGATACTTTTTCGATAGAAGCGGATCTTGCGAGCTCTATTTCATAGCGGGCCGGATCAAGCCCGAACCGAACACGTTGACCCGTTTCGATGCTCGACCGTCTTGCACGCGGGGCTCGAGGAAAATCAATTTTCCAAACGACAGATGGACTATAAATATTCTTGCCTTCTTATGTGACACGGAATTAATCAATTTTTTGTTTAAAATAGTAGTTACACATGGAAATGGCATTTCAAATATACAGGGTTCCGTAATTACGTTAATAGCTTGAAAGGGGCGATTCCTGAGGTGATTCGAAGCAACTTTTTCCTTTACAAAAATTTTCTCCGAGGCTTCGTTTACGAGTTATTAACGAAAAAGCAGTGGCCAATGAGCGGCGAGCTCGACTGGCGCGAGGCGGCCGAGCCAACAAGCACGCGTAGCCCAGTTCCGCTACTTGGCGCGATCGCCGCGCGCCAACCGAGCTGGCCGCTCATTGGTCACTATCTTTCGCTAATAACTCGTAAATGGAGCCTCGGAGAACATTTTCGCTAAGGAAAAAGTTGCTTCAAATGATCTCAGGAACCCCCATTTCCGGATTGCAAGACACTTCTGCGACACTCTGTATTTAACTACGAAATACCCATATATATACTACTATTTGAAAAAAAAGTTAATTTGTAAAATTATATGAGAAGATAAATATATTTACAGTCTTCACTATTTCAAAAATTTACTATTATTTATTAAAATTAACTATTAGATTAACTATATTAAATTAACTTTATTAGATCAACTTTATTAAATTAACTATATTAAATTAACTTTATTAGATCAACTTTATTAAATTAACTATATTAAATTAACTTTATTAGATATATAAATTAATATTATTATTATAGCAATAAATTATTAATAGCAATTATTATATAATATAATAATATATATTGCAAAATAATAATATTATATTATAGCATAAATATATATTATAATTTTTATAACATAATTTTTTTAACTATTTGCTATTTCAAAAATTTAACCTTCCCGGAACCCTGCTTACACGTATATCGCGGGGGTGGCATTACGATTATGATAATATCGAGTCTGACGCGGCAGACGGTGCTCCGTCGAGCGAAAGGAAGATTCCGACGCTCGAGGATTACAAGAGAAATAGGATTCGAAGGATTTATCCTGGCGGTTGCGAAATCCGACGTTTCCTTTCTCCGGTATGGTCGCGCGAATCGTCGAACTGTTCGATAGAGAGTCTGATATGTTTCGCTTGGGTTAAGCAATCTTGTCGTCGATCGAACGAAACCGACATTCTACACGTTAAGCTACACGTTCGACGTACGAAGTTTGAATTAATCCGATCTAGTCATCGTTGATAAAATAATGTGGAAAATAGATAAAATACTGTGCAGTCCGATAAGAATCTTTTCGATGAAAAATCCGTCATCCTGTCGCTCGTTAAAGGGTGAATTTCGTAGCAATTACGAAAGCGCGACAATGTACAAAACGTACAATGTGATGTACAAAACAACGTGAAGCACGACGAAGTACATTTTCTTCGACACAGAAGAACGGCACGGAGAAAATTGTGGAAAAAGAAGACGACGAAGCAAAACGAGAGCAACTCGAACAATTCGAGGAATGAGGTCTGAGGACGAACGACGTCTGTAGAGGGAACAAAACGGACAGAGAAGCGACCGAATAGCTTGTAAATTTCACCGTGAAAATTCATTATGACGCTCGATAGACTAGGGAGGCTGCGAGAAAAAGGCTGTAAACAAAGGGAAACTGATTTTAGTACAGCGACCCCTTGCAGAAAGTAGCGAACCGTGTCAGTCGCTGGCTATCGGCTGCGAAAAGGTTGCGTCCAGCTAGGCGACAATATCCGCCGATCAAAAAAAAAAAAAAAATACTTCACCAAATCATTTCAAATATTGCATTTGTGTGTGCAGCGTCCGATCGAAGAAACAACGAATTCCATAGTGATCGAAATTATAGCAAACTCCTTGCACTCGCTACGAAATAGTATTTAAAAATAAATATGAATGTTATTCCCTTCTTTTTTTTTATTGTAGCATATATTATAATAATTTTAATAGCGTGGTGTTAAATTTGTCGCACGAATTATTGCGTTTTATTTAAGTTTAAGTTGTTGTATTTTATTCTATTCTGTTTTATTTTACTGTACTTTATTTTATTTTATTCTATTTTATTTTACTTTATTTTATTTTACTTTATTTTACTTTACTTTATTTTATTTTATTTTAATTCATTTTATTTACTTTATTTTACTTTACTTTATTTCACTTTACTTTATTTCACTTTACTTTATTTTACTTTATTTTATTTTATTTTAATTCATTTTATTTACTTGTTTTATTTCATCTATTTTATTTTACCGTACGGCGATACATTACAAAAAGATGGATCATTTGCAGTCCGTAAGGAAACCAACGCAGTTCATTATTATAACAATAATTTTATACTATAACAATATGAATATAATTGAACTGCAATGATAACAATACAATTATACCGTAATAATAACGATATAACTATACTATAATAACAAGAACATAATTATACTGTAATAATAACAATACAATTATACTGCAATAATAACATCATAATTATACCGTAATAATATAGCAACACAATCATTCTATAATAATAACAACGTAACTTTTTGTACACTATAATTATAATACAATAATTTTATACTCTGAACGTATATTCGAGGGAGACGTAGCAATTTTCCGCAGCCATTGCAGGGAGCTGATACGGGCGAGCGGTTGGCGCGACCTTGAATTTGAATTGGCTACAACGGGTTGATGCGAAATTGCCGGGTCACGGAATTGCCAGACCTCAATCGACGTTTATCCGTCGAAGGTATGAGAGTCCGGGGTTGAGACCCGGAGAGTTTCTCGGCGAGGCTGCTCCGAATACTTCGCAGTGACGTAAGAGGCCTCCACCACATCCCCGTGACCGCTACCAAAACGAGGCGTTGCTAAGCTAACGGTTCTCAGGACTCGGAAACGGACCGTGCGCGCCGTCGATACGCCGAACGAAAGCTGGAAACGGCCTCCGAGCGTCGCCGCGCCGCGAGCGCTTTCCCGTCTTCCTATCGTTAATTAATTATCAGCAGGCCGAGCCGAGCCCGGTCGTAAACAAACCCCGTCGATTTTATCACCACGATTAATGATTGCGCACCGTGCGTTCGAACCGTTCCGTTTTTGTTTTCCATGTCCAACGGGTGATCCTTTGTAAACCGAGATCAAAATATTTACAGCTTGCGTACTGTTTCGAGGTTATTTCTAACCTCGCACCGATGCGATCGCTCCGCGATCTAAATAAAAGGTTCTTCTCACTGAGATACAGAATCTAGTAAATTTACTTTTTGCAAACAGCTTAGAAAAACGCCGGAATTACTTTCGCGACGTCCCTATAGACAATAGTATGAAATTAACTCTTCGACCATTTTCGCAAATGTACTATCATCGTAAATGTTTATAACAATTCTCAGCTTCGTTCGACAATTTTTCAATCTTCCTTAGATTTTTAATAATATTTCCAGCAGACTTGTTAGCCGCTTTGTTATTCCCAATTTAACGGCGATCTTTTCGATTTAATCGTCGAAGATCGAGCAATTAAATGAATAATTTTAATACCCGGTCACCGGATCGATCTTGGCAAGATAAAAAAGAAATAGAAATAGAAAGAAAGATCAAAATGTGTAAGGTTAAATTTGTAACCTCGCACCGTTGCGATCGCTTCGCGATCTAAATAAAAGGAAAACAGATTTCAGAAGTAGTAAACAGACTGCAAATATTTTGTTCTTCTCACTGAGATACAGAATCTGGTAAATTTACTTTTTGCAAATAGCTTAGAAAAACACCGGAATTACTTTCGCGACTTTCCAATAGACAATAGTATAGAATTAACCCTCCGACCATTTTCGCAAATGTACTATCATCGTAAATGTTTATAACAGTTCTCAGCTTCGTTCGACAATTTTTCAATCTTTCTTAGATTTTTAATAATATTTCTAGCAGACTTGTTAGCCGCTTTGCTGTTCCCGATTTAACCGGCGATCTATTCGATTGAATCGCCGAAGATCGAGTAATGAAACGAACGATTTAAATGTAAACCCGGGTCAACATTGACCCGGCCACCGAATTGATCTTGGCAAGATAAAAAAGAAATAGAAAGAAAGATCAAAATGTGTAAGGTTAAATTTCTAACCTCGCACCGTTGCGATTGCTCCGCGATCTAAATAAAAGGGAAACAGATTTCTGAAGTAGTAAACAAATGTATTATTATCGTAAATGTTTATAACAATTCTCAGCTTCGTTCGACAATCTTTCAATCTTTCTTAGATTTCTAATAATATTTCTAGCAGACTTATTAGCCGTTTTGCTGTCCCCAATTTAACCGGCGATCCATTTGATTGAATCGCCGAAGATCGAATAATGAAAGGAACGATTTAAATGTAAATCCGGGTCAACATTGACCCGGCCACCGGATCGATTTTGGCAAAAAAGAAAAAGACATAGAAATACAAAGAAAGATAAAAATATGTAAGAAATAATTCAACCGTTTATGCTTGTCGCTGTGAATTAGGCGTTGATTCGGTGAAACGATCATCGGCGAAGCGACGGTCGGAGAAAGATCCGACGAGCAGCGTCGCTGAGTAAACAAACATTGCCGTGGAAAGCGATGCCGCGTCGGCGAAATCGTCTCGTCGCTGAAATGATTATCGATGAGATAATTGTCGGCGGAGCGACAGGAATAAACGGATACGCACCCGGTCGATTAATCTGCGAACGGAAAGGTCACCGGTTATAACACGGGCGCAAAGGTTCACGCGTAGCAGGCAGGGAACGAGTAGAAGCGTGTCGCCTCGCCGTGCCCTATAATTCCGGCACTCGAGTTCGCCCAATCAACTCGACGGCGAGCTGTGCGCACAGCGCGTCACCTTGCCGCCGATGTCCCTAAAGCTATAATTATGCGGAAACTTGAAACGAAGAAAGTTCGGATTGTCGAAGCTGCGGCCGCGCGCGGACCGTTATCTGTCGCGCAACAGAAGCAGTAGCAGTGTCGGGAACAGACTGGCTGCCGCACCGTTGTTGGTACACTCCGCGGCAAAACTGTAAGACGCGCCTGAATTTCTAGTGCTTCTTAAAATCAGGGAAGCGCGGAAACTTTTCCTGTATGAATGCACGTATGTATCGACGCGTCAAATATCGACCAGCGTTCGCGCTGTTTTATAAAGGGTGTCGATATTTTTAAGTGTTTTCAAACTTTGCGCTGTTTAAATTTTGCATACTAGTGATAATAGTGATTCCTTAGGTCATTCGAAGCAACTTTTTCCTTTACAAAAATCTTCTCCGAGGCATCGTTTACGAGTAATTGACGAAAGACGCTCGACCAATGAGAAGCGAGCTCGGCTGGCGCGAGGCGGCCGAGCCAGCTAGCGGTCGGAGCTTAGCTCCGCTCATTGGTCACTGGTTTTTCGTTAATAACTCGGAAACGAAGCCGCGGATTGCATTTTCGCAGTTGCTTCAAATGACTTCGGGAATCACCCCTATGTAAGTATTAACATAATTATGGAACACCCTGTATTATTTGACGTTCGACAAGTAGAAACATTGAGGTGAACAAAAATGGAGAGATATTCGATTCAACAACGCCTGTTTATTATTAAGAATTGTTAGAAATTTCGTGAAAGTTAATGCACAAGTTAAAAAGAATCGAACTAAAAATGATTACAACGTCTCTCAGACGTGGTAATCATTTCTGGTTAAATTTTTTGACCACGTCTCTCAGACGTCATAATCATTTCTAGTTCGATTCTTTGACCACATCCCTCGGACGTGATAATCACTTCTAGTTCGATTTTTTGACCACGTCTCTCAGACGTGATAATTATTCCTAGCTCGATTTTTTAACCACGTCTCTTAGACGTGATAATTATTCCTAGCTCGATTTTTTAACCACGTCTCTCAGACGTGATAATCATTCCTAACTCCATTTTTTGACCACGTCTCTCAGACGTGATAATCATTTCTAGTTCGATTCTTTGACCACATCCCTCGGACGTGATAATCACTTCTAGTTCGATTTTTTGACCACGTCTCTCAGACGTGATAATTATTCCTAGCTCGACTTTTAAACCACGTCTCTTAGACGTGATAATTATTCCTAGCTCGATTTTTTAACCACGTCTCTCAGACGTGATAATCATTCCTAACTCCATTTTTTGACCACGTCTCTCAGACGTGATAATCATTTCTAGTTCGATCCTTTGACCACATCCCTCGGACGTGATAATCATTTCTAGTTCGATTTTTTGACCACGCCCCTCGGACGTGATAATAATTTCTAGTTCGATTTTTTAACAACGCCCCTCGGACGTAATGATCATTCCTAACTCGATGTTTTGACCACGTCTCTCAGACATTATAATCACTTTTAGTTCGATTTTTTGACCACGTCTCTCAGACGTGATATCATTTCTGACCCGATTATCTGACCACGTCTCTCAAACGTGGTTGTAGGGCAAAGGGTTAAATTGCGCGAAATTTGAAGGTAAAACTTGAAAAATGGGCACGCTTTAATTACACACAGCGTAGGTTTTGCTAGCTCGGGGGGTTGCTCCGTCTTTTCACCGTCAACGAGCAAGTCTCGCGCTTATTAAAATCCGGCCACGTTTCACTGAACACCGGCGCAGAGCGCTGCGACATGTTGCGTGACGTTGCGTGCGCGCGCGACCAAAGGGAATTAACCGAGGATTTAAACCTTTGAGTTGTCAGACCACCGGGAGGGAGCCCCCGAGAGTTCACACTCCGCGGAAGTTAGCGTTTTAGCGACCGCGGGCTCTGGCGGCCAGCCACGTTCGCGGTCTACTTTGAGTAGTTCTTAAATCTGCACCCCGTTCCGTTCTTATCTCCTCGACCGCCTGTTGTTGTCTTTTAAGTTTGTTTCTCTAATTAGCCTTGCCCATTCTCCGTTCCAGTGTCCCGCCCTTACACGGGAACGCTTCCAAGTGTAACTAGCCGATTTTAATGAGATTTTCCGTACGATGTTGTTGGTCGAAAAATTTGTTTCTCTCGTATCTTTTTATTACCGTTCCTCTGTTATAACTCTTTTATGTGTTTCGATATCTGTTATATCTTCTCGCCCTAAAAATCGAGGGATAAAAACCATATTTTTTAACACTTAGCCAACCGAATGGGGTTGATCTCCCCGTTTTAAATTCAGTCGATCGATGACCGATTGGGGAGATCTTCCGCGTCTAATTAAAACTGACCGTGCAATTTTATTCAGATTTGCAAGAGATACGAATGTTGAAGGAGTAATTGATGCTATATAAGCTTGCTTCGTAATTTTTGTTTAATCGAATGAAATACTCTAATTTTGGGAAATTTTTAAGGTTTCTGGTGCGGTCGTGGAAGCGTTAAGAGAACTAATTTTCTTCGAGAACCAAAGAAAATACGCATCTTTCATCGGCAAATTTAATCGCAACTCCGGCACATTTTTGGAGCGGAGCGCCTCAGATAATGGTAGTCTTATTATTTCGAGCGAAAAAGATTACACGTCTTTGCGAATGCATTCGATATTTTATTTATTTTATAAATATACATTTTCCTATTGTAAATAAAAGATAAATTTTAAATTCTGTAATTCACCATGGTGCGATATCTTTGGTAACAATCTCCCATGTGCATTCTGGGTTTACTTGGACAAGTGTCACAGTATTCACTTTGCCAAATAGAGTTATCAGATATTTCTTTTAAGTTTAGAACATTTTCTGCGTAATCGTTGGTTTCCTTTATAATTTCATTTACCGATTCGTCCGTGAAAAATAATTTAAAATATTGTATCGGCTGTTCAATGTTAGTAAGAACTTGTGGTCAAACGACCTGTGGCAATACGCTAAAAGGTATTCTATCTGGAATATGTAATTCTTCCGTAACATCGCGCCATTCGTCTAAGTCTTGTAACGAATCTTCGCTTTCACTTTCAATAATTCTCATTCTTCGTCTCTTTGGTAGTATAATTTCGCTGCTACTACTCGAAGCGTCAGAATCATGACCAACATTGTCTTCCACAATGTCTTTTAACTCTTCAAAATCAAATTCGTCTTCGGTATCGCTCGGCTCTAAAAAAAAGCACGTTTTAACTACAGATAACAATTGCTAACGCCGACGATAACGTATGCTAAAAACATTCGGCTCCGCAGCGGAGCCTTCGGAGTTACGGAACAAATGACAAATGTCTCCGTAACAGAGCCTTCGGAGCGCTAAGGGTTAAACAATATTTAAAAAAATAATGTTCTTTCTTCTTTTCAATTATTATTAATTGTTTATCCGTTTCTATGCAAAATCGTGCAATCTACCGGCCAAAATAGGGAACGCGTGTCTCCGAAATTCTTCAGTTTATGCAGCGCGACAGTTACCCTCGTTAAGGGTTGCGGTCACCCCTCCGTCATCATTTGACGAAAGCGGTCGTCGCGAGTTCATCCAACGGTCGCCGATGACGCGAACGAATCTCCCGGAGCCGCCGCCTCCGCCGGAAAACTATTAATATCATTAAGCCGTTTTCACAAGGGTAATTGAATTTATGGATTAAAGCGAGAATCCCCGCCGCCGAGAGTTTGCTATGAGACTGTTTCTCGGGCTGATTAAATTCTGACAAACACTTAATCTGGCTCAGACAAAGGGAAAGAGAGCCCGAGCGAATTTCGTTGCATCCTAACGAACTTTCACTCGAAGTGTTACGAAGTTTCGCAGGTAATCAGTCGGATTTGAAACGCGGAGGGGGGGGGCAGAAATCACAGAGAGCTTTGTAACTCGGCGCGTTCGCCGAACGCGACGGTTCCCTTTGAAATCGAGCGCAAAAATATTTCGCAATACGCGAATTGCTTCGACGAAGGGAAATTTCTATTTATTATCGCCCCAGAAAATTTTGATCTTGGACAGAGATCTGCCAAAACTTAGTCATGGTCGAAGAAGCTTTTAATTATATGTTTTAAATTATAGCTATTAAATTGTAGCTCTTAAATTATAGTTATTAAATTGTAGCTATTAAATTGTAGCTTCTATATTGTAGCTATAAAATTGTAGCTATTAAATTAAAGCTTTTAAATTATAGCTTTTAAATCGTAGCTATTAAATTATTGCTATTAAATTATAGCTTTTAAATTGTAGCTATTAAATTATAGGTATTAAATTATAGCTTTTTAATTATAGCTATTAAATCATACCTTCTAAATTATAACTTTTCCTCTTTTAAGTTAGCTAAAATCTAGCTAAAACATAGCTACAACTTTTCTGTCAAAACGTAGAAATTGAAATCCGCTACAATGTCAACCGTTAACCCTTAATAAAAAATTAGAAATTCTTTAAATTTAGTTCTATTCTGCTAGATTTTAAAGTATTGTTCGCAAGGCTTGAATAATCTCCTCTTCCCAAAATTGTCGATTTTTCTGCGCAATCTGAACGCGAATTGGGGAGAAATTGCTGTATCGCGGCTGCCACTTGCGGCTGCCAATGAGATCGTCGAAGCATCGAAGAGTCGAAGAGCGTGAAATGGGAGGAGCCACAGCGAAATGTCCGGGTGACAGAATTTTCGTAGAGCCGTCGGACCGCGTCGCGCCGCCGTCGGCAGCAGAAAAGCCGCGAGGTCGATTTTCAAGGCGCAGGTCGGCCACCCAGATTGCTTATAGGTCATATTTGCAATCGTTATCTGCGAGTGGAAACCTTTCTCGCGGGCCTCGCGTGTGCACCCTTCCGCGACAACATTGGCGACTTGAGATCGATATATCCGTTCCGCCGATAGAAAACGGCGTTTCCTTCGCTCACCCCCTAGGCGAACCAGATTTCGCGCGAATACCGGACGCGCGCGCTGTAATTACGAGAGTGGTTGCTACGTATGTGGTGGCTACGACAAGAAAACACACGTCGAAGCGCGGTGCCGTGTACGCAGATTTTAATGGAACCCTGGTGGCTAAGTAGTTCTCCTGCAGAAATACAGGGTGTCCCAAAAATGTCTCGTAATCCGAAAATGGCGGGTTCCTCGGATCGTTTGAAGCAACTTTTTCCTTTACAAAAATTTTCTCCGAGACACCGTTAACGAGTTATTAACGAAAAACAGTGAACAATAAGAATCGAGTACGGCTGACGCGAGGCGGCCCGGACAACCAGCGCGCGAAGCCCAGTTCCGCTCATTGGCTCGGTCGCCTCGCGCCGGCCGAGCTCGCCTCTCATTGGTCACTGTTTCTCGTTAATAACTCGTTAACGAAGCCTCAGAGAAAATTTTTGTAAAGGAAGAAGTTGCTTCGAATGACCCGAGCAACTCGCCACTTTCGGATTGCGAGACATTTTTGGGACACCCTGTATATTTTTCGCGCGCGGTATTTCCTTTCTCGTTGTCGCGCAACGCAACGCAAAAAGAAAGGAAGGAAAACAGTGCGCTTTGAAATTAACGTGCTTTTTATTTGCTCAGCGGCAGCCACGATATTGTATATTAAACCCTTGCCGTAATATTTTCCTCGCAGTGACAGTGACGAGCACTTTTTCGATCGTGACAGTTTCGTAGAAGAAAAAGAAAATTTATATTCATTTTATTTGCCATGATTTAGTTACTTAAATGCTTAATTAATGACGACAGGGGTTAAAATTGACGTAGCAATAAATTCCATGGGCGTAGGACTAGCACAGAAAATTCGGCAGTAACTAGTAGGAAATTCATAGTAACCCGAAATTTGGCATTTTCGGGAGAAATTACTGTAGCTCGCAGTAACACATTCGTTGCTCCTGTGTATACTTAGCAATGTTTACCTTCCACTTCGCCCGCGATCCTATTTTATCTCTCTCGTTAGCTTCCTTCGGTTGCTTCATCTTCTCTCGGAACATTGTTGTCTCTATCTCGCTGCCTTTTTATTGTACCCTCTATTCCCGGTTTATTACTCGCGCGGCCTCTCATTCCGCGCGGCCATTATCTCTCCGCCCCGTAACGCGCGTTAAAGACTGTACTATTATCGTCATAGCTTCCTCGGATCTTGCCGGTTTCGAGAACCGAAAGGTCAAGTCTGTTGTTAGCAGCGCGTGTGCCCGTCGCCGTTCCGCTGTTTCCATTGCGTCGAGTGCGAGCTTTGTTTACACGCGTCGCGAAGTGGGCTGGGACGCCTTGGACAATGCGACGCGTGCCGAGAGCGAGCGAGTGAGTGAGAGAGAGAGAGAGAGAGAGAGAGAGAGAGAGAGAGAGAAAGAGAGAAAGGGAGTGAGAGAGCGAGCAAGCGAGAGAGAGAGAGAGAGAGAGAAAGAAAGAAACAGAATAGAAACCACAAATCTTGGTTCGCCGTGGCACCTTATCAGCCCCGAACACATTTTTCAGCCCCTCGGCGCGACGAGATTCTCCCGGTAATTCAATTTGTAACTCGAGGCGGACAAATTGTCGTCGTAATTGACGGCTGGCCGCGAAGGAGCCCGAAATTAGGCTCGTGGATTATCCGGTGATGATTGAAGCTGCTCCTCTAAACAACGCTAACGAAATCAATTTGCGAATCCATCGTACAGAAATAAACGAATCTTGTTTTGTTTATACGTTGTATAATATTTACAATTGTTGCACATAAATAACATAAATAAATAGCATACATAAATTGTATATCAATAAATAGCATACATAAATAGTATATCAATAAATAGCATAAACAAATAGCATACATAAATTGTATATCAATAAATATAGCATACATAAATGGCATAAATAAATAGCATCAATAAATAGTATAAATAAAAAGAATAAATAAATAGCACCAATAAATAGAATAAATAAATAAATTTGGGTAATCCGAATTAGCCTAACATTTCGGATCACCGAGGAACGGTGGGGTACCTATCACTGTATCGTTAATTACAGGGAATTCGATGTTCTTTCTCGCGTAAGTTATGAAAACAAGAACCCTGTGGCGAGGATCATCGGGGAACAGCGACAACGTCGGTACATATAAAGTCGATTGATTACCGGACAAAGGAAGTTCATTAGAGGGACACTCGTACACTCGGGGCTCTTTTTTTCTTAGCTTCAAGCCGAGCAATTTGAAACGTCCTTCACGGTAATGACGCGCTGCTCTATCTCTCTTTCTTTCTCTCTCTCCGTCTGCTCCTCTCCCCCTCTCTAACCTCCCCTCTTTCTTTCCCTCCCTCTTTCTTTGTTCTCTCTTTCTTTCTCTTCCTTTTTCTCTCTTTCCCCCTATCTCTTTCTCGCTCTCTCGCGCTTTCTTTCTCTCGCTCTCTCTTTCTCACTCTCTCTCGCGCTCTCTCTCTCTCTCTCTCTCGCTCTCTCTCTCTCACTCTCTCTCTCTCGCGCGCTCTCTCTCTCTCTCTCTCTCTCTCTCTCTCTCTCTCACTCCTCCCTTTTATGAACCTACGTACGTACGTGCCACGTATATAACGATCCGTGCAAAGACACGGGTCGCCAAGGAATTAAACTAAGAATTATCGTTGTTCGAGGACCGCTCGAGTACCTCCTAATGATCCCCGGGTCACGTGGCTCGGCCCAAAGTCGTTAAAACGACGGGAGAATCCGACGATGCCTCGCCTTTGATCTTCGACGACGACGACGACGACGACGACTACGACGACGACCCCCTATTATATTTTATTTCGAATTCATTTCACTGTATCGCGACCAGAGAATGCCAGCTTCTTTTTCGTTACACAGCCCGTTGCAACCCTGGCAGAGATGCGAAACGATTATCATTATTATTATTATTATCATCGTTGTTATTATTACAAAGACTTGTAATATTCTGTGGTGTTTAGAATTGTGCGAGATTTTATGGAAAATGGAAATGTTGCAAGACGCTTGTCAGAAGCAGAATTTGAACGAAAATAAATTGTCTCTTGTTTTCGTTTCGATGGACAGAACATTGCGTGACTACAGGGTGTCCCGAAAATGTCTCGTAATCCGGAAATGGAAGGTTCCTGAGGTCATTTGAAGCAACTTCTTCCTTTGCGAAAATTTTCTCCGAGGCTTCGTTCACGAGTTATTAACGAAAAACACTGACCAATAAGAGGCGAGCTCGGCTGGCCCAGCCAGAGCGCACGGTGCCCAGTTCCGCTCATTGGCTCGGCCTTCTCGCGCCAAATGATCTTGCCTCTGATTGGTCACCGTTTTTCGTCAAATAACTCGTAAACGAAGCCGCGGATTGCATTTTCGCTAAGGAAAAAGTTGCTTCGAATGACCTCAGGAATGCCCTACTTTCGGATTGCGAGACATTTTTGGGACACCCTGTATATTGATAAATTCTTCTTGCGTCCTCGCAATTTTATGTTACGGCTGCACGCGTTTATGGCAGTTACATAAAATTCGCAGTCTCGTAATGTTCTTCCGTCGCATTCTTCTTCCGCCACTTTGCCCAGCGAACGGTTCAACGGCAATGCAACTGGCATCTCTGATATTTTTTTCAAGATAAAAAGGAAATGGAATTCGCTTTGAAGAAAATGCAATTGGCCAGAGCAAAGACGAGGGCAGGAATAATTGTATTAATTTTAATATAAATTCCGGAAATGCTTTCGCGGTGCAACAAATAGAAATGAATCGTAAATATTTCTGCGAAATTGAGTTTCTCGAGAGCGAGAACCGTTTTAGATGAAAGCTTATAATTTAGGGAAAATATTAATTGTTTTAGATAATAATTATTCTTCGAGACAGTAACGAATTTTGTTATCTTTTTGTCCTTTAAGGCGAAAAGTTTGTGCAAAATGGACAGAAGTTTTGTCCACAATCCAGCGAATTAGATCAATGCAAAGTACCTAATACTTCTTCTCGAATTATCGTTTCGATTGTCGAGCTCTTTTGCTATAATTCGACAAATGTTTTATTCAAGCAATTCAACAAAGTAACGTAGAAAAAATAAGTCGATAAAAGATGACAAACAGACAGATTATATTCTGTCATTTTTATCGAAATTAATTATTTATTATTATTGAAACAAATTCTTACGCGAAATTCGAATTCTTAAGCGAATAAAATCTTATTCGAACAACGTCTCGTTTCGTATCGAGACAACAATGAGAATCGTTCAACTAACGAATGCGAAACTTTCTTTTTGCAGCATCCCGGCTACTCAGACGAAAGATACCATGTACGGGCCACCTGATGACCCCCCGCCGCCTTTGGATACAAAAGGTTCCAACTCAGGTGCGTAGAAACAATCGTGCGTCAGCACAATTCACCTACGACAAGCCTACTAATAAATTGATTAACGCTGAGAACGTGGTATAGTCCCCGCGCGGCAAGAAGTCACCTTTGTGTTTACGTTCCCCCACTTACTGGCTGCTAGAGTAGATAATGGCGTCGCAAGAACCCGGCAAAGTGAACTGAAGGAGAAACAATGAGTCACCGTCTGATACGTTTCGAAAGCGTGTTTCGAGACGGTCAGGTCGCGACTAATCGAAGAGACAGGTCGCAGACAGTTCCGGCGGCGACTTCTCGACAATAGCTTTCTTTGTATGGTCGCGCGTGACCGTTCGCTGTCAAGCCGGTCGATTAATTTTTAACGTGTCCGACCGACCGCGCGAGCCGTCTCCGCGAGAATTGCCGGTTCGCGCGGGAAGGCCTGCGCGGCGAGGCGGGGCGAGGCGAAGCGACGCGACGCGAGGCGAGGCGACGCGAGGCGATGCGTGCCGACGCGGGGAGACGCGGGGCGAGCCGATGCGAGCCGAAGCGATGCGTGGCGACGTGAGGCGAGGCGACGCGAGGCGACGCGGCGCCGCGAAACGCTGATTTCTCGTCCATTGTCCGGCATGAATTACTCGTGACGAGCCAAAGCTTCGAAAATATCCACCGTGGAAATTCATCTCGCCCCCCCCTTTTCTCGCCCCTCCCTCCCCCAGCCGTCCCCAGTCGTTCTATGCATTTGAATAGTTCGTCCGTCGCGGAATTTCTAGGCAACCCGTAATCGATACGACGCTGACCGAACGGACCGAACCGGACCGGTCCGGCCGACCCATTGTTAAGCGGAACGCCGCGCAATCGAATTCTCGTTATTTGTTCTTCTGGCCGCGTCCCTGATAATAATCGGAACTAAGTGGTTTGTTTACCAAAAGCGCCGATCAAATCGCTCGTCCCTCCGGCATCCCAGAACGGATTTCACGCGGCACGGATAGAACTCCGTTTCTCGGAACTTCGATTATCCGAGCGACATTTTCGGCGATGCCAGATCTATTGAACTCCAAAATTGTGCTAATTCGATTGCATTGTAACTCAGTTACGGAATTTAATTACATTGTATCTCAGTTACGTGATTTAATCGCATTGTATTTCTGTTATGACATTTAATTGCATTGTATTTCAGTTACGTGATTTAATCGCATTGTATTTCAATTACGTGATTGAATTACATTGGAATTGAAAAGCATTGTAATTGTATTTCATTGTAATTGAATTGCATTATAATTGAATTGCATTGTAATTTAATTGAATTGTAATTAATTTGAATTGTAATTGATTTGAATTGTAATGGAATTGCATTGTATTGTAAATGAATTGTATCGTATTGTAATAGAAATGCATTCTAATTGAATTGCATTGTAATTGAATTGCATTCTAATTGAACTGGATTCTAATTGAATTGCATTCTAAGTGAACTGCATTCTAATTGAAGTGCATTCTAATTGAACTGCATTCTAATTGAATTGCATTCTAATTGAATTGCATTCTAATTGAACTGCATTCTAATTGAATTGCATTCTAATTGAATTGCATTCTAACTAAATTGCATTCTAACTGAATTGCATTCTAACTGAATTGCATTCTAATTGAATTGCATTGTAAAAAAGATTAGGATCAACGATAAATGTCCTTCATCGACTCGTCTTCTCAAATTTACTCATTGTAAACAGAAAGCAACAATGCTGTTAAACCTTGACATAATCTTGTTAAACCTTGCTATTAAACTATTGTGTCAGCGGCCGCTAAAATGATTAATGTACACCGGCATGCTGGCCGCTGCCTTTTCTCGCCGTCCGCCCCGATTTTCCATGAAGACGAGCCCGGCGAGGCTCGAAGAATCGCGACTCGGTATTCTCGGATCTGCCGGTTTCATTTCCGTGCTCCGAGAATTTCTGGGAGAAATTACTGTGTATGAACGCGGCGTCAACACGAACGCCGTTAAACAAGCACCGATATACAATAAAAGCAGCTCGCAATCACGTTTCCCCATTATCACCGTGCGCGCTGATTCGACGCGGCCCGATGCTCGGCAGGACTAATTAAGGATAGATCGATGCTTCGGATTAATTAATTGGCTGATGTATTATTCCGGTGTTCCGGGGCGTGTTCTGTGGGTCGACATCATCATCGTACCACCCGAACGGGTTAGCATTAATCATGCATTCGCCTCGCTAATACAATCGTGTCGGTCGTATCGTACAATCAGAGTTCAACGACGTTCGTGGTTCGTCGCTTTTCCATCATCTTTTCGAAGGCGCGCTTTTCGCTCGTAACTCGTTTCGTTGGACGAAGCGAAACGTTTCGAATTTTCGCTGAAAATTCTTCGGCCGTTTTCTTAACCCCATGCACCGGTACTATTTTCTTCGTAGTTGCAACGATTAGGACAGTTTTGCAGATTGTAATCGAAGATTACATTGCTATTAGGATTAATTACGATTAATTGCTAAGAGGATAAAAGACAATTCATATTTATTCTGTGTCTAATATTTAGTTGAA
Source organism: Megalopta genalis (assembly GCF_051020955.1). Classification (NCBI taxonomy): domain Eukaryota; kingdom Metazoa; phylum Arthropoda; class Insecta; order Hymenoptera; family Halictidae; genus Megalopta; species Megalopta genalis. The sequence goes on along the minus strand of NC_135013.1, from coordinate 2,137,900 downwards.
TGTTTAAACGTCGGTGACAAGAAATATGAGAATTTTATTTGGAATAAAAAATTATTATTATTATTTATTATTATTATTATTATTATTATTATTATTATTATTATTATTACAAGATTTCTATTAATAAAAGTATAAACTTGATTCCGTTAATAATAATAATTATAATTATTATTATTTATTATTATTATTATAATTAATATAATTATTATAATTCATGTATACGCGATGAAGATTTCTATTAATAAAAGTATAAACGCTATTCCGTTTTTTTTAATAACAGTGGGAAGGAGATTTATTATAGAAATTACTTGTGTAACGCTATTGAATCATGTGAATGCATATCAAATGTAATTTATTTAATAGACTAGAGACTGAATAGTTAAAAAATCAAGTTCCAGGTCTGTTAAAAAAAGATTGTGTTATTGTTACTATTGTTCAGTACACTAAAGATATAATTTTAGTTATACACAATTTTTTAGTTGTGCATAATTTTAGTTGTGCATAATTTTAGTTGTGCATAATTTCAGTTATATATGATTTCAATTGTGTATAATTTTAATTATGTATAAACTTAGTTACGTTTAATTGTGTATACTTCAAGTTACGTTTAATTACGTACACTTCAAGCTACGCTTAATTATATCTACTTCAAATTACGTTTAATTACAGTTCTGTTTAATTTTTAATTACGCATGCTGTCGCTGATAAGCGATTCGATTCCTAAGTAAATATCGTAGAATCTTGAGGGCAAACAGCGTTTTAACACCTGAAAACTGCGAGCCCCCTCCCCTCGCCGGCGCGCAATTAATTTAGACCGTATCGCTCGTCGAGAGGCTCGCAGCAATAAATCGCCGATCGCGTCGCGGGCAACGGGTCCCTTAACCGCCGTTTATTTTCTAATATTGTTACGTCGTACAGCGGCGACAAGCGTTGCGAACAGGCCGCGCTTGGACTCTTAGTCTTTCCCGAGTTGTTGCTCTCGACATTAAATGCAAAAGTGAAACGGGGTGCTGCTGCAACAGGTGCCTATGCACACCGTGTCATTCGACACGTCTCTCTGCAACCTACGAATGTATGTATTTCCTTTTCTCTCTCTCTCGCGCGCGCTCTCGCTCTCTCTCTCGCGCTCTTTCTTTCTCGCTCGCTCTCTTGCGCTCTCTCTCTCTCTGTCACGCTCTCTCTCTTGAGCACTCTCTCTCGCGCGCTCTCTCTCTCGCTCTCACTCCCTATCGCTTTCTCTCGCTCTCTCTCTTCCTATCGCTCTCACTCCCTATCGCTCTTTCTCTCTCTCTCTCTCTCTCTCTCTCTCTTTCTCTCTCTCTCTCTCTCTCTCTCTCTCTTTCTCTCTCTCCTCTTTTATCAACGCTCGCATCGCCGTCGACCATTGACGGTTGCTTTAGTTCCGCTCCGTTGCTGCGAGAGGAATATAATTTCATTATGAGCTGACCTTTTCGATTATTGCTGACCTGTTATGTATACCTGAGAGTATTACGAGCCAAGACAATTTCCATGCCAACCACACGCGCCGCGGATTACCTCCCCTGTTGGGAAACATTTTGTTGTCGTTTCTTTCTTTTTTTTCTTTAAATTTCTCGAGACTTTTTTCCCGGTCGAGTTCTACTCGTCGGCGATCGTCCGTTCGTTCGTGCGAGTGATTCAGAAAAACGGAAAACGGAAATTGTCATTTTCCGCGGTTAAACTAATTTTTTCGTTACAAAGGCATCGATTTTCGATTGAGAACCTCGGGGAAAATATTGGACCTCGTTCTCGCTTCGGTTATACACGTGAAATTTAATATAATGTTGTACCGTGAGTGTAGTATGATATTAATAATAATTGAACAGTTTACAAAGTTAATGTAAGCTGTAAAATAATTATATTTTACATTAATTTCACATTTAATTTCACATTAAAGTTTTATGGTTTAATCATTTAAAAGTTAATGGAGTTAAATAGATTAAATAAGTTAGTAGATTTTAATACAGTTGCCGATAAAAAAAACGTGGAACAGGTTTGGCATAATTCCAGCGCGAACCTAATGACATTGCTGCTACGTCACCGGCTCCACAAGATTAAACGTGCAGGCGTTGTTCACAGGACGTCCCAATAATATCCCGCAACCCGGAAAGGCGGGTTCCCGAGGTCATTTGAAGCAACTTTTTCCTTTACAAAAATGCAATCCGTGGCTTCGTTTACGAGTTATTAACGAAAAAACAGTGACCAATCGGAGAGCGAGCGCGGCCGGTGCTCCGCCCTTGCGGCCAATGGCGCGTCGCGCCGGACGTCTGACGCAGCGGCGGTGATCGCGAGGGCGGAGCGCCGGCCGCACTCGCACTCTCATTGGTCCGCGTTTTTCGCTAATAACTCGCAAACGAAGCCGCGGATTGCATTTTCGCTAAGGAAAAAGTTGCTTCAAATGGCCTCAGGAACCCCACAGTTTTGGGACAGCCTGTACAATCCAGATCGGTGAACGGTCGGCAGGACGATCGTCGAAGCGAATTTCGGCGGCGCTATTAGGTCAGGCACGCCGTCAGGATATCGTTGCACATGGATTGGCAATACCGAGGCAGGCTGCCGCCGTTTGGAATAGGGCCAGGCCAAACGACGTCGCCTCGTTGCGCCAGAATTCGCCGGTTCCGGCGTTCGATCTACGGTCTCTCTGAGAAATAACTTCGCTTTGTCAACCGACGTCTCTCTACAATAGCGCCCCGATCAACAATTTGCTTTTCCGCGCGGACATCCTGGACAAGAATGTCGAACAATAAACGATACTGTAAACGAAACTGCTTCAACCATTAGCGCTCCGAAGGCTCCGCTACGGAGACATTTGTCATTTGTTCCGTAACTCCGAAGGCTCCGCTGCGGAGCCAAATGTTTTTAGCATACGTTATCGTCGGCTAATTACGATTCATCGTACCATTACGATTCAACCATTTCTTGACCTTTTCTATGGTTAGCAACACGGAGAAACATAAATATTACGACGAGAATTTAGAGCCGAGCGATACCGAAGACATATTTGATTTTGAAGAGTTGAAAGACTGTGGGAGACAATGTTGGTTATGATTCTGACGCTTCGAGTAGTAGCAGCGAAATTATACTAACAAAGAGACGAAGAATGAGAATTATTGAAAGCGAAAGCGAAGATTCGTTACAAGACTTAAACGAATGGCGTGATGTTACGGAAGAATTACATATTCCAGATAGAATACCTTTTAGCGTATTGCCACAGGTCGTTTGACCACAAGTTCTTACTAACATTGAACAGCCGATACAATATTTTAAATTATTTTTCACGGACGAATCGGTAAATGAAATTATAAAGGAAACCAACGATTACGCAGAAAATGTTCTAAACTTAAAAGAAATATCTGATAACTCTATTTGGCAAAGTGAATACTGTGACACTTGTCCAAGTAAACCCAGAATGCACATGAGAGATTGTTACCAAAGATATCGCACCATGGTGAATTACAGAATTTAAAATTTATCTTTTATTTACAATAGGAAAATGTATATTTATAAAATAAATAAAAACAAATTAATTATTAGTTTCATTTGTATCGTAACAGTTTTCCCTAATTCTTTTTCTAGAAAATGCAAGGGTTGCTTCAAAGCGCTGTAACTCTGCGAGAAAAAATCGCAGCCTCGTTTCCTTTTTTTTAAATTAAAGGGGAAGGATGAAACTTTATGCTGCTGCAAGCGATATCCCCGAAAAAAATTGTACCAAGTCCGTGCATTTCGTCAAACTTCGCAATTTTCAATGTGGCAAGCACTGCAATTTTCGATAAACATAGCCTCACATTTAAATAGTCACGATGGCGAGGGCGCGTCGAGCTTAAAATCGAAGAACAGTATCTTAAAGCAGAGGTTTCGAGCTTCAATTTAGAAAAAAGTGATCATCCTACGATGATTTTTCGCGGAGTTATCGTCGATAGAAGTTGGGCCAATTTCTATCCAAGATTTGACCATGGAATAATTGTTTCGAGCAGTGTATAAACAATAATAATAATAATAATTTTATTTATCGGCACGATAACTTAGAACTAGAAACAAATAGCTTTTATATGTTGTTATTGTTATAAATTGTATCACTGTATACGTTGGTGCATTAGTATATTAATATAAACTTTATTATATTAATATATTATTTTAACATAAGTGTGTAAAAAATCGAGAGAAAACAGATACATACATAATCTCATATAACCTTATGTACCTCTACTAAAATTATTCGATAATCATTTGGACAGATGCGAACGCGTCGAACGCTGATATCATTGTTTGTTACAGGAATGCGACGTCATAGTGATGTTCCCGAGTGGAGCGAGCGACGAGACTTTGATGTGGCTTCTAGGCCGACTTCGGGCTGGGACCCCGGGCCTAGTTGTTCACGTTCGACACCACGCCTCGTCGGATAGTTACGGATTTTACTTAACAGCCCCTTTTAGCGTGTAAGTATACCGTGCGCTGTTTCCGCCGCGCCCACGCCCCTACTGTCTCACGTGATTCTTCGATAAGAATGCCGGTAACCGAGACAACAGTCGCATAATAGACGGCAACAAGAATAGAAATGAGATGAGGATCGACCTCGACATTGATTTTACACTGGTTTCGCACCGATTTTGCACCGAGATCGAAAGAACGCCGTTTTCGAAGGTCATCCCTTATGAGGTTTTTATCGAATATAACATTTTTCGAAATTTTTATTACTGCTCTTTGTTCTCCTCGGAGTATTAGTTAACTTTTATTCCAAACATTTTTTCGCGTCAGATTAGCGCAAATGCCTCAAAAATCGATGCGACCATAAGGGTGAACACCCCCTACACCGCTAAGCTATTTTCCCCACGAAGAGAAATTACGTACCGACGATTTTTATATCAAATATAGAAATAAAAAGGATATATTTTCCAAGAAATCCATCGATATACGTTCATCGCTCAATAAATAAAATAAAATATCTTATAATCTAATTCTAAATAAATAAATATTCTAAAAAAATAATTCCAAATAAAAGATAATTAGCAAATTAAAGATAATTAGCAAATTAAAGATAATTATCTAAAAAGATAATTCTAAATAAATAAATATTCTACGATTTATAATCTATTCTTCCATTCTTCTTAAGCGTGAAATAAGTCAGAATTTTTGAAGAGGTTGCTCTGTCGGTGTAAAAACGTAACCCGACTCGAGCGCAGCTGGAAATTAGGCTTGTCGCGTGAAGTTGACGTGTTCGACAGATTGTTGAAAGCCGCCGAGGAGGTGCATTTGCCAAAGACACTGCGCCAGGAGTTCGGCGGAGGTCTGAAAGAGTTCGTGGGCTCCGAGGCGAGTTGCTTCGAGGGTAGCGACGACGAAGCTCAATTCTTCACTACTCAGGAAAGGCAGTCCCTGGTCCTGCACCTGCTGCACACGCTCAGAGCAGGATCGCAGGACCTCCACAGTCTGCCCGGTCTTAAGATGGTAGAAGGACAAGCAATTATTCCAAAGTGCATTTCTTCTGGGATCATTTCTCAGGTAACGTGGTTGCGACGGCGCACAGTGGTCTATTTCTGTTCAAAAAGCGCGAAAATGTCGGTTTTTTAAACTATCCCTATTAATGCATTATTTATTCACTGGTAGTCAATTGAACTCGAGTAAGAATTTATTGCAACAAGAATTCACTCTAATAAGAATTTATTCGAATAAGAGTTCACTCGCGCGAATAAGAGTTCACTCGAATAAGAATTTATTCAAATAGAGAGTTCACTCGCGCGCGAATAAGAATTTATTCAAATAGAGAGTTCACTCGAATAAGAATTTATTCAAATAGAGAGTTCACTCGAATAAGAATTTATTCGGATATGAATTTACTCGCGCGCGAATAAGAATTTATTTAAATAGAGAGTTCACTCGAATAAGAATTTATTCGGATAAGAATTTATTCAAATAGGGAGTTCACTCGAATAAGAATTTATTCAAATAAGGAATTCACTCGAATAAGAATTTATTGGAATAAATATTCGCTCCAATAAGTATTAATTTATTCGAATAAGGATTTACTCGAATAAGAATTTATTCAAATAGAGAATTCACTCGAATAAAAATTCATTCGAATAAAAATTCATTCGAATAAGAATTCATTCGAATAAAAATTCGCTCGGATAAGAATTTCTTAATACGCGCGTGAATAAAAAGAGAACAAAGTAGCTGCTGCACCTTGGAATTGATGCAATCGTTGATAATTAAAATACCGACGTTCTGTTCGACCGTAACAGGTCTTCCCTCTTCACGAATTGCCTGCGTTGGAGAAGCTGCAGCGGACATGGGTCCGCGCGTTTCTCAGTCCTCAGCCCTTGGACGACATTTGTAAATACTTCGGAGTAAAGATTACTATGTATTTCGCGTGGCTCGGACATTACACCACCGCTTTAATCGTTCCGGCTGCTGTGGGTGCCATATATTGGGTAAATAAAATTGTAAATAGAATATATATATATACAGGGTGTCCCAAAAATGTCTCGCAATCCGGAAATGGCGGGTTCCTCGGATTATTTGAAGCAACTTCTTCCTTTACAAAAATTTTCTCCGAAGCACCGATAACGAATTATTAACGAAAAACAGTGACCAATAAGATCGAGTACGGCTGACGCGAGGCGGTCCAGCCAACCAGCGCACGAAGCCCAGTTCCGCTCATTGGCTCGGTCGCCTCGCGCCAGCCGAGCTCGCCTCTCATTGGTCACTGTTTTTCGTTAATAACTCGTTAACGGTGCCTCGGAGGAAATTTTTGTAAAGGAAAAAGTTGCTTCAAATGACCTGAGGAACCCGCCACTTTCAGATTGCGAGACATTTTTGGGACACCCAGTATATTATTATAAAATATATAATACATAAAAAAAAGAAAAAGTTCCCAAGCGACACCCAATTTTTGCAACGAACGTGGACCAATTTTTGTTTCGTATAAAAAATCCGCAGTCCGCTAATAGACTAATCGAATCGGATCGACCGTCGGTCGTCGACCGAACTTCTGGAAACTTGTCGAACTCTGATACTGGAACTCTGTCGACGCAGGTCGGCATCATCGGTAGGAATCAAGCGGTGGAGGACGTAGCGTACGTTCTGTTCTCCGTCTTCAACGTGATCTGGGCCACCGTTTATCTGGAAACCTGGAAAAGAAGAGGCGCCGAACTGGCCTACAGGTGGGGCACCTTGGATCAAAGAGACGACCTACTTGTCGAGCCTAGGCCTTTATTCACGGTGAGCTTTTTCCAATCGATCATAGAGAGTCACGACGGGTTCCCTTCCGATTCGCTTTTCCCTGCCACTTAAGATTTCTCTCTGCTTGTTCTTCTTCTTCTTCTCCTTCTTCTTCTTCTTCTGGTTTTTCTTTCTTTTTTTCTCGGTACAGGGCACCTTGGAGATCTCGTCTGTGACGGGAAGACTGGAGCCGACTTATCCTAGATGGAAAAGGAACATGTTCCGGTACTTCGTCAGCGTTCCCGTCATCGCCGCGTGCCTCTTCTTCGTTTTCATCGTGATGATCCTGAGCTTCCAGATACAGGTAAACGAATCGCTACCGCTAATTATATTAATAATAATGTAATAATATAACAATATAACAATATAACAGCATAACAGTATAACAGTATAACAGTACAACTATATAACAGTATAACAATATAACAGTATAACAATATAACAATGCAACAATATAACAGTATAACAATATAACAGTATAACAGTATAACAATATAACATTAAAACGTTTCAAAAACTGTTTAATTAAATTACATTAAAATTTAATCGAATTAAATTTTAACCAAAATCAGATTCAACCAAATCTGTATAAAAATCCACTGAACTGCAAAATCGTATCGAATCGTTATCGAATCGCGGAACAGAATCGTCGAAGAGAAATGTTTGCACTGATTTCTGTATCTGGCAACGTGCCTGGTACATCGGGGCGCGCGAAGTTTTCAGGCTAAAGCCCTGCGGCGCGGCGCCGCGAAAAACCGGTAGGAAGTTCGGCAACGTGTCGGTAACGTAAAAACACGTTTTTGCGTTTTGTGTCCGCGGGTACCAGGCGACGCCGAACAAAAGTCTCGCGGAAAAAAGGTGTCGCGCATTCTGGCAAACAGAGTCTGGTTGAACACGGTCCAAAGATGGCCCCGCATCGATTTATCATTACCGTCCTCGAAACGATGCATCGAGCTTTTTTCGCTTTCGGCGAAACTTGCACCGATGCGGTTCCACGGTACGAGATATTAAAAGATTTTCCTATATTTATGTCAGGTTTTATGGCAAATCTTAAGATCAGTTTTTTAAAATAATTATTGCTTCCTCAGCATTCAGTCAATTAAGATTATGTAACTATTAAGATGTATAACTATTATTATATAACTGTTATATAACTATTAAAATATGTAACTATCATATAACTGTTAAAATATATAATTGTTATATAAATGTTAAATATGTATAACTGTTACATAACTGTTAACTATATAACTGTTATATAACTGTTAAAATATATAATTGTTATGTAACTGTTAAATATGTATAACTGTTACATAACTATTAAATATGTAACTATATTAGCTTATACAACTATTATTAACTATATTAGATTAGACGCAAAGATGCGTTCTTGTTATTATAACATATTTAAATCATATTTTATATTTTCGTCACGAGTTCTTAAACAAAGCATTTATGGACTTTTTAATACATTACATTTTAGTCTTATTTTTACTCGGAACTAAAACTCGAAACTTTTTACTCGAAAAATGCGAAACTAAATGAATTAATAACTATTAACTAATTAACTATTTAACTAATTAATTCGAAGCACTCGGTGTGTAAAAGTGCGCAACGAAAAATTTGGTTACCCCGATTAGCCTGTAAGAACGAATCACCTGGTCTATTTATTGCAGCCAATTAAAAGTTCGACTGTACGCGAACGTCGTGTTAAAGGAAGAAAGACGAGAAAAGAATAGGACAAATTGCGTCGATCGATAGAGCCGAACGAACAGCCGCGAGAACGAAGCGACGCGAGAGCATCCTGGACGGAGGAGCCGAGAGCTGCGCGTCCGTAGAGCGAGCCGACGCGGCTAATTAACATTGTCGGCATACTTTCAGGATTGGTGGGACGCTCGTCTGGAGGCGGGAGGATACGGGTTCTGGCTGAGCTACGTGCCAAAAGTTCTGCTCGCCGTGGTAATAGCGTTAATGGACGAGGCTTACTTTAAGGTCGCCGTTTGGCTGAACGACATGGGTACGTACGAGAATCCGTAGGAAAAAGAAAACGAACGAACGGAACGTAAACCGTAATCGCCGGTCTCTCCCATAGTCTTGATCACTCCCGCGACACCGATTCGACCCCCGCGCGAACCGCGAATAAGATCGACATACATTCTTTCTCCCTCGCATCGACTTCGTTCTACAATCACCGAGACACTATGCACGTATAGTTTTCCAAGAGCCTAGCATATATACGTACAGGTTGTACCAAAAGTCACTCGTAATCGGGAAACGAGGGATTCCCGAGGTCGTTCGAAGCAACTTTTTCCTCAGCGCAAAGGCAAACCGCGGCTTCGTTTACGAGTTATTATCGTTATTCCGAATTTCTGTGCTGCAGATTAAATACTAAAGGATGTCCCATAATTATGTTAACAGACTGATTCCTAAGGTCATTTGAAGTAACTTTCTCCTTTACGAAAATTTTCTCCGAGGCGTCGTTTACGAGTTATTAACGAAAACACAGTGACCAATGAGAGACGAGCTCAGCTGACGCTCCGCCTTCGCCTAGCGCTGCCGCTGCGCCAGACGGACGGCGCAACGCGGACGGCGCGACGCGACATTGGGCGCAGCGCCGGCCGCACTCGCTCTCCGATTGGTCACTGTTAAGAACCCCTCCTTTCGCGATTTCGAGTGACTTTTGAGACATCTTGTATAATTTATATATTTATATATATATATATATAATATTATATACAAATATACTTTTTCCGATTCTCTTTCACAGCTTAGCTTCTTCTAGACAGACCGAACTATACACGTACCCGATCAATCGATACAACCGATCGAACGGTTCCTGCCGATCATACACACCAATGTTCTTCTCTGCTCCACTTTACGAACCCTTTCAAGCTAGACTTCCTCTTCGACACCTCGCTTTATCGAGCATCTTCGTTCATAGAAATTATCGGGTCCGGTCGGAAGTCCGTACGGTTCTTATCACGGTTTGAATTTCCCGCGCGATAACTGCTCCGTGCGAGCAATCAATTTTTTCTTTGAACGAGCATCGTTCGACACGTTTTGCTGTACAATTAAATTTGTGATAAAGTGATGCTTTTTTCGGAAACTACGGGGCGCGGAAAGTTAACGAGAAACATGTTTTTTTGTACGATTAAATTCGCGATAAAGTGATCAATTTTTTCGAAATATATAATATACAGGCTGTCCCAAAAATATCTCGCAATCCGAAAGTGGCGGGTCCCTCGGGTTATTCGAAGCAACTTTTTCTTTTACAAAAATTTCCTCCGAGACACTGTTAACGAGTTATTAACGAAAAATAGTGACCAATGAGAGGCGAGCTCGGCTGGCGCGAGGCGACCGAGCCAATGAGCGGAACTGAGCTTCGCGCGCTGGTTGGCCGGGCCGCCTCGTGTCAGCCGTACTCGATTCTTATTGGTCACTGTTTTTCGTTAATAACTCGTTAACGGTGCCTCGGAGAACATTTTTATAAAGGCAGAAGTTGCTTCAAATGATCCGAGGATCGCGCCATTTCCGGATTGCGACACATTTTTGGGACACCCTGTATTACAGGAGTATAAATTATAATATATTTCCGATCCGATTTGTCCAACGGTCTTCAAAGAGAAATCGTCGCTTTATTAGACGCGCGAAACGGATAATTACGCGGCAATTACGCAATTATTACGCGGGAAGCTTCGATGGAAATTAAAACCGCGCGCAAACTCGACCGACCCGTTATTCCCCGTGAGAACGTTCAACGACTACCATAGTCACGTTGCGCCGAAAGCGGCGAACTTCGCATCGCGAAGCGAACGATACGGCGAGGTATGAAGGAATCGCGTTAAGGAATTGTTTGACTGTATCTCGTTCTGTTGATTTTGTATTTAGACGCACTAGGATGCACGGAAACTTTGCGATGTGGAGTACGCTGTTTTATGAATCCCATTGCGGAGTTTAAGCAAGCATCCAGGTAGTTAATTCGTAACAGTTAACTTGCTACGTACGTACTTATATTATCCGGTCTTGAAAGGGTTTGCACATTCCGGACGGCATGATCCAATTAGCTCGTCGTGCCAGGCTCGGTGTGATCAACGGTCTTGAATCTTGTGCTGTAAGCGTCGAAATAATTGCCGACTGTAACGTGACGCGAAACGAATAGACGTCCCCGACGGTCAGTGGACGGTAAATGTTCCCGATAGATGCGTTGCCGTTCCGAATGTGTTCCAAACGGGCTGGGGAAAAGTTGAAAATGATTCCGTATGAAACAGTAAAAAAAATATTTGCATCAGTAGATACTATTTGGAAGTACTGTTTCATTTAATGGAAATATTGTTTCGTTGAATGTTCAAATTATTGGAAAATATTGTTTCGTTGAATGTTCAAATTATTGAAAAATATTGCTCCGTTGAATGTTCAAATTATTGGAAAATATTGCTCCGTTAAATGTTCAAATTATTGGAAAATATTATTTCATTAAATGTACTACACTGTGAACTGTTGATAATTCGGTGAAATATTATTTTCTTCTATATTTTAATGTAATATTATTTTCATTGTATTTCAATGAAACGTTAATCGCTTATATTTCAACGAAATATTACTTTCTTCTATTTCAACGAAATACGTCTTTCCTAATAGTATTTCTACGATCCACCATTAAAATACACATTTGAAGTATTATTTAAGCAAAAAAAAGTTTATTCGCCAAATTCTTTATCGCATGAGAAGTCCATCTGTCATTTTGAGAATCGATTTTTCCCCAAGCCTGCCTCCAAGTAAATAATACACCAACGAAACGAGAGTCATTCTAGAAACCATTTTATGTGTCTATTCTTATATCGAACTACTCTTTCTACTGTTTCTTCTTCTCTTCTATTCTCTCCCTTCTCTTCACAACGGTTTCAGTTTCTCTTACATTGTCCTTCTTTTCTTTTTTTTTTTAAATCTCCGTTGCCGTTATTACATACCGGAGAGTGGTCATGTTACAGTAGATAGTATTTGTGATTTTTGTGTGTTGGACGCAGAAAACTATCGGCTAGACACCGAGTACGAGAATCATCTGATCTACAAAGTGGCACTGGTAATAAGATGAACACTCCATTTACCACGAATATAGTTTGTCTGTATGTTCGTCGTGCGTGGCCGGCCGTGTGGCGCGAGTGTCCGCTGTGTCGTTATGTTTTGAGAAATTTGAGAATCTCTCGTGTCCTTCTCTAATCGACATTTGTTCCGCGTCCTTTCTCTCTCTCTCGTCGACTCGTGTCCTGTTCCGACGAAACGTTCGGTTCTTCTCTTTTTTTTTGTCGAGGTCTATTTACACCGCATGCGTTTGTCGAACGTTTCTAACGTTGTGAATTATTCGCGTAATTCTTTATTCGAATAACCGTTATTGGTATGATTATTTATTCGAATAATTATTGCTCTTATAATTATTTATTCGAATAACTATTATTAGTATAATTCTTTATTCGAATAACCATTATTCGTATAATTATTTATTCGAATAATTATTATTCGTATAATTCTTTATTCGAGTAATTATTGCTCGTTTAATTATTTAGTCGAATAACGATCATTCATATAATTATTTAGTCGAATAACGATCATTCATATAATTATTTATTCGAATAAATTATTCGTATAATTATTTATTCGAATAAGTTACTTGCATAATTACTTATTCGAATAAGTCATTCGACTAGAGACCGTAAAATTATTCGAAAATAATAATGCGAACAAGCGTGGACTGTTTCGGTTTTTCCGTAATTATATCGGAATATATTTACAGTTCAATTACAAAATAAATCGACGACCAATGAAAAAGACACTTTACATTCTACCGTTTCGAGTCGAATAAAATCATTTTGTAAAATCGTATAAAATCGTATTTAAATAAATTCTGATTCGAATGAGATCTTTCTCGGCTAAATTTCGATCCGGGCACATTTTTATTCGGCCGAATATTTATTCGATAGAGCGTCAAGGTTAAAATGTTGTTCGTCGTTCTTCACCACTTATCGGCGATCGGTATAGAAACACGTTGCAGAATTCTGGTATTTAGAGGTGGACCTACCATCGGCGTTACTTGAAATTAGAGCCTCCGTAACCGCGCGTCACATGTCGTTTCGACGATCGTCAAAGTGAAACGAAAGCGAACCGCTCGCTCTGGCTGTCTCTGTCGCCGCATGGAAAAATCTCAACTTTGTTTTTTTTTCTCCGTCCCGTCCCGTCACGGCGGGGAGGGGATCGTAGACCTTTTTTTCTGCTTGCGCCTCTCCTGTCGATCTCGATGTGTCGTAGAACGTTCGTTACATATATTTATTACATATTTATTGGGTCGGGGAATAAGTTTGTAGCGTTTTTATCAAGCAATTCGAAGGCGATTTTCTTTATTGTTTTCGTTAAGCTCGCGAGGCACCCAGGCTCCCAATTTTTCACCAAATCCCATTGTACGAAGATGATTGAGAATCGTTTTATGATCGCAGTTCATTTTTTCGGCCAATCCACGACTTGTTCGGTGACCGTCCTCCTTCAAAGGTGTTTCGAGACGCACCTTGTCGAATTCAGAAGGGCTTCCGCCGCGGGGCGTTTCGTCGACGTCAAAATCGCCATCTTCGGACTTCGCAAACCATTTGCGTGCTGTAGACTCGCCTACGACACCTTCTCCGTATACGTTGCAAATGTCCCGGGCTGCTTCGGCAGCTTTTTGGCCTCGATGAAACGCGAAGAAGAGAAAGTATCGAAAATGTTGCTTTTTTATTTCCTGGATATTCCATTTCTAAGCCTCGAAAGTAAAAAAAAATTAAATTACTCAAAAAGACGATTAGCACAGTTTTGTAGAGCAGAAAGAGCTCTGTCGAATGAATATTATACATTTTGTCAAACAGCAACAAAATCTCGTTGTGAAATAAAAGAAAATATAAAAACGCTACGAACTTATTCCCCAACCTAATATTTTTACCCGTGTTTATTGTTCCCGCTTTGCACATTTGCCGAGCAGCGCCGCGGCCTCCCGCGGCGGCCGTTACTAGCGTGTATGTGTGTTGAACCGACCGCGACGAATAGAGGTTATACAGAAGAGAACTATGTATTTCAGTTTCAGTTTGTAAACTCCTTCCTATCGCTATTTTACATCGCCTTCTACCTACAAGATCAAGAGAGACTAAAGGAGGTAAGGGTCCCCTTTAATTTCCCCTTTCTTCTCCCGTTCTATCATCGTACTTGAAACCGTTCTTCTCCCGGGGTCGATGCAGTAGCAACGATTCTTCGCGTTGCAAACCGAAAGTAGGGGATTCCTGAGGTGATTTGAAGCAACTTTTTCCTTAGCGAAAATGCAATCCGCGGCTTCGTTTACGAGTTATTAACGAAAAATAGTGGCCAATCAGAGGCGAGATCATTTGGCGCGGAACTGGGCTCCTTATGCTCGTTGGTTGGGCCGCCGCGCGCCAGCCGAGCTCCCCTCTTATTGGTCAGTGTTTTTCGTTATTAACTCGTAAACGAAGCCTCGCAGAAAATTTTCGCAAAGGAGAAAGTTGCTTTAAATGACCTCGGGAACCTTCCATTTCCCGATTGCGAGACATTTTCGGGAAACCCTGTATACGGCGCCCGTGCCCACAGGTTGTCGAGTGAATGCCGCATATATGCGGCGCTCGGCGCGAAAGGGTTAAGGGTTAATCGGAAATTGTTACCGGCATTTCGGAACGCTTGATACATATTTCGGAATTGTCCGTGGTATCGCGTCGAATTAATTCGAAATCGCATCGACCCCCGGCGAACGACCAGTAGACACTCGTTTGTCGGTATTAGATTTTATCTCGCTAACCAATAGATCGATTGTATGTCAATTTTTGTACATTTGAGAACTATACTCGTATGTCTGTCTCTATTTCTTTTCGTAGCTAGTTCTAGTAGTGTTCTACGATATGAAAAACCGACGTATATACAGTTCTCCCCACATTCATAAACAACTGCCGCGGTGATATAGCGACCAGCGTAATCAAGATGAATACGAAAGAAAAAAAAGCAAAGAAAAAAAGAAAGAAAGAAATACACGAAGTTTTTGCCGTACAACTACACCTAAATAAACTGTTCACCTACGCGCGATCTAGGTTAGGCGATACAGGAATCGAACTAGCACGTACGTTCGCGATGCTTCCGACGAATTAATCGTTCGAGTGCCACGAATTGCAACGAATCGCCTGTTAATAACAAAAAAAGAAAGAAACGTTTCAGGAAATATCAGGCTGTTTTATTAGAAAGATGTAGGACCGTTGATGGCACTCGATCGATTAATTAGTAATTAACCAATTAACTGTGGCGATCTCTTTGCAAAGCTCCCACCAGTGCGTGTCGCGATAATCAAACGATCAAGCGATGAATCCAACTCAAATTATTTATAATTTTCATTTGTTTGTTTCATTTCGCCTTGACCTCTAAACATTTTGAACATATTAAAATTTACGAATATAATTCAATTTTCGCTAGAATTACAATTTAAATATCAAATTGTAACAAAAATTTTACGAATGACGGATATAATCGTCACGACACCAAATTCTGCCACATCTCCCATGACGAATATAGTCGTCAAATACACTTAACTGGTTAAGGAAATCGCGAGAAACAGCTGAAAAGGGGACGAGCGGAAGTGTGTGTCCGAGGCGTTTCGAGGCCGCATTTATCGTTGACACGGTTGCCTATCGTTTCAGCAACTGGCAGCTCTGTTGATAGCCCGCCAGGTGATCGGTAACCTGAAGGAATCGGCGGTCCCGTATCTGATCGAGCAGCTGCGACTGGCCCGTCTGAGCTTCGAGCTTTTCGGCGCGCTGAGCCCGAGTGAGGCGAGGCCGCCGCCCGGCGAGGAGAACGACGAGAACGGGAAAGAGCCGGACGACAAGAGCGAACGGTCCGACAGCGGGAAGAGCACGCAACCGAGAAACGTCAGCCAGGCTGAGCTGGAAAGTTCCCTCTACAGAGTAGGGCATCCCACTAATTCTCTACTTAGTGACGTTACGTTCAAGGTTTGGTCTAGATTTAGCTAATTTCTTTGATTTCTGACGCACGTTGCGATCCACGCGCGCAGAACGTTGCAGTGTTCGCGAGTTTTTCGGTGAAACGATGCTCTCCTACCATTTCTCGTGCCACTGTGCTGTCCGGTTGACAGGAGGACGAACGGACACCGTGTCGCTATCCGCTGTCGACTGCAACGTCCGTGTTCGTAAACGTGGAAACATACTAATGTCACGCCACGTGAAATCGCGTATTTTGGTTGCTTCGAATCCGTTAGAAACGCACCGATGTCACGCGGTAGTGTCGGACAACTGGACCGTGACGTCACCGCTCGGGTTGCGCGACGCGGGTAAGGAGCGGTAAGTGGGGGAAGGCCGACCACCAGCGCCGACCGCTAGCGCCGACCAATGACACTAGTACGTTTCTACTGTAATAGTTGCAAGTCGGAACACCCGGTCTCATAATATCGCATCAGTCTGTGACAAACTTTCGACGCCTCCGGCCCACCGTCGGCGAACAAACCCAAGCTATCGTTTACATTGACTTTCGGTAATTATTGTTTGTCTCGAACAAATGAGACTCGCACCACAGTCGTGCAAGAGACAACTGTAATTCGAACGACCGCTCATCTTCCGTCAACCCGACAGAGATTTCTGAGCCCCGTAAACGTTGATAAAATGAGCACAAATTCGACAGTCGAACTCTAACCCTCGCAAGGCGGTCGATCTTGACTCGGAGTATTTAATTTGCTTAATTGCTTCGGCAATTGAATCGAATAAATTGCCGTCGGAAAGAATGGAACGAATCTGCGAGAAATATCTTCGAAAATATATTTTGAAAAATTGCTGAATATAATTGAGGATTGTTCTGAACATGCCGCCCGAGGGTTAATATCCGTCGAATGTCTCCCCGAGATTGCAAACGCTGTGATGTTCGAACATCGTCACTCTGTTAATCGTCACCCGTTAACCATACGTCTCTAACGATCCCTGGCTTGCCGAGTTTCGTATTTTTTTCGTTATCGTTCCGTTCGGTTTGAAAACCTTGCAAAGACTCCCCCTTGCGAGCAACCCGTTTCCCAATGTTATTACGCACGCGCGCGCGCGCGCGTCGAGAGGAACGACGGGCGACGCAGAGCTAAACAAACACCCAGGAATGTTCTCCCGTGCTGTCTGATCGGTTCTTTTTGCAGAGTTTTAATCATTTCTTTTCCCGTTTTCTCCACCGATTCCGTCGACGACCCGCAGGTATTCACCAAGAAGGTAATATCACCGCTCATTTCACTAATTAACCCTTTCAATTTACCGTGTCGTTGATCGAACGAAGCACGTCTTGTCGACGACGTTAATGATCAGCACACGGTGGATCCCCGATACCGAAGCCTATTAGGTTGGGTAATAAGTTCATAGCGTTTTTATACTTTCTTTTATTTTACAACGATTTTGTTGCTGTTTGACAGTGTATAATATTCATTCGACAGAGCTCTTTCTGCTCTACAAAACTGTGCTAATCGTCTTTTTGAGTAATTTAATTTTTTTTTACTTTCGAGGCTTAGAAATGGAATATCCAGGAAATAAAAAAGCAACATTTTCGATACTTTCTCTTCTTCGCGTTTCATCGAGGCCAAAAAGCTGCCGAAGCAACGTATACGTATACGGAGAAGGTGTCGTAGGCGAGTCTACAGCACGCAAATGGTTTGCGAAGTCCGAAGATGGCGATTTTGACGTCGACGAAACGCCCCGCAGCGGAAGAACTTCTGAATTCGACGAAGAGCATCTCGAAGCACTTTTGAAGGAGGACGGTCACCGAACAAGTCGTGAATTGGCCGAAAAAATGAACTGCGATCATAAAACGATTCTCAATCATCTTCGTTCAATGGGATTTGCCGAAAAATTGGAAGCCTGGGTGCCTCGCGAACTTAACGAAAACAACAAAGAAAATCGCCTTCAAATTGCTTGATAAAAACGCTACGAACTTATTTCCCAACCCAATAGTACCCAGGGTAGAGGTACCTATTACTGTGGTGCACAGTAAATTCTCTCTAGAAGGCCCGGAGCTCGGTATTGAAAACGGTAATCGCCGGACGCCCGGACACGATTCTTCTCGCGACTCGTTTTTATAATCGCCGATCGTCAACAACAATGTAAATCGAGCCGTGTATCTCCTCTTCCTAAAATTTCCATTTTTGTGTACAGGCTGAGGGACAATTGCAGAGAATTTACTGTACCTTGCTTGCACTTTTTCCATCGGTTCCCTTGATTTCTTATGGAAAAACGATTCTTCGAAAATTGAGCGAACTCCGGGGATGCAATCTGAGATAAGAAAAATATCTGAATTCATTCATTCCGCATTTCTGCAACCTTCTTTTTCTTCTTTAAGTCTTCTTCCTTTTTTCTTTTTTAGAGTCTGTATTTTCTTCACGCTCTTCGTTGCGTTCTTATCTTAGGTATTACATCAGGCTGGATGAAGCCTGCCTCATAGGTTATGTTCAGTAGATGGCACTACCGCAGCATTACATCCTCACTGAATTTTATGGCGCAGTAATAATCTCATTCGCCTAATTTCACACTCACATCATTGTTTCGTTAACAATGCCAGTAAAGTTGCTTTTCACATTTTTTTTCTATAATTAAGCAAGCATGTAAACAATAGAAAAAACCTTTTTCCTGATCAGTTTAGAGCAGTATACAGGATGTACAATTATTCAAACGCAATTATTCACAGTTCTTCGGTAGCCAGAATAGGAACAAAATTGTTGTTTCAAACATTAATGTACGACAAATATGAGAATGATTGAACAATAGATCTGTTTCCTCGGCTAGAATGTATTCTTATTGAATTGTAGAAATTTTTTAAGGGAAGAGATTAATTGCTACGCATTTTAATCTTAATAGAAAAAAAACTCCGCAGTAATAGGTGCACCTTTACCCTACTTGTTCTTGAGCTTGTTTCTCGAGAAGTCTCCCCTTTTGAAGTATGGTCTGCGGTAGTGAATCCTCCGGGTTGCACGAGTTCTCGATGCACTTCTGGTTGATCAGGCAAATTAGTTGTCGCATAAAACTCGTGGTAACTTGATCCTGCTCTTCTAGCTCGCGCTTCAAGCTCCTGTACCAAAACAAACGATGCTAACTTGACGCTAGAACTATCAAAACAAGCCAAATCGACTGGTCTACGATATTCGTCTCCCACAAATAGGTTATTGACAAAATTTGGCCATCCTTTATCTATATTATTATTAATGGCTCGCTGAAATTATTAAACAAAGGATGAAATTTCGTAAATCCAATTTTTAAATTACTGTAAACTAATGTAGGTATACATTGGATCAGATTTAGGACTCGGTGGTTCTAGAGTTGAAACGCTTATTGTTGAAAACAAGTGCTGAACGAAACAATTATTTAAATAAATAATTATTTAACCATGCTTCGAGTATTGATCTGCTAGTCGAGACAAATTCAGTGAAAAATGGGGTAATGTAGTTGCGCAACAAACTTGCTATTGATATCGCTATGCTTTTGCGATGAACCAGATTGAACAGAGAAGAAGAATTCAAAAGAAGAAGCAAAAAAATCTTCTCAGTTCTTTGAACCACGAAGGCCTCTTCTATATAGGGTGTCCCAAAAATGTCTCGCAATCCGAAAGTGAGAGGTTCCTTGGGTCATTTGAAAGAACTTTTTCCTTAGCGAAAATGCAATCCGATGCATCGTTTACGAGTTATTAACGAAAAACGGTGACCAATCAGAGGCGAGATCATTTGGCGCGAGACGGCCGAGCCAATGAGCGGAACTGGACTCCGCACGCTCGTTGGCTGGGTCGCCGCACGTCAGCCGAGCTCGCCTCTTATTGGTCAGAGTTTTTCGTTAATAACTCATAAACGAAGCCTCGGAGGAAATTTTCGCAAAGGAAAAAGTTGCTTCAAATGACCTCGGGAACCGTCCATTTCCGGATTGCGAGACATTTTCGGGACACTCTGTAGATATACAGCTTCAATGATTTGCGTATCCCGATCGAACCTGATCAAATCCGTAGGATTCATTACCGCAGGATCGTCGTTCACGTTCACAATTCACATTCGTTTCCCCTACAGTAAATACCTATGACTGAAAGGGTTGGACACAAGATTCACAGCTTTTCACGCTGACTCCATGTTCAACGCTGGCTTCTTTTGTTTAGTTCGAACGAGCATAGTGACCCTTGCACCACCTACGCTAGATACACTGACTATACACACGTGATAGAGGATGTTTCGCTGAGCTAACCTCGATATTCCCATTGTCCCGATCTCGTTGCCGTTTTATCGTCGGATCATCGCGATTTTTAATCCTGAAACCGCACGCGTGGAGCGTTCGCGATACAGCCCAGCCATTTGTTCAATAATCGACGATGTTACTTTATCTTTTTTTTTTACCGAAATGTTAATTAACGCTATGCCGCCCGCAGATCTTAGATATGATTCTTTCGTTTGACGCCGGCATAATAGCTTGGTAATATAAATTCCTAAATTAAGATAAGTCAACCAAGAATTTTCGTACTTAATTCTTAGTTAAATAAGCACAATGCTATAGTTAGTTTGCTGCCTTTTAACACCCAAGAAATATAGTTCAAATGTTATTTCAGTTTTTTAAAATGGCACCAAAGTGGTGCCACCGGCATACAACAGATAGTTTTTGCATGGCACCCAGCGTGGTGCCACCGGACGGCATAGTGTTAATTAATTAAGTTTCAATTAAGAGTCACAGCATCGCAATTTTTTTACGCGGTATTGTTTTTACAGGTCCCTCGATTACTACTCGATTTGAGTGGGCCGTCGAGGGCCCCACGCGCCGCTTTATGTAACTTTAATTGATGCGCTCAGACCAAGGTTAAGTACGTTTGTACGACGTAGTGCGACACGCGTCCGTCTCTCGTTCTCGACGACGATAAAACGGCTGCGAGCTCGGCAACTGTGTTCGACTCGATGAATAACAACAACAACTAACCGTGCTGTTTCGTTTCAAGGATCGATTTCGAACGATGCCCCGGACTCGTGATCGTTCACACGCGATCGTTTCCGTTTTATCTTTTGCAGTACGATGGAGCGTTCTCGGAGCATTTGGAGATGCTGTCGCAACTCGGCTACGTATGCCTGTTCTCCTCGGCGTTCCCGCTGGCAGCCATGGCGGCCCTGCTCGGAAATCTGCTCGAGCTTCGCGGGGACGCTTTCAAGCTCTGCTTCGTTCTGCAGCGGCCGTTCGGTCGGAGGGTCTCCAACATCGGGACTTGGCAGGTGAGCGACTCGAGAACGCATGCGCGACAGCCATGATTTTGTATCTCGCGTAGAAGCGTCTAATTAATATTGCGAATACAATAAATTCTCCGCAATTGTCCTGCAACTTGGAAACAAAAATGGACAATTTGAGTCACACGATTATTCGAGCTTTGCGCCTCGTTTTTACAGCGTTTTCCTTAGCGAGAATGCTTACGAGTTATTAACGAAAAACACTAACCAATGAGAGGTGAGCTCGCCTAGCGCTAGGCGGGCGGCCGAGCGGTCGAAGCAGTGACCACTCGGAGAGCAAGCGCGGCCGGCGCTCTGCCCAATGCCGCGTCGCGCCGTTCGTTTGACGCAGCGGCAGTGGTCGCGGGGGCGGAGCGTCAGCCGTGCCCGCTTCTCATTGGCCACTGTTTTTCTTGAATAACTCGTAAACGAAGCCGCGGATCGCATTTTTGCTATGGAGAAAGTTGCTTCGAATGACCTCAGGAATCCCGTCGTTTCCTTGAAATACCATAATTCTGGGGAAACGTGTATGCTTGTTATCAAAACCTTACTGTCGGTTTTGCAAATATTAAATGTCTTTCAAGAAGCAAATTTTGAAACAATTCGCTGATTTCCCCTCTGGCAGACGCGCGTAAAGCTCGATGCGTGACCCGCGTGAAAAAATGTGTTAATAATCGATCCATCTTGAATCGTTGAATTGTTCAGAACGCGATGGAGGCGATGGGACTGGTCGCGATACTGGTGAATTGCGCGTTGATCGGACTGAGCGGGCAAGTGCAGCGAATGTTCCCAGAGATGTCGGCCACCCAGACGATCCTGCTGATCGTCGCCCTGGAACATATCATGCTGGCGATACGGTTCATCATAATCTGCGCGATACCCGACATACCGCACTGGGTGGCCACCGAAATGGCCAAGGTAGAATTCTTGAGAAGGGAGGCGGTCAGACGACTGTCCTCTACACCGTCGCCGGAACAACAGCCCGCAACAGTAATAGGTAAGCAGATTACAACACGATACGTTGCCCGCGTTCTAATTAATTGCGATGTTTCTCTATTCTCTGACACCGTCCCCCTTATCGATTTGCCCGCCCGAGAACAGGAGAGAACAATCTCGATGAACCACAAAAACTATATCCAGTACCTACCCGATCGATATTGAACTGAGCACACACTTCACCTCCCTCTAGACGTTAACACCGATCTATCACATATTTGGAAGCATAGCGTAAATATTGCACATCCCAAATCTGACCTGTCAACTCTCAGAATCTCTTGTAATCGTTCGACGAAAACTACCACGAAATATATAGGGTATACTCAAAAATGTCTCGCAATCCGGAAGTGAGAGGTTCCCGAGGTCATTTGAAGCAGCTTTTTCCTTTATAAAAATTTTCGCCGAGGCATCGTTAACGAGTTATTAACGAAAAAGCAGTGACCAATGAGAGAGCGAGTGCAGCCGACGCCCCGCCCTCGCGACCTCGGGCGGCCGGCGCGACGCGGTATTGGCCGGAAGGGCGGATCGCCGGTCGCACTCGCTCACCGATTGGTTACTTTTTTTCGTTAATAACTCGTAAACGACGCCTCGGAGGAAATTTTTCTAAAGGAAAAAGTTGCTTCAAGTGACCTCAGGAATCTCCTATTTCTGGATTGCGAGACATTTTTAGGATAACGTGAATAAATAGCCACGCGCGACCGACACGTGATCAGGCCAGGGCCGAATCACAATTTTGGGGCCCTTCTGTACGAGGTGACTTTGCATGCAAGGGCCCTCGACGAGGATCCCCTAAAATTCGTCCCTGAGCATTGTCGTCTGACAGACGCTCGGCTGCAACTGCAACACCTATCACGTGATCGTTCTGTTTATATTTCGTGTCAGTCCTCGTTGAAGGTGGTACAGTTCCTGCGACACCGTCTTCTTATTACATCTATGTATAACATGTACGATCTTCGACCCTTCATTTTCGTAGATATCCTAAAATACTTTGAAATTCTACCGAATGCAACCTATCCTGTTCACAAACGTGTTGAATAGCTTAGGCCAGGCATGGGCAAGAAGCGAATTTCGCTAAACATTCACCTAAAAAACAACATAGTCTAGCACAGGAAGCAACATAATTGATCTTACTTTATCGATGTAAATATTGAAGTTGTAAATGCAAGTGAAACAATTTTGTTCTTTATTTTTTATTTGTTTTTTTTTATATGTAGAATCAATCTCTTCTCGGTTGTAACACTGATACTGGGACACCCTATATACTATAATATTTATTCTAAAACTGTACAAGAAATCTTAATGATTATATTTCCTTTTCCTTTTTTTCATAAAATCTTAATGATTTTTATACTATAGAAATAGTGTTTTAGTAAATTAAAAATGTCAACTATTTCAAATTGCAACCATTTATACCTTTTAATAGCTTATCTCAGAACTAATTCCATTCTATTAATATAATATCTAATGTTGTATTAAAATTTTGTTGTTTACAATTCTTTGTCATGCACTGCTAAAAAGAATTTCAACATAGAAAACTTTTGCATAAAAGTTGGTCCACTTTGACCGATGATAACTCCATGAAAAATCATTATTGGACGATGATTTTTTTTTTAAATTAAAGCTTGAAATTTCTACTTCAAGATCACGTTTCGCGGTTTCAAGTTAAGTAAAGCACGAGCGGCAACCTCCTCGTGATACACATCGGGTAACGCAAATGCTGCGGCGATACATGACAAGAATGCAAGGGTTACTTTAAAGTGCTGCAACTTCGCGAAAAAAAATCACAGCGACGTTCCGTTTCTTTTAAATTAAAGGGAAAGGATCGAACTTTATTCCACTGTAAACGTCATCTCTGTAAAAAATTTGACGAAGTTCGTGCATTTCATCGAATTTGGCAATATTCGATACGACAAACACGGCTTCACATTTAAATATTTACAGTGGTAAGAGTGCGTTAAACCTAAAATCCAAGAACATAATGTGAAAGTAGAGGTTTCAAGCTTCAATTTAAAAAAAATTCATCATCCTACGATGATTTTTCGCGGAATTGCCGACAGTCAAAGTTGACCAATTTCGATTCAAAATTCGTCTGTTATAATTTATTTTTTAGCAGAGTACCATTCTGATTATCGCTGAAATAAACGAAAGTCGCGATATTAGTATTATAGTATATACAGAGTGCCCCAAGAGTGTCTCACATCCGGAAATGGAATACGTGAGGATTCCTGAGGTCATTCGAAGCAACTTTCTCCTTTACAAAAATTTTCTCCGAAGCATCGTTAACGAGTTATTGACGAAAGACGTTCGGCCAATGAGAGGCGAGCACGGCTGGCGCGAGGCGGCCGAGCTAATCAGCGGCGGCTAGACTGCCACGCGCTAGCAGATCTCGCGCCTCTCATTGGTCATTGTTTTTCGTCAATAACTCGTAAACGATGCATCGGATTGCATTTTCACTAAGGAAAAAGTTCTTTCAAATGACCCGAGGAACCTCTCACTTTCGGATTGCGCGACATCTTTGGGACACCCTGTATACATATATAGTGTTATGTGTTCGATCGGCGCGCATGCCTGGGCTAAGCGTTTCTACTGCTCCCCGTCGAGCGGCCAAGATTTCTTTCTGACTACCCTCTGCTTCCAGAGCCCCCGATCAAATTCTTTTCCAAAGCCAACGGCCGCGCCGAGCTCTAGATCGCCTTCTAGAGAGAGAGCGAGAGAGCGAGAGAGAGAGAAACTAGAAGCGAATATCGCCGCGCGTGAGAAGGGTCCGAGGTTCAGTATCGTCGGCGAACCCATCCCGATCCTCCGGCCGGGTAAAAAATCGCCCCCGACCGTGTAACGTTCCCCTCTCTCTCTCTCACTCCTACCGTCTATTAATTTCGCTCGAACTCAGGGAGATTCGTGGTGAGTCCAGCAGACGGTGAGAGCGAAGAACACCTGCTTACCGATCGCACCGGAGACGCGACCTCGCCGAGTCTCCCGGACACGCCTACCCTGGCCTCGACCGCCCAGACGCCGAGCAGCCCGCCGACACCGAGCGCAGCCTCCGTGCCCAGAATCTCGGAAACGCCGTCTGCTGCCCAGACACCGGGCAGCGCGGGCAGCAGCGATATAGGTACAACTTTCCTGACTGAAATTAACATGGGCAGCATTCGCGACCTTCACAATACACCTAGGTGCTCCATTCCTGGCGGAGAACGAGGTTCGATCTATATGTCCCTTTCTTCCTTTTCGCCTTTTAGACACACGAGCTTTCTGCCGATATATTTAGGCGCGAGCGAAAACGTTCGCGGCGACATCGCGCGGCTTATGCTACTACTACTACTACTACTACTTCTACTACTGGCGGGAGCCTCGGGCCTCGGGCTGGACGATCCGAGCGGATCTGGCTCGATCGCTGCGAGCGAGCCGGTATTCGTCGCTCGCTTTTTTGGCGGCTGATTTCGTCCGAAATGCAGACGCGAAGCATTGTCGTCATCACTCGCCGAAACGAAGCCAAGTTTTCTGGGATAATCGGCCGGAACTAGTAGGAACTCGAAGTACAGTAATTTCTCTGACATTGTCCATTTTTAACATTGTTTACAAGTCGAGGGACAGTGTGGGAGATATTATTGTACTGGGTGAGCCGTTTGGGCACCGCCGGCAAATTCCAAAATGGACGAAACGCGGTGTATCGTGTCAAGAGAGTTGCTATTGACCTACGAGTACCTTCGCTGTTTAGACTGTTCTAGATTTAGATTTAGAAGTGCAGTAATTTCTACCGAAAATGAGAAATTTCGGGTTGCTGTGAATTTCCCTGCGTGGAGCTACAAGGTGCGGTAAATTCTTCCTAATTTTCCATCGGTTTGTAAACAAAAATGGACGATTTGGAAAGAGGAAATACGATTGTTTTTGTTTAAAAGCTGAAGGAAAATTAGGGAGAATTAACTACGTGGTATGTACTAGGTACGTGCCTTCGAATCGCGACAAAAAATTAGAAATAAAAAATTTTTCTAATCTAGCATTACTGTGCATACATGTTAATGTACACCGGCATGCTGGCCGCAGCCTTTTTTCGCCGATCGTCACAAGTTTCTATAAAAAAGAGCCGCGAGGCCCGAAGAATCGCGAAGACTTAATTTTCTTAGATCCGCCAGTTTCAATTCCGACCTCCGAACATTTCCTGGAAAAATTACTGTAGTCCTTGCGCGATGAGGCATCTCCGTGTTTACGTTCCCCCTCTTACTTGCCCCACCGCCGCTAGGTGCCCCACCGCCGGCTATCGGCCGCCGTCGGCGATCTTCGTCACCGTTCTCAGCCAATAGCAGTCGCGTGCTGCGGCAGTGGAGCAGCTAGTAAGAGGAGCAACGTAAACGCAAGGGTGCTGCCTTCTTGCCGCGCGAGGATCATACTACGTTCTCAGCGTTAATTAATTTGTTAATAGGCTCGTCATAGGTGAATTGTGCTGACGCGTAGGATAAAAGTTAAAACCCAGCGAAAGTACTCGAGGGTTAATATCTCGGAAACTTGTTGTCCTAAAGATCCTGAACCGAAATGTTCACTTTGGCGCTCGCATTTATCGTGCTTATTTAGGCGAGATACAATGTCGAAACAGCGGTTTGCAACATTTCGCAGCGTTTCTCGCAGTTTCGCAGCTATATTTCCCGTTCTACTGCTTGGTCATGAGGATTCAAACACTTTCGCTCGCATTTTCGTGCTTACGTAGGCGAAATACGATGCAAAAACATCGATTTGCTGCTACGTTTTATCCAGCGTTTCTCGCAGTTTCACAGCTACACGTCCGATTTTCTGCTCGATCACACGGGGACTCCGGAACTTTGGCTCGCATTTTTGTGCTTATTTAGGCGAAACACAATGTCAAAACAGCGATTTGCTACGTTTCCGACCGTTTCCCGCCGATTTACGGCCACACGTGTTGCGTTTCTCTGCTCGGTTATGAGGATTCCGACACTTTGGCTCGCATTTTTGTGCTCGTTTAACCCTCGTACGTCGCATCATATTCACAATTGCATTATCGACGATATTTAGAACAATTCTGAACTTTATCCGGCGATTTTTCCAAAACATATTTTGCAAGATATTTCCTGCAGACTTATCAACCTTTTCGATGTTCTTAATGTAACAACAATTTATTTTATTTAATCGCCGAAAATTGAATAATCAAGTGAACGATTCAAGTACTCCGGGTGATAATTGACCCAGCCACCGCCTCGCGAGGGTTAAACCAAGCGCAATGCGAAAACGACGATTTGCAACGTTTCTCGGCGTATTTTACCAAATCGACCACCCATTCACCCTCATCGCTCGTGTCCCCACATAATTTCAGTTCGTTACGACGAATGTGGTCTCGCGCACCGTACCAGCAGCACAAATTTGAATTTGCATAAAAACTCGGTCGTCGGAAATTCAGTTCGTAGCGTTTCTCGTGTCCACTTCACGTAAGTAGAAGTTCGCGGCTTTTATGCGGGCACAGAGCATGGGGGTCGCTCACGTTGGTACGGCCTCGAACGTTATTTTCTCAGAAATAGCATACAGGGTGTCCCAAAAATGTCTTGCAATCCGAAAGTAGGGGATTCCTGAGGTGATTTGAAGCAACTTTTTCCTTAGCGAAAATGCAATCCGTGGCTTCGTTTACGAGTTATTAACGAAAAACAGACCAATCAGAGGCGAGATCATTTGGCGCGAGACGGCCGAGCCAATGAGCGGAACTGGGCTCCGCGCGCTCGTTGGCTGGGTCGCCGCGCGTCAGCCGAGCTCGCCTCTTATTGGTCAGCGTTTTTCGTTAATAACTCGTAAACGAAGCCTCGGAGGAAATTTTCGCAAAGGAAAAAGTTGCTTCAAATGACCTCGGGAACCTCCCATTTCCGGATTGCGAGACATTTTCGTGACACCCTGTATACAGTCGCCTCGGAAAGTACGTTAACGCCTTTTCAAACGATATAACTTCTTTCAAATTAGTCCAAAGGACTTGAATATTTCTGAGACGTTAGATCGACTAGTTTTCTTTGAAACGAATATACAAAAAGTGTTTAAATTGCAATCGATTGGGATGATAAAAAAATTAAAAAGTGGTTTTTCCAACTTTTTTATCTGAACGAAAATGTAAAAAATGCATTTTCTAGATCACGGTAACTTACAAATGTGTTGAAAATTTCATCGAAATCGTTCCATGCATAATCAACCTGCAGCCACTGAAATACATACCAAAAAGTTGAAAAAAAACATCATTTTTAAAATATTTTTATCATTCCATTCAATCGCGATCTAACAGATCATACCAGAGAAAAATAGTCGGTCTAACGTCTCAAAAAGATTCAAGACCTTTGGACCAATTTTAAAAAAGTTATTTCGTTTGATAAAG
The DNA here is from genome assembly GCF_051020955.1 of Megalopta genalis. Classification (NCBI taxonomy): domain Eukaryota; kingdom Metazoa; phylum Arthropoda; class Insecta; order Hymenoptera; family Halictidae; genus Megalopta; species Megalopta genalis. The sequence continues at coordinate 2,109,044 of NC_135013.1, read as the reverse complement.
GCGTTAACGTACTTTCCGAGGCGACTGTACGTAGAAGAAACAACACGTAATTTAGACGTGTATCGATGAGAGAATGACAACGCCGTCGTTCACACTGATTTAATCGCAGGAAGGAGATCGAGAGAGTGGTTAACTACTAGCGAGCCGGAGGCATCCGGCGGGGATCAGTACAGCCACCACCTGACGATCGGGCCTCACGGGGGCGTAGACTGGGTCCGAAGATTGGGCCTCGAACCCGGCGGCAGGAAATCCAGCGACTCCGAAATCAGCGGAGCCGGGAGCGTCAACGGAAGGACGGACAAGCTTCCGCATCTTCATCGATCAACCGACTGCATCGTCTCGAAAGAGCTCGCTTCATCGTCGGATAGCGACCTCCTCAGGTGTGCATTTTACGCACATCTTTGGTAAAACCATCGTCATCTTTTCCAGACAATTACAGATTAAACCTAAACGGCAGCTGTACAGGGTATTCCGTAATTACGTTAACACGCGGAAAGGGTTGATTCTTGAGGTCATTTGAAGCAACTTTTTCCTTTATAAGAATTTTCTCCGACGCACCGTTAACGAGTTATTAACGAAAAAGCGGTGACCAATGAGAGGCGAGGCGGCTCAGCCAACGAGCGCACCTCTCATTGGTCAGTGTTTTTCGTTAATAACTCGTAAACGAAGCCGCGGATTGCATTTTCGCTAAGGAAAAAGTTTCTTCGAATGACCTTAGGAATCAGTCCTTCCCAGGTGTTAACATAATTACGGGACATCTTGCATATTTAATAGCACTGAAGAACGGTATAACTTTCTTTCAAACCGAACTAAACAACTGAAATTTTTGTTTAGAATCGACCACGAGCAATGGATCATTATTTTAGCAGGCTAAATTTTCAGACATCTTATCGAACTTCTTATTCGACCTAGTACGAGTAGCTAGTATCTGAACCAGGCTCCTAGAAAGCTAGAATTTAGATAGAACCGTAGAGGTCTAATGGAAATTTCCTTAGCCGAGATCGTGCATCGAAGACCCCTAGACAGATAGAAAGATATATTAGGCCGAGTCATAAACAATAACCTTAATCATTACCTTAATTAATAACCATAAATAATAACCTAAACCATAACCTCCGATGCAGTCAGATAGAATCTATTATATAATATAATATCTTTCTATAATATATATATCTATAGAATCTATTATATAATATATAAATATTGTTCGCGTCTACCAACTACGAGTCACCTGGCCAAACGAGTTGTTGCTTTCACTATATAGATAAGAGTTTCAAATAAATAAAATAAAAAAAAACAAAAAGAAACAAAGATATATATCTGATAAAAAAACGGAGGTTATTTATATGACTCCGTCTAATAGATCCTCACGGTTCACCGGCAAAGGTATCCCAAAACGAATGAACTCTTTGGTTTAAAGGTCGGCCCCGCCGTGGACGATGGCGCACAGGAACCAGAAGTTCCGCTTCTCCCCGGACAGGGAAAGGGAACGAGAGAAAGCAGAGAAACAGCAGTACCATCATCACCATCAGCAACAACAGCAACAGCAGCTGCAACAACAGCAGCAACAGCAGCAGCAACAACAACAACAGCAGCAGCAGCACCACCAGCAACAGCAGCAGCAGCATCATCATCAACGGGAGAGCCACGACAGCCATAGACAGCACACGTCCCACTATTCCGAGAGGGACAAGGACTCGAGCGGCCGGTCGGACTCGAGCAAAACCAGCCAAGAGGAGGAGAAGCCGAACAAGGAGGATCAGGAGGCGAAGAAGACCCGGGTGAAGCAGAGCCTGATGAAGAGGGCGAGATCCGTCGCGATTTTCTCGTTGAAGCTGAAGGAACGGCGAGCGAGAGAGGCCGAGCTGAAGGCGAAGGAGGCCGAGAAGGAGGCCAGATGGCAGCAGCCGCAGTCATGCGTCGGTGGCGAACTCTCCTGCATCCCCATAGACAAGCTTATATCCGTGGATGACATCGCAGCCATGGAACTACGCAGACTTAACCATTAGCCGCTTTCTCTCACCTTCCCCTTTCCCCTTTTCCGTTCCGTTTCGTTTCCACAGGCTACGTAGAAACATTCGTCTGCGCCAGTGATACTCTCGCTATACGATACGAATGTTGCTCTATCGCGACACCGAACCTTCGATCTTCGCTAAAACCGCTCGAAAAAGATAACCACCAACCGACGCAATTCGCGAAACACGCGCGCGACGGATTCGTAACGAGTTACAGTAATGTCTCCCTTACTGACGCTCAGATTACAGTAATGTCTCCCTTACTGACGCTCAGATTGTCCACTAAAATGGACAATTTCGGAAGAGGAGATACGATTATTCGAGCCTTGCAGCTCATTTTTATAGTTGTTGACAATTCGTAACTATAACAAATGAACCGCAAGGATCGAATAATCCGTATCTTCTCTTCCCAAATTGTCCATTTTTGTGGACAATCTGAGCGTCAATTAGAGAGACATTACTGTACATATTTGGCTCGCGCGACGCGCCTGAGGACGCAACGTTTACGGGCGGCTTTTAACACGTTCAACGTTCGATCAGATTCTCTGCGATTCGTCGAATACCGTTGATAGACTGCGAATCATTCTGCGAAATGAAACCTGTTGTCCGGCGTCCATTGTGAAAGACGGAAGAAAAATGTATGTGTCTTCTTTTAATAATTTTTATAATCTAACGAGAAGATAACAACGTTACGAAAATTTTCTAACGCGTTTACATTTCGTTATTTGTTTCTGGTAATTTTTATCATAAATGCGCATAAAATCCGCGGTCCATTCGTTGACCTTGATCGATTTTAATCACCGCTGGCATTGCACGTTCTTCAGCGCGTGTTACGCTTCGTTGAATTTCATCGAACCGTCGTTTAAGCATTGAAATTTTCACGCTGAACGTAAACGCGACCCTCAAAATCGCTCGTTTCACATTTTTCTCTTTGAAAATTGCTGAAATTACGGAGACGCTATCGTAGGAATCGCTGCTACGTAACTTCGATGGTTCCCGTTCTTACGAAGCGTTGTACATTGAATGTTTCGTTCAAAACTAATCAGGAGTGTCCGATGAGTATTGCAGAATTTTTTCTAGATTTTTTTAACAGCCTGAAACAATGAAACGCAAGGTCGGGGAATAAAATGGCCGACAGCGAAAAACCATAATGCCGACGGTGGGTCGATCCATTCACATGGATTGTCACGCACTTCTGTTCAATGATTCGTTCTTAGCGGAATGGAGATGCGATTAAGAAATTGGTTGTACTCGAGAATTTCAGAAGTACTCTCTAATTGACGCCTTATGGTTCATTTTTATAGTCGCGAATTGTCAACAACTATAAAAACGAGCTGCGAGGCTTGAATAATGGTATCTCGTCTTCTCAAATTGTCCATTTTTGTGCACAATCTAAGCGTCAGTTAGGGAGACATTACTGTATAGAATCTGCAGCATTGATATACAGTAATGTCTCCCTTACTGACGCTCAAATTGTGTACAAAAATGGGAAGAGAAGATACGATTATTCGAGCCTTGCAGCTCGTTTTTATAGCTGTTGACAATTCGTAGCTATAAAAAATGAACCGCAAGGATCGAATAATCGTATCCTCTCTACCTAAATTGTCCATTTTCGTAGACAATCTGAGCGTCAATTAGGGAGACATTACTGTAACATCGACGTGTTAACGGAAGCCCGTAACTTCGGATTGCTTGCGAATCTACCTCCGAACGAACGCGAACATTTCGATTAATTGGAACTCGTATTAATAACAAATTGGCCGGTGATCGATACGAAATTCTATGCTTGCTATGTGTCTATCGATCCCCTCGAAATTCTTCTCTGTGTAAGAAAAGCGCAAAACGTAAAAAAAAAAAGAAAAAAGAAACGTGAAACGATCTCCGACGTATCGATAAACAAAATGTTTTCTATGAATTTTTATTGATGTTTTAAACGAGTATCATTTGCGTACGCGAATCGCGCGCACCGGAACGCACGTGATTGTGAAACCATGAAAAACCGTTTGAAACGAAAAACAGGCGACGTGATACGCAAGAGAGAAAGAGGGAGAGGGGGGGGGGGAAGAAAGAAAAAAATGAAAGAAAGAAGAGAGCACATCAATGAGGAAGAACAAAGAAACGGCGCACAAACGTAAATTGAGACGTTGCAGACTTTTAGACGTCGTTCTATAGAAAAACCAGTTTAGCGTATCCATCCTAAAGAGTCACAATTTTGGTAGATTAGTCGGTACCACGGTATCGTAGTCTATAAACTGCGAGAAGGTTCGTGCCGTCGGCGCTACGTGACCGATTATTTTCGCGATCGATTTCGTTTGGAATTTAATGAGACGTGAACGGAATTATTACGGAACAACAAACGTGCCGATATTCGATCAGTTGCGCCCAAACCGACAGCCGACAACGGCGTTTTCTATTTTACCACCGATCCTCGAGCGAATCAATTTCTGTACTCGAAGGCAATTATTTTCTTCCCGCGTATTTCTCACGTTCCGTTCCGTTCCGTTGCCATCCAGTTGGCTATGTACTTCTCACCCGCGCATTTGTGTTTTCGCAAAGATCGAACTTAACAATGACACGCGGTAGAGACAACCGCCTGTACTATCGAAGCAATGATAATTAAAACTTCCGAATGAAACTTGCCGCGAAGCAGGCACCCGTCTTGCCGATTACCACGCCTATCGGCAGTGCGAGAGTCGACAAGACGAGATGAACAACAGGTCGAAAACGATGCAAAACGATCAAGCGATGCAGGAGAGAGGTTATGTCAAGGTGCAAAGAGGAAGCAGCGCGCGCGTCACACGCGTCAGGTCGGAGACCGGCCGCGACGAACGCGTGAGACACACTGTTACGACATTTGTAAAGTATAATAAACAACCGATGCTAAATAGAGGCAGTCGACCGGAATATTGATCCGTTACGGGACAGGAACGGTATCAGAGATCCCGTTGTTGTTGCTGAAGTATAAGTTGTTACTTAATGTTACCTAGATGTTTATGGGTTAACGAACTTTTGCTAAATAGATCTCTTCGGAAGTCTCTACTACAAGTATAAACACGGTGCACCGCAGTTCATACATAAATACTTACGTACACGTAACACTGTTCACACACGAGACACGCGCGCGCGCGCGCGCAAACACACCACAAAAGCGCGCCAAACACCGACACGCGCGCACGACGAACGAGTCGATCGTAGCACTGTACACACGTAAACGAGAAAATTACGATTACATATACACCGTTTCGGTTTGACCTATTTGTTTTCTTTTCTTTTTGGGAAAGAAGAGAACGGCGAGGCGAAAATTATCGGGAAGAAGGAGAAACATAATACGGTTCTGTTGACAAAGCGACACATTGTAGGAACCGTTTTTGTATATAGCGAATTGTTTAACGAGCCACGCGTATAGATTTGGTTCCATGGCCTAGCTGACGTCCCCGTCCGCAGCTGAAGTAGCGTGTTAGTCGTTTACTGAGGCACTTTCTTACGTTCGAACTTTTTAACGACCATCACCATGACTAGCTAGCGATTAGACGCCGCGACGACGTTTGAGCACTGTTCAAGCAAAAACCAGTATTTTGCATCGTACTGTAGCGTGCCCTTTGGGAACCGCGAGACTAGAATCCGCGAAGTCGATAGTTTAGTCGCTTTTCGTAAGGCGAGGTTTTAAAAATGTCAGCGGAACGCATCTATGTTTGTTAGATGTTTTGTATAAAACAGGAACTGAGCCAATAAAAACATTCTACGAACGAACGACATTTTCTTTTCACGCCCTGTGTCCGCAATTAATTTGATCTGTTTAAAAAGAGAGGCGCGAAAATGGTGACCTCTGATTGGTCGGAAATTCAAACGGTTACTCCAGGAGGCTCTGGTACACCGCTACCAGTGCAACGGAAAAACGACATTCCCCGTAGCTAAATCCAATCTGGGCAAAATCGCATAGAATACCCGATAGTAACCCATTTTCACATTAAAATGATTTATTAACTTCGAAGTATTAATTGTACGAGACGATTTGTACATATCTCGGTGCAAAAGAACAGCGTGTCCCAAAGATGTCTCGCAATCCGAGAATGGGAGGTTCTTGAGGTAATTTGAAGTAAGTTTGTCCTTGGCGAAAATGCAACCCACGGCTTTGTTTACGAGTTATTAACGAAAAAGAGTGACCAAGTCATTCGGCCGCCAAGCGCTAGGCGAGCTCGCTTCTCATTGGTCAGTGTTTTTCGTTAATAACTCGTAAACAAAGCGGCAGATTGCATTTTCGTGAAGGAAAAAGACATTTTTGGGACACCCCGTATATCGAATTCTGTCAAAGGACATTAAAGCAAAACTTTAACCTTACCTATGAAAATGCCGGGATTCTGCGAAAAATAACAACATCAGACTTCTGATCATGTTATCACTGACAATTTGTTACTGTAACTTACAACATTTAAATCAATTTTGTCTAAAAGCAAATTATTCTCCACTCACTAATAACACGTGCAATCTTTACGAACTTCCAAGGGATACTGATGGACAATGGACAGCCCCCCCTCCTCTCCAACACACGATTAATCGGTGATTTTTTTGTGCGACGGCGACACCGCGAATTAGTTTTGTTTTACGGATGGGTGGATCTGAGAGGTTAGAAACAGTTATAAACATTCAAATATTATTCAAAAATAAAAACTGTTAAAAATGTTACAGCACGATTGATCTAACAAGCCGTGATGATAATTATTTGTCGCAAATATCTAGCATTAGTTTAAAGATTGAGATAAATTTCAAACTTTCGTAAAACGTTCGCATTATTTTAGATAAAACTAGTTTCTACTAACTAGAAAGTTCTTTCACTTATAAAGCTAAATAAATGGCACTTGATCGCCTAACGACTTTAGTGAAATTGATAGCAAGGCATGTGCAATCCTTGTCTGTAATGTAACACGATATCTCGATTTAATGTTTTGTTGCTTCGTGGACGCTTTCATCACAGCGTTTTGGACAGACTCTGGGACAGAAAAATGAGTTAACTGTAGCAAGAAACGCATCAATTAGTATCGACCGTTATTATCCCCCCAAGTTTAAAAATCAAATGCGGCGCCAAAATCGGCAGATAACAATAGTCGTTTCAAAAGTTAACATCAAAACGAAAATAGATTTAGTGAAATGAAATAGGTTATTTATTCATAGAATTCCTTAACTACGTTGGTTTAATTCACGTCACGACGGTAATTATTCTTAAACAGTGTACTCGATATAGGATATAATTCATAGATAACGGTACATGTTGTAAACACAATTCAATTCCAATGCACTGATGCGCAGAATCGTAGTGTAGCAGACACCTCCGGACGTGAGTGTGTCTCGTTGAGGTGAAAATGCTGCGTTCTATTATGTTTTCGCGTAAGTTTTCCTACAATAGATTTGAACCATTTACAATATCATCCATCGAGTGAAATTACGAATTGATAAATTAGCGTAATAATTCCATATTCGTTGTGGTCGATTCTTCATGAATGTGTGTATGTGTTCCATAGATACTTCATCGTGATACTACTTTGTGCCGAATCCTATATAACAGTTTGTATTGCATAAGATGTGCTTGTTCAAACAAGTCAATCTAACATTATGGTTCTTGTCGGTTGACATGAACTGTTGCATCAAGTTGCATTGCAACATGTTTCATAACCTCCAGAATTAGAATGAACTGATCACGGAAATAAAAAGAAAAAACAATGCTTCTATGTAATTGATCCTTCTAAGTGCTACAATAATTTGTACTTGATATATGACATAAGAAAAAACATTTTTTTGTTAATTCTACCGACATTTTAAATCTACAACAATATCCTTTGAATTTTCAGCCATTGTGAATCAGGGCTTATTGTCCCTGATTCCCAAAAATGCAGCTCTTTCAGGATGTCCTGCAGCTTTAACGTCTCAAACTAGGAATATGGCCGATATTAAGCTACCAGAAAAACAGAAAAGGAAACCTTACAGCCCTTTCCAAGATACCAAAGGCATAGGAGAATATGCAGTGGCCAGAATAGATGATCTTTTGAACTGGGGGCGTAAGGGTTCATTATGGCCGATGACATTTGGTTTGGCTTGCTGCGCAGTCGAAATGATGCACATTGCTGCACCCAGATACGATATGGACAGATATGGGGTGGTATTCAGAGCATCTCCAAGACAGTCTGATGTTATCATTGTTGCTGGTACTTTGACAAATAAAATGGCTCCAGCTTTGAGGAGAATATATGATCAAATGCCCGAACCACGATGGGTCATTTCAATGGGAAGCTGTGCCAATGGTGGAGGCTATTATCATTACAGTTATTCTGTTGTCAGAGGATGCGATAGAATTATACCTGTGGACATATACGTGCCAGGTAATACATTTAATATATATATATGTATATCCAAGTGTGTATTTGTCTATTGATAGATTGTAACCATATTTGTACATGTAATGACACTTTAGGATGTCCCCCAACTGCAGAAGCTTTGATGTATGGTGTATTGCAGCTACAGAAGAAAGTTAAGAATATGAAGACAATGCAATTGTGGTATAGAAAATAATGTGTAGGTACCTGAACTCTGTAGCAATCTATGTATAAAGATTTGTGTTATTAAAGTATGAAATGTAATTAAGGTAAACCACTGTAATTATAAATTGGTTTCTCTAGTAACTGAAAGTGATAATTAACATATTTTTACGCATTTATAGGTCATACAAATTCCTGAAAAATAAAGGTATTCATCTCTTATGCAAACTGTTATCATTTTTAACCACAGTTGAGTTTTGAATAAAAAACTTGGAAACTAACTTTCATCACAAGAATGCGTATAAAAAATAATAAAACATTCTTACAGACATGTAATTAATTATATTCTCATTATTTTATTCTTTATTATTTTCACTATTTAAAATATGTACAATTTCTTAATTTAAACAAAGCAAAGAGTTAGGCAGAACATCTTTGCCATTCAGCTTACCACATATTAAGGCCCCTTTATTTTTTCTTCTTTATATATTGCTCTATCTAATACTAATTACGATTCTGTTTATTTTAATTGTACATTACATACATACGTTGCTTAATAAAAACACATCAACTGATACGCACCACGCATACGATAGGTACGGTACTTCTGTAAAAAAGAAAAGCCAACCTGCAACCTATTGTATCTATTACTCCATTATATCCATGTACAAGAGTACACTTTTTATGAACGTATATGTCTATAATGTCCACAGCCCGAACTTAAACGCCTACTTTGGTCATTTAAGAGCATAGTATGCTGAAAATATAATCGTTATTCTATTTACCATTTTTCTTTTTCCAATGATGCATAAAAGTTTTCAATTCAATACAAATTTGACTTTTGATGATTATTTTCTTGCTTAGATATAAATCGATCACAATTTAATACTACAACAGATTAGATTTAAATTGTTGCAACGGCCAACTAAGCAGACATTATGTAAATATAAAAATGTATAGGAATTCTAAATTTAAAAAAGTATGCGAATGAAGTCAAGGAGTAATCATAAAATACTAATGTTACGTTTCGTTTTATTATGTCCTATGCCTGCAGCATCACATATGGACGAATTTGTTTTCTAGAGAGCAAATGATATGTAAAAGAATGAAATTCAGCCAAACGTATTGTGTCCTTTCTCGTGGAACGTCATTAACACTTCTTGGCGTACTTTTAATACGCCTCTCGATACAAACATAAGTGATAATGCATACTCATAACCCTTGTTACTATCTTTACAGCATAAATTAAACTTAAGCTTGGTTTCGAAAAGTCTTTGTGCGGTGGTATAACCATTACATCAAAGAAACGTCTAATTCCCATTCAACGTGTGCTGATTCGACAATCTCGGCATCAATGTTGTCGTCTTTTTTTTCATTTTTTTTTGCTTCTCTTGGTTCGCAGGTATACAATTACAAAAGAAGAAAACAAAGTTCAAGATAATTTACAATATACAAAATAATAAAATATATCAAAGTTCTATACATATGTTCATCTCTTGCATATCCTCTGTGACGTAGAAAACAACTACAGTAAATTGTTTGTACAAATCTATGTATAATATAGAATCTTTATGAAACTTCGCAAATAAAACTCTGTGATTCATAGTGTCCTTGAAAAGGTTCGAATAATAATTAGCGAGTCTGGATATTTATCGATATCCATAGCAAATTAAATTAATTATCTCCCATTCTAATCGCAATTCCACTTACTACTCTTTTGCGGTACGATAAACAATTTCATTAATTTCCACGTAACAGAGCTCCGGCTCTTGACGTTGTTCAATTTATCGGTACCTCCAGCCTTTTTTTATTATTATTCCTTTTGTAATTTAACAATAAAATTGTACAAACCTAGCACATGTCTGTGCTCCGCCAAAATATGTTACACGTTTCAAATTACACTCATTAAATGTAGAAATTTTGAATAATATTAAAGAATGGCTTGTGATGTGGAAGGTGGTGGATTGCTTGGTAAGGCTGGCACTGTCCCGTCAGTCCACTGTATGAGAGAGTGCTCACCCATTTGTGTGCTTTGAAAATGATCTTTCAACAACGTTTGCGAAAAATTACAATGCATTTGATACGCCTCACTTTCACGATTCGGATCTCCGCAAATTCTATAAAGATCTGCAATCAGAAAAATCGTGGTCAATATTTTCATGCTCTAATTTATAAAAATATGATACACGTATATTTTCCAATTAAATCCGCTAAAACAAGCGCTCACCTTTCAGGATAGCAGTAGCCCATAATTGTACATGAACATCAGGTATTTTAGAAGCTAACTGCATCGCTGGTGTCACCATATTCATAGATTCTCTGCTATTTCCTAAAGAAAGAAATATATGTCCTAAAAGTACAAGACTACACGACGTAAGTCTGTTCAAATCTTCAGAATTCGCCATTTTCAATGTTTCACGGAGATATCTCCTGAAAATAAATTAACAAATTTCGACGATTAAGATAATTGGTATAACAACAAATTACTAGTTGCAGCATTATGTTTAAATTCTTACTTTGCTTCGTTGTATCTAGCTCCAAAAAACGCTTGAAGTCCTTGTACGTAGTACGCTGCTGCTCTTAAAGAATGCGAATGAGATGGCAAAGATTCGGGATTTATTCGTTCTAGCAAAGCACCTAGTTCATTATCTCTTTTAGTTCTGAGGTATACTATTGCCAGATTTAAATTCGCGAACGTCCAAAGCTCTCTTTCTTGTGACGTCTAAAGAAAATAATCAGCTATAAATTATTCCATAAACAACAAATAAAATGGTTTTACTTATATTTATAATTTTACCCTGAGAGCTGCTGTAAACTGTGCTTCTGCAGCCTCCATACAATTCATCGACATTGCATACAATCCTAATAAAGCATGTAATTGCGGCCTATGACCTTGAAGTAACCTTGGCTGGGTTCTACAAAGTTGACACGCTTGAGAAATTTCTGCTAGAGCTACACTTTTATTTCCCATTACAAGTCGACACATCACTATATGTTCCAATAGCATTAATTGAAAAACGGAGAGTATAGGTTTGTTATCAGCACCTGTAAAAAAAGCACGATTATTGCATTCAATTTGAAATTACAGTGGAACATTAAGACACATTTACGCTGTATTTACTTTTGAGTTTCTCAATTTGAGTTAACGCTTTATCCGTATATTTTTGAGCTTTGTCCATGTAACCGGCTTGCATCGAATGCATAACTGTTACTAAATATACCAAAACGTATAAATGGTCCTTTGGCATCCATATAAACATATCTCCAATGTTTGAACCTGTAACTATTTCGTCGGCTGGCCAACTAGGAGACATTATAGTCTGTATACTCTGTTGTAATTGTTTCAGACAAGGCTTAACACTTTTCACCTGTCGAAAATGATAATAGGATTTACAAAAATCAAATGTTTCTGTTAAGAAAGACAACGTAACAATGCTTCTTACTCACCTGGCCTGCCATTAAGTAATGACAAACTTGAAGTACCAAAAAATATACTTTTAAATATTCTTTCTGATGTGGGCTACCCTGCCAATTTTCTACATGATGGCCTGCCGAATTTAAGAGAGGATGAACTTCAGTAAATTTTTTGTCTATTAATAATAGCATACATCTGCTCAATAAGAACAGAACTCTTGTATAACTTGCATTGCTAATATGAGAGTAATCAACACCTACAGCAAGCAAACTACTTGCTGCAACAAAATCTTTTTCCGATGCGTGTATTTGCTAAAACAAACGATATAAGGTCAATTTTAATTCGAGTTACCTTGTAAATTTGCTCAAAATTATGTATTACTTACTGCAAGTTGGAAAATAAGTCTGCAATGCCAATATACATTGTGCTGAGAAAGTTCTATAGCTTTCCTTAATATTGGCTTACTGAGATTTGGTTGTTGTTGTTGTTCATACAGTTCCGCGACTACACTTGCTGCTTCGAACTTAACATCATCGAAGGTGTTTATGTTTTGACTTAAACGCCACTGAAATTCAATGTAAACTGTTAAACGATCCGGACTATTTGTATCGTGGTATAATTATCTGCTATTTCAGTAATGTCACTGACACATCAATGTGATTCTAATCGTTCTGCGTTACATTACCGACAGTACCAAAATAAAAAGAAAGGTTAGAATCGCCGCAAACAGAACTACGGTTATTCGCAAAGAGATACACGGTAATAATTACAGACAACACCGAAGAATGCTAAATATACGTAGTTATAATACAATTAATATTGAGACTGACCGCTTGTTCTAAATGAGACCGCGCCAAATCGATGTTTTTGGTATGCGTAAGGAGGATGTTACCAAGCTGAAGATGAGTACGCGCTTCGACCCTTGGGGGTGGTTTAAAATTGAAAACCGCTTGCAAGCACTGTATACACGACTTGATATTCGGCGGATTTGACGTTCGAAAGTTTTCTGCTAGTCCTAATAACGACAGATACCAAGCGTCCTGCGAAGACGCCATTTTGACATTTCACAAGCAAAATCTCCAACCGTGATAACACACGGTCACTGGTTTCTAACCAACAACTAAAGAACTCCCGCCACCAAACACAATAAAAACTGTATCACTGCTCCAAACGTAGTAGCCGTGGTCACGACACGATTTACAATTTCGCGGTGTCCTGTCGAATACGTTTCCCCTGGAAACCGCTATGTTGCGTAATGTTTACATATATATGTACATGCAACACGACATTTTCTACATTATTGGTTCGCATTTTTTACGCATGTACATTAAGCTTTCTCGTTAGTAGTAAACGCGAACCGTAAACATCACACGAATAAACCAATTTTCATGATCCACGACGTTGTCCATTTTAATACGAATTTTTATTAATAACGAGAAAAACTGCATTCGATGGAATCGTTATGTATCATCGTATCGGATATAGGTAACTGAACCATTTGGTAGATGTTTCTCTGACCTGGGAGAGGGTAGATTTGAAATGAAATCTAACGAAATATGAACACTGCATCGAGTAAACAAATAAAATGTGATCAAATAATTGCACTTCATTAAATCGTCTTAATTGTGCCGCGGAAATTATGTACACATAGGAATATGTACAAATACACAATTCTACTACGACGAATTGAATCGTGCTAAATTCGTTCAATGGCGCCGCTACTATGAGCGCCACGTTTGAAATTCAAAGATAAGTTCTTTGCTATACAATTAATAAAATAACAATTTTAAGGGGCTCTGCTATGTATGTAATCCTATTCATGATTTTTCTTGGCGATTTGGAAGACACCGCTCGGCGATATCTAGCCTGGGAAGGGGAACTGGCAGCTTGGTTGTTTTTAAATTTCATGAAATGTGGAAAAAGAGCAAATAAAACTAATTGCAGGACAGTAATGGGCGCGTTATTTAAGATATTGTTCAATGAAATAGGGGGCAATCGTTGAGTCGGTATAACATATAATTGTTTGGAAGCAATTCAAACTAAAATAGGAACGATAAGGAACAATTAAAAAACAATTGTTTACGATATTCTACTATATCATCGACTAATTTCGCGTGTATCGTCGGCCGACTTCAGGGAGTCGAGACCGTGCGATGATTTTTAGAAAAGTAGAAGCAATTAAAAATAATTATGTAGAACAATAATCGTAAAAAAGAGTAACTCTTTGATAGGTCATATGTCATATTATTAAAAGTCTCCAGCCTCTCGCGAAAGTCCCTAGTCGCCTCGAAGAAGTTTTATGGATATTTCTCGAAAAGAATAAGTGAGCAATTAAAACTAATTGATGATCGATTATGGATAATTGAAGAGCAATTTTTTTGACGTTTCATCGATATCGGTTGATATGGTGGAGCTAGCTTCACACGGGTTTGAACTTCTACTTCTGACACACACATATGTATTCCGTGCTTTGGTTAAATCTGTCAATGTGCCCGCGAAAAACAGCTGGTATTCGTAGCCACCTAGCGTCGAAACCGTAAAGCATGTTCACAGTTAGGAAATATGGCGTAAAGTGAATGTTGCGCATTTTGTGATTTCGGTAAGGAATCGGATCTTGCTGTTGACTTTGTTTCCAACGTTGTACGTGAAGGAATGTTAGTTAGGTGTCACAGAATAAAGAAAACGTGCGGGAATCTTGTGTTTCCGAGCGAATTATTTAAATACAAATGATTCCGAGGCATATAAACTGTGACGCAGCATGTACTCGACCAGCCATTTCATAAGACCTTCGGATATGTTCGTTCTTGTTAGTGTCGGGATAACAAACTGGTATTGTATCAATTCGATGTTTGGGTTTCTATTAATCCGCTAAACATCACCGATGAATTCTGTATCCCGTACCGGACGATGTTTTGCTGATCAATACGGAAACAAAAAGGAACGTTCGTCCTCTAACTCGCTTCCATTGGCACGAGAGTGCATTTCGATCTTCTCTATGTTATATCCGCAATTTTTGTTCGTCTACGTCTTGTTGCTTTTTCATCGCATAAATATTTTGAATCGCGAGTTACACGTTCTCCGTTGTCGGCTCCTACAACAACCGGCAAGAATCGAGTGAGAAGAATCTAAGCTGTGCTCATGTTTTTTGTGGACTCCTTGTTCTGTGATTTTTGTTTTTAGTATATGTTGTTTTTATCTTTAGAACCTCCGCTAAACACGATATTTAAGGTGTTTCGTTCGCGTGTATCGCCCACGTTTCTGTTTTTAACCGTCCGCCACCGGAACGGGTCAGGCCTGGAGATACATAGATCACCCAGTGTACAATAATATAAAGTCAATTTCGGAACCTAAATTAGTGCTCCAGTTTTAATACCGCGCTAAGGCATTGTGAATGGGTCAGGAAGACCCGGCACTGTCGGACTTCTTTTAGCGCACTACGGCAGCCGATGGTTAAAAGTTCCTGACTCATTTGTTTATTAATTGTTCCTTTCGTTCGGACGAAAGAAAATTTAAAAAAAAAAATGAAAGATTATTCTTTGTTTCGCACTTGCAACGAGTATCCATAGAAATTAAAGACATGATACTAATCGTTCATCTGAAAGATCGTTTGATTAAAGACATAGGTGGTGAAATATAATTCTGTTACCATGCAATAACGTCGTTAGTTGAAAAAAAAATGTTAGTCTTATAACTAGAGATTCTTTCAGTTTTGTGGACCTGACATAATAACCTTGCAATCACTTTCAATCTTTTAGACTGAAAAATATCAGTTGGCACACACACAGACTGGATTCTATAACTTATTCTGACAAAAAGCATATTTTCTATAAAACAGGACTGTTAGGTAAGTTTCGTATGTATAAGATAATAACTATAGCAATAACAGTTTGAGAGAAATAGATTGTTTATGCTTGATTCGAGTTAAATGTTTCAATCTTCTAATTAATTGTTCTGAAGTTCTTAATATAATTTTGTTAATAAATAATTCAAACGTAAACGTATTTTATTTTCGATTTAGTAACACAGGAACATGTTCAATTACATTACGGATTAATGCAACCGCATTCTATTTCTTGCCTATTATTAGATGATAAATAGATAAAAAAATAAGTCACATTTTTGTAAGGTGATCGTAGACTTTCAATTATTTGGCAATCTCTTTCTCAGAGAGTGAGAAAGAAAAGAGAAAAGGAGGGGAGAATTCTGATCTCGGAGAAGAGAGCCATTTTCCAAGTCTTCGTTTAGACATTCTAAATATAACTGGAGGCTCTATAGGCTTTACTTACTGTGTCATACTGTGCAGAGTATTATCTCACTGTGTTGCATAGATTTCACTCGTTTTCCACCTTTAGCATGGCTTGATGCCAATTTTATTTGTCTGAAAATTACTAATAAATTTCTGTTACTTATTTCTAAATAATAAATAACATATTTCAAAGTGATTTCGCCTTTATTCTCTAATAATACATAGGGTAATATTTATTGGTGTTACAGCTCAATGAAATATTTATATATAATACTAAACTAACGCTTCAGATATAATGTTCATGCAGCATATATGTACATATATAATTGGTAACCACGAAAAAGAATCCATTGTACCAAATTGTGCGTCTTTGTTACCAGCAAACTATAAATTGCAAAGGAATATGGTGATCAGTTTTAAGCTTCTTGCAGACTAAACATAGTAGAAAGAATAAAATTTAAGACATAAAATTTCTTTGTAAATTATAGTAATAATGTCACTTCGCATTGACTTAGAACAATATGTCTATTGATTGAGAAGAGGATTATAGCAAGAGAAAATAAATAATTGATTTGTTTTTATTTACCTTGTACTAATACTTAAATATTCGACTCAGGCTAGAAGGCAGAAGCTGTCAGTGATGTACATTAGACTATGTTACAAATAATAAACTTCTTTATCATTGATGCATATAAAGCATTACTTTAATTTAAGTATTCATTGAATTATATCATAATTATCGACTTACTTTATTTACAGATCATGGATTCTATAATTAATTCTTGTCCAATTTATATATCTAATGTGATGGACAAGTCTCATCTAGTGGATCAGAAATTGTCATATCCCCTAAATTCAACAACCAGTGTTAAAAATCTGTACGATTACATCGAAAAGAACTATCAAATACAGGCTGATAACTTTAAGCTTGTCCTGGATGCAAGTGGGAAACTGGTTAATATTTATACTTATTTTATTATCCTGTTTGAATGTACACTCATCCGAATTAATTTAATATTATCTTACTATCATTAGATCGACTTATCTGAAATGAAAAATAAAATTATGTCTGAAATTGATGTAAGTTTCTCAGAAAATGAAGACAATAAATATAGACTCTTCGTTGTGAGGCCAACAGACACTTTGACGATGGATATCTTTCATCCAAGATACGATATACCTTCTGTTATATATACTACACGTCCTGCTCTGTCAGAACGTATTGAGCAGGAACCTCTTCATCAGGAATCTCTTCATCATTCATTAGTATTGGAAGAAGATAATAATGTTGATTTTATAAGTTCTATTAAACCTGAAACAGGTATGGAATCAAAACTCATTACAGCACTGCTATTTTCTTAGAACATATTTTCTATTAATATTTTTGTTTGACTCCTACTTTAACATTTTATTATTTCAGGTTATGTCGGTTTGGTAAACCAAGCAATGACATGTTATTTAAATAGTTTACTCCAAGCATTGTACATGACCCCAGAATTTCGAAATGCACTGTACAATTGGGAATACACGGGTGGATCAGAAAAAGATGAAACTACCAGTATTCCATATCAGTTGCAAAAATTATTCTTAAACTTACAGGTATTGATATTATAAGTAGTTAATCATAATTTTTGGTATGATTCGATTTCGACAAGTCCCATAATGAGGACATATATATATATATTTGCAGACATCATCAAGATCGGCTGTGGAAACTACGGCGTTAACAAAAAGCTTTGGTTGGGATTCCACAGAAGCCTGGCAGCAACATGACATTCAAGAACTTTGTAGGGTAATGTTTGATGCGTTAGAACAGAAATTTATAAACACGGAACAAGCCGATTTAATCAACAGGTTTTACGAAGGTACAAATCAGAGTTATTATAACCATTAAAAAAATATTTGTCATCTGATTTTTATGTTAATAGGAACGATGATCGATTATGTTAAGTGTCTAGAATGTGGAACTGAAAAGTCTAGGGAAGATACTTTTCTTGATATACCGTTGCCAGTAAGACCATTTGGTAGGAATGTAGCATACAATAGCGTGGTATGTTTATAACCCTACATTTCAAGAAACACAAACTACGTGTTGAGTGTAATAAAAAGCGGATATATGCATTAAATGTATAAAAAAAATTATTTTTAATAGGAAGAAGCCTTAAGAGCATTTGTACAGCATGAGACATTAGAAGGAAGCAACCAGTATCATTGTGAAAAGTGTAATAAAAAATGTGATGCACACAAAGGTTTAAAATTCATAAAATTTCCATATCTTTTGACGTTGCATCTTAAACGATTTGATTTCGATTTCAACACTTTTCGCAGAGTTAAACTCAATGACAAGTAAGCGTGCATGAACTAACATTCCGTATATACATTTCTTATAAGCTTCGTATTTTCATATTTAATTTTATAATATCAGAGTCACTTTCCCAAATATATTGAACTTAAATCGATTCATATCGTCTACGACAAATGAAGAATCTTCGATTAATGAGAAGAACACGAATTTAGTGAAATGTGATGACAGCTCAACAACAGATAGTGGAACTCTAGATGATGATTACACTCCATGTGAAAATAGTCTTTCCAATAGCAGTCATTCAAAAAATAATGATCCAGACGACGACGACGAAGGTATGATGATTTCGTAAGGTAACGAAGATGCAAGGAAATTAATTAAAATAGTTCATTTAATTCAGGAGTAGACGTCCTAAGTAATGGTCCATCAACGTCAAATTGTATTGAACATAATTATGAAAACGACAAAAATCGTGATAATAACACTTCGGAAGGCCGTTATAATTATGAATTGTTTTCAATTATGATACACAGCGGCAGTGCTTGCGGTGGTCATTATTATGCTTACATAAAAGACTTCAGAACACAAGAATGGCTGTGCTTTAACGATCAAAGTGTTACTCAGGTATGAACATACGTGTTTATATCAATGATAATAATATATAACGAGTAGTAAATCTTGATTTACTTTTACATCGTATAGTAGCGCTAAAATTATGAGTTCAATTGTAGATAACAAATGATGATATTCAAAAAACGTATGGCGGTGGCCCAATTCAGTATAGGTCATACCATACTGCATCGTGTAGTAGTACTAACGCATACATGCTTATGTATAGACAAATTGATCCTGCTCGTAACGTTTTGCCTATGCAAGTGCAAGATTTTCCATGCCATATACAGGTAATATATGAAATCGTAACAATTTTATTACATTTCTATCTGCACTCCTTCCCTTGAATTGAAATTTTATTTTACCAAATTCTTTTAGAAATTATTGAAGAAAATGAAGGAAAACGAGGGCTACGATAGAAGAGAAAGGTGGTGTCTTCCTTATGACAAGAAGGACATCAATACGATGACTCGGAGGGTTTACAGGGAAATGATAGAGACGCATCTAAAAAAGAAGTTATCTTCAGAGGATAGTCAAATTCGTACTCAACCAAATGACGACGTCTCATTCCTAAAACGAAGATCTTCGATTCAAGTACTAGTTGGTTGTTCATATCCTTCCAAAATGCAGTGGTTCATGATAGATCTTTTCCGCGACATTACTTGGGACGGAGCTACAAAACTCTGTTGGCAGATGTTTAACTTGGAATGGAAAGTAAATCTCGAACAGTGTCGTTTGGTTCGTTACGATCCCCTCAAGCATCGGGTTTTGTGTCGCTACGAGGGGATGGAGCGAAGAACTTTCGAAAGTGTTTGGCGAAGAGAAGCGTACACTTTGCTTTTAGAAATACGAGACGAGAATGAAGAGTCTTCGGAGAATGAACAGGACGGTATGTAGATTATTATTGCTATCGCGCACTCTCTCTTGATTCTACGTTAAATCCATTTTTTTGTTCTGTTCTCAATATACAGTGATCACGTCAAAAGTATATGTCCTTGATGTCGCTGAAAAGAAGGTCACGGAAGGTCCATTGAAACTGCGAGCCTTGCGTTCTCAACCAATTAAAGAATATAAAAAAATGCTAGCAATTTTATTCGGTATGAAACCTAGTAAAATGGCAGTGATGCTGGGCGAACCGGGAAAGCAGTTAACATTGATGGATGATGATGAATGTAGTTTATTGAGTAGCACCAGCCTTTCCGACGACACTGATGTGTTTGTGACGACCATGTATAACGACGAATGGATGTCATTGATTGAGGCAGCAACTGCGGCAGACATTATATCGAGTTACACGAATCACAAAAATATCCTCACGTTCCGGTTGAAACTTCCTGATCCGAGTAAAAGTAGTGAAATAAATGAACGTAAGTGTTGCATTATTTTGGAACTTTACGATGTATTATATGATACAATTGAATCGCAGGTTATTGGAAAGAATGGAATAATTCGACGTTAGGCGAAAGATGTAAAGATACAGAGAAATCCAGCGCTGATAGTCCATCCAAAGGAAGTAGTAGCGACTCGAATCATATCGGTACTCCTAAGAGTAATGAGATTCTAAAAATAGGAAAGAGTAACGAGGATGTATCGGTAAAGAACGCGAGTCCACAGTTAGGGGAAAACGAGAAATGGAACACGCCGGAACAGAGTAATAGCGAGGACAGCAGCCTCAGCGATAGTGATAAAACATTGGTCGGAGATGCTCTCGAATTTGACGATTTTAATGATCCGTACATGCAGTTGAAAGATTTAATTCACCGTCCATCCAATACGATTGCCGAGACTGATGATAAAGAATATTACTTTAAAACTACATCCTACGAGGAGGATGGCAATCAATGTATGAAGTAACATTTCTTAGAAGTAATTTATCTGTAACTAGCATATTTAGGCAAATAGCATTTCTATATACGTAGATCACGAAAACGATATCATGCTTGATTCGACACTTTTTATTGCAGTTCTCAAAGTAGAAGTATCCAGAATGATGAATTACGGTATGCTTAAGAAAAAATTGGCGCCATATATCGGTGTACCAATAGATTGTTTTAGAATTTCCTACAAGTTTGAAGATATCGAGGATTATGCGTACTACAAACTTCAAGAGAACATCTTGGAGTATAAAGAAGATGATTATTTCACAGTGAAAGTTGGGCGTTTCTTTGATTTTAGAATAAAAATATATCAGTTGCATCCTGAAACGGATAACGTAAGTTCCTGGATCGATGCAGTATTTATAAACAGTTCCTTCGGTATTCTTGATATTATTGACGCATCCGTTTTCTCATATTTTACGCAGTTTTTCAAGTTTCTGGGTGCTTGGATCTTATCTAGAGACATAACTGTCGGCGAGGCGAAGAAAGCCATCTTAGAGAATATTAAGGATGCACATGATATAGAGATACCATTGAAGAGATGTCGACTAAGGGAGAAACACCTAACGCGAGCGACTAAAGTATATTTGGATGATCAGAAACTTGATGATATGCAATTGCATTCGAAATCCGAATTTGTCATACAAAAGTTACCTGATGAGGATCCTGTTACCAACAGCAATCAAATTATAGTGCGTGTTGGGAACGTGGACCGCTTACACGAAGTTTGTCAGGAGATTGTTATGGATGAGAAGTCTATAGCAGAAATGAGGAAAAAGGTGAGCGAACTGCATAATTCAAATATTCCCTTCATGACTGTGTACGCTGTGGACACATACAATTTTGTAACTATTTTATGTTTTCACTTAGCTGTCTGTGGTGGCGTTTATACCTGAAGAATATATAGAGATAGCAAAAGCAGATGATGAAATGTCACTAATGTTCATACCCCTCGATTTGGAGAGGAAGTTAACATGGCATGGGCAAGATTCAGATGTTGAGTTCGATATTAATAATGGTTCTCTATTTTTATATAGGTACGTAGAACGTATAAAGGGAAGTTACAGCTGACGAAATAAATTCAATGTCGTTTCCTCTTTTGTTTCGTCAGGGATAGCAGGTACAAAAAGGAACTATCCAAAATAAAGAGTCAGTTCGACAAAGAAGAAGAGAGATCGTTTACGCGATCAAGACGCCGACAAGAGAGATCGCTTAAGATACACTTGACCAGCACCGAATGATCGTCCATTGAACATACATCTTCTGATAAATGACTGTTAAATATTAGGTTGTAACATAAATTCGTTCCGTTTTTTCCGCCCTAAGAACACTAAAGAAGGCAGGACGAATACTTGTTATAACCCAATAATAGACACGTGTGGGAACATGAAGTCAAGTATTCAAAAATCACCAAATATTCTGTGCTTCGGTAAATCTTCGGCATTTCAAAGCTTTTGCGCTCTTAAAGAAGTCGGCCGTTCCTCAAATTGATAGAAATCTTGAAATTTCTCGGGTTTTTGAAACACCAGAGATTTGAAATTTCAATTAGCACGACTGGTCATGAAGTTTCTTAAAAATCTGTATAGACGTTAAAACTGTCGATTATCTACGGATTATCGAGTTATTTTACCATCTATGAAATCCTACTAAAGAGCACAAATATTAACGAAGATCATGAGAGCGTAGGATAGTAGCAAATAAGGAAAAACTTGGAAAAGAAATCAAGTTGCTTGGTGATAATCCGAATTTAAACTATGGATTTCTTACAATTTACAGTAGTGGTTCCATAATAGCAAGGTTTTCTTTTCTGGCTCTATATATATTGTAACCCGTTTCTGTTGAGTTCATTACAGTTATGGAGCGATTACTGTACATGCGTATGTAGCTGATAAACATTTGGAGTTTCTGCATCAACATTTTCATAAAATCCCGGACGCAAATCTCCCCTTAATCATAGATAATAATTTCAAAACTTTCGTACACGTGCATGAAACTATGTCAAACGAATTCTCCCAAAGCTGAAAGATTTTTAATATCCGAACACAGCACAGAGTATATCTATTTGTTGAAAGACATTTATCTGACACAATACATAATCGTTTTAATGCCAGTGTAGGTTAAATAGCATTCATACGACATATTTCTCAGTTATAAGTCTTTTTGCCCGCTCTACAATTTAATCTGGTAGTAGTAACGGTTAGATAAGTTGTAAACTAATTCATTGATTCTTATGTACTATGCGACGTGTCACGCGTTTTCTTTTTTTGTTTGTAAAAATGTAACAGTATCAACCCGATATGATTAATAATTTTTTTAAGGATTTTTAACTTGTTACTACTATTGAATTAAATAGAAATTCTTCCATGTGATTATTAAAATCCATTCTGGCTAGGCATGTATCCTGCAGTACGTTTTAATTTATTTAATTATGTATGTTTATTCATTCATCACGTGTTATCGGGTACAAAGAAATCTGTACCACTTGGAAAACCAAAAAATACGTTTAGCCACGGCATTGTTGTTGTTTCCTACAAATTAAATTTTCAATACAATGAGAAAGATTCTTCAAGAAAGTCCACCAAATTTACATTTGTATGATAGATCAGTTGCTTGTAAATAATAAAACTTGTGAATCGAACGTCAATATCTTTCTTCGTATCAACATCACCATACATCGTGAGCAGAGAGTATGATGCTAGGTTCTGTATCTTCTATTGTGATACAATGCACTGCATGCATGTAGGGCACCACTATCCTTTCGCGCATTTATCAACATTTTCGTTCGATATTTTTGTTTTCTTTGCTAATTCCATCGTTAGAAACTTTGGTGCAGAAAGGTGTTGCCGATCCTTGTCATTAATAATTGGTTGTCCGTTAGTTCTGTGCAATTAATTTGCGTTTGAATTGAGATCGAATAATAATAATGGATGGGGACACAAAAGTGTCCATTTAAATCAAAAGTGAAATTTTTGAAATGTCTATTATCCACAATATAATATCAGTTTGTACGGTGATTTACAATGTTCTTTGATTTTTTAATATAGCTGTAATTTATATTGTATATTTTTCTTTCACTCAGAAGAATTAATAATTTTTCTCATCGACGATTTAATTGCACATTATAAAACTCAATTGATGACTGACGAAAGTCGTAATTTCACCTGTTTTATATTATGTAAAAATTTTCTACGAAATTACAAAACACGGTAATCTATATATGATTACAGTTTATAATACGTGTACACCTGAATTGTTTGCTTGTGATTATGAACATTGTTAATGTAAATTTGAAAATGTAGCAGAAAAGTGGAGAATATAGTGTTTAATGCTTTTCTTCATTTTTTTCTTTGTTTGCAACCAATATTATTTCTAATATTTGAAGCTGAACCCTAAGTATTGTTTAACAATTGTTCTCATAATTACTAAGCAGAGTAACATTTGGAATTGTGTTCATTAAGTAAAATAGTAGGTATGCGCAAATAGTAAGTAAAATATAGTGGAATAGTATTGTTTATTCATTTTGTATGATTGTTACAGAATATCTTAAATTATTTTTTATTCGAATGTTCAATTTTATTAACTTCTGCTATGGGTGCTGATATACCCGGAATAGTTGTCCATCGTTTTACTAGATTATAATGTACTCTTCAATTCATTGTAAATATTCATTGCACATTATATTATCGTATTTAAACATTAAAATATTTGTGCATACCTACATAAGTAATAAACTTAAATAGTTACTACAGCTCATAATTTTGGTCCCTTTTGCGAATGCCTTAAGATCGAGATTGTAACACAAATATAGCTCGTTATAAGAACAAATGTATATCTATTTGAAATTATGTTTACTACAAAAAATGGTCATGAATTATATCGTACAATCTACTTTGAATTAAATTATGTTTATTATCATTATTATTTGGATACTATTTTTTTTCTAACTTTTCTTTAACGAGATTGTTATACCAGCGTGATCAACGTAAAATGGTTTAAGTAAAAGTTACATTAAGCTAGAGGTTTTTCGAATAGAAGATTTTTATTCATATATTAAATGATTTAACGAACTGTAGTCATTTTAGAGATAATAAAACACAAATTTATATTTTCGTACCTATTGGGAAAGATGAAAAATATAAATTTAATAATCAGTCTGTGGTGTTTCTTTTATTGACTTGTGATATTATTACAAATTTAGTGAACGAAATATACAATTATTGCCCGTCTTTTCGTATTCGTTCTCAATCAATTATTTCGTATGATTTAAAAATAAGTATTTTAAATGCAAGTTACATTGATTTGAAAATTTGAATATAACAAACTTAGCGCCGTTCTATTCTATAGATTATAGATAGATGACTCACTCTGCCGGTAAAGAAATTGATATCTATGCGATAGATTTATATTCGCGAACTTAATCTGTAATAGCACAGAACACTGCTAAATGTATCTTCGTACGATCTATAATGTTTTCGACAATGTTAAATCGTTCTTGTGTTCATCATTGATCACATGATTTCTAACGTACATATGATGATGACAGATGTGTGCGTGTGTGTGTGTTTATCAGTTTATCGTCGTTTCGAACATGGCCGCGGTGGAGTACGAATCAAAAGACGACGGTTCGGCGGACTTGTCGAAAACGCCGGTGTTTTCGGACGAAACTGTGAAAACGATCGAGGAACATGAATCGTTGGGAACACCGTTGCAAACTTCGTGGACTTTCTGGTTGGATAAGTAAGAACGTGTATCCACATCTCGCTGCGTAATATTTCGAAGTTGGAGCGCTGTTTCTTTCATATCTATCGGTTTTTATTTCTTTGTATTACTTTTTGCAAAACGTCACTGATATCTGTCTTCGGATATCGTTGTGTTATCGTAAATAACGAAAAAATCGCATAAAATGTACAACATTCTTTGTTCATAGTGTGTATGTACAGATGAAAAAATTTGTAAAATTAACAGAGCTGTGTCTGGCACAACTGTCGAAGAATATAAACAAAATTTAACGAAGATTTATACTGTGAATACAGTGCAGAGTTTTTGGGCAGTCTTCAATAATATACCAAATGTTAACTCCATGCAGGTTTGTAGATTATTTCTTTCATATTGCTCATAAGTTGACAAATTATGTACTAGTCCAATATTTCATAATTAATAGTTAATTTTTATGGTATCTTTAGTATTCATTGTTATGATCTAACACATAATTTTATAGAAAAAAAAATCAGTATATGAATTTATTTTATACTTTGGTATTTGTAAGTTAAGGAATAATAGATTAATTGTTCAAACGTTTGATATTTCGGTTTACATGTTGCTTTAATTCCAGGTAAAATATAGTTACCATTTGATGAGAGACGAAAGATATCCGTTATGGGAGGAACCGGTTAATCAGCACGGTGGAACATGGAGAATAAAGTGCCATAAATCTGATACTGTATGTATTAGAACTTTCGTTTATAGTTGTTACAAACATTGTAGCGAACATCATTTTAGGAAAAGATTTGGAAGGAAATGGTTCTCGCAGCTATCGGAGAACAGTTTGCGGACTGTATGGCTGAAGATGATGAAGTCTGCGGAGTAACTGTGTCCATCAGAGACAAAGATGATACGGTTCAAGTAATTTTTTAATCATCTAATAATGTAATATAGTTAATTTAAGTTTGTACACATCAATATTTACTAAATTAATCATACCCTTGTTTAGATATGGAATATGAACGCAGCTTCAGCATCAAGAGCAACTATATTAAAAAAAGTGTATTCTTTGTTACCTAATGTGAACTTCTCAGACTTTTATAAACGTAAGCTTCAGTCTACCATTTTATGTTACCGACATGTCGAAGGAGATTATAAAAGCCTTTAAATTAATTCACAGCTCATCAGTCGCATCACGCTTATGGCCGTCGTTAAAAATACGTTGCTACTGCTGTACCATCGGTCAGGAACAAGCAACAAATATCATTCACACGGCGATTTTTACAAGAAGTATAAATTGTATCCATACTGCTCTATGAAGTTATACCAAATGGAATCGAACTACGAAAGATTTTAATTTGTTGATAATAATTTGTTTACTATAGAAGCCTAAAGATCGTTGATATTGTACCAATTTTAAAAACCGTCAAATATATTTTTATATTTACAATGTACGGACTATTCGTTTGTCTGCGTAATTTTAATTGTCGTCCATTCAAATTACAATGGAATTGTAAATTACTTCAGAATATTATTTAATAATTACTTTCCTACGGGACCATTTTGTATTGGCGAACACGGCGATTCGACTCGAAAAAAGATTCAAAATCATTATTCAATGCGGTTCATTACAAAGCTAAGTTTAACGGAAGGTTGTCGTATAAATTATTGAACGTCCTCCTAGAATGTTCTCAGTCTACCAAAGTAGTCTCGCATTATGGTCCATAAGAAATTCCGACAGATGTACAACATACGCGGCGTCTGGCGCCAGTCATTGCTCACCGTTTATTCGATTCGTCTTCGAATATCGTCTGTAAGATGTCTTTTACAACTACAACAGTCTTCAAATAAAAATAATGTGAAACCGGTCATATTGACCGGTATGACACGGCTTAGTGTCAATACTAATTGATAATTGTTTTAGAGATCCAGTTTACAACTGCGAGGACAACATTTTCTTTCGCATGCTTTGCATATTTTTCCTCTGGATACACATATACATATACATATATTCCAACACATATATACAGGGTGCCCCAAAAATGTCTCGCAATCCGGAAATGGCGGGTTCCTCGGATCATTTGAAGCAGCTTATTCCTTTACAAAAATTTTCTCCGAGGCACTGCTAACGAGTTATTAACGAAAAACAGTGACCAATAAGAATCGAGTACGGCTGACGCGAGGCGGCCCAGGCAACCAGCGCACGAAAACCAGTTCCGCTCATTGGCTCGGTCGCCTCGCGCCAGCCGAGCTCGCCTCTCATTGGCCACTATTTTTCGTTAATAACTCGTTAACGGTGCCTCGGAGAAAATTTTTGTAAAGGAAAAAGTTGCTTCAAATGGCCCGAGGAACACGCCACTTTCGGATTGCGAGACATTTTTGGGACACCCTGTATATATTCTAATACACAATGTACAATGTACATTCCAAGAAGGAACAGACGAGTAAAAGCGAACGGTAGTTGCTCTCAGTCTGCTTGGCCGTTGAACAAGGAGAACAGGACGAGGAGAACGATCATGAAGCATCATCATCTTTCACGCGCTTTCGAAAGCGGCGATTTGAATCCCTAATCTTATATGTATATCCATAAAACCGATTCGTGTGCCCGACTAAACGGCGCCGCCTTAACATTTTACGGCTTTTCGATATTCGTCAGATTGACGTCAACCGGCTGGTATACCGGACGATTACGGATGCATACTTGTAGCGGGCCACCATTAAACTAGTTTTAAATTGCATGTAAATTATTTCTCGCGGGTAGATACTTCATCGTTTGCGTCAACTTATATTCGCCGTTCGTTCCGGAGAAGGACAGAGAAAAAGGAACACGCGTGAACCGTGATCGCACGCCCCCGTGCTTTCTGTACGGAATTTCGGCCGTATAATACGATGTGTCTTCTTTACACGGAATTGTGTAACAGGCTTTCCCCACCATCGATTATATCGCGGACGTTGCCGGAATTTGCGCAACCGAATCCTGCCAATAATATATATTAATTATTACGCGCCTGCGAACTCGTTCAGGATTTCCATTGAAAATATTGCTGTGAAAACGTGCTTCGTGTTTCGCGTGCGTGGTTGCCGAGACACGTGCCTTCTCAAAATTCAGGTGTAATTTAACCAGCTATCGCTGATAAACAAAGAAATATTACAGGTTACTTTGAATTGTTAATGAAAAAAGATTAGACATACTAGACTGTATTTGCAGGTAATATTGCAAAATTCAAAACGAGCTTACATACTGTTCATATAAATTGAATTAAAGTGAATCAAATTAAATTAAATTAAATTAAATTAAACTAAATTGAATTTATTTGAATAAAATAAATTGAATTGAATTGAATTGAATTAAACTAAATTAAATCGAATTGAATTAAACTAAACTAAATTAAATTAAACTAAATTAAACTAAATTGAATTGAATTAAACTAAATTAAACTAAATTGAATTGAATTGATTTAAATAAAACTAAATTAAATTAAACTAAATTGAATTGAATTGGATTAAATTGGATTAAATTGAATTAAATTGAATTACATGGAATTACATGGAATTGAATTGAATTAAATGGAATTACATGAAATTAAATTGAATTAAATGGAATTAAATTGAATTAAATGTAATTAAATTGAATAAATTTGAATGGAATTGAATGGAATTGAATAAAATTGAGTAAAATCGAATAAAATTGAATGAAACTGAATGAAATCGAATTGATTCGAATAAGATAAATTAAATTGAATAGAACTGGTTTAAATCAAATAAATTAAATCAAACAGAATAAAATAAAACAAATAAAATATTTTTCGGAATCGTCTGAAGTTTCTCGAGTCGACGCCGAGCAGCGTGGCCAATTTCATTAGAAGTAGAATATCACCGTGTTTCAAGAATTTATTCAAGATTCGCAGATGTATTTACGGATCAA
Organism: Megalopta genalis; assembly: GCF_051020955.1. Taxonomy (NCBI): domain Eukaryota; kingdom Metazoa; phylum Arthropoda; class Insecta; order Hymenoptera; family Halictidae; genus Megalopta; species Megalopta genalis. The sequence continues at coordinate 2,079,421 of NC_135013.1, read as the reverse complement.
GCTCGCGCACGACGTCCTTGCGAGCAGCCTTGCGGGTGCGCATGCACATGGGTACCTATACGGTCAGGATTAATAAGGTTACGCTAATGGTGTCAGCAATCTCGAGAGACAACAGGATTAGAAATGCCTACAGTTTCGCATGCAGTTTCTCCCTGGCGTGACTCACCGTCCGTAATTACCTACGAATCGGTTCCAGCAAATCTAGAAAAAGGTACGAGGACGATCGGTTTGCCTGCGTACCGAGTCGGCACCGCAGACGATCGCTGGCTTTTCGAGCCTTCCACGGTTTCAGATTCCTCTATCTGGAATATCTTTGATCGATCATCGACAGAAAAATCGAATTTCGCCGCGATCGATACCGCGATCGCCGCCGATCGAAGGCACACAAGATACAGCGGTCACGATTAACCCTTTCCCTACGGCAGCTCCATCCGCCGAAGTACAACCGTCACTGAACGGAAACTAGCTCCAGAAATATGCACAGTGCGCGTGGTTTCTGTATATATGTTGTTCCAAGTCTTAAATAATAACAATGCCGAATGAAACAATCGTTGCTCCAATGTAACAAATGTATTTGCATTTTTAATTTAAAAAGACTTACAAAATTATAGGTAACATAGGTATTCATATAATTACAAAGCCTAACGATTAAATGTTTAATATAATTAATAACGAGGCGAAAATTATTAAAAGATAATAATATGTAAAAACTAACAATATAATTCTATGCGATATAGTTGAAAGCAAGGATCTATACAAAGGCCAAAATCGCAATCTTTGCACTTGCACCGCGAATCCGTTCTTTTATTATTTTTCCTACAAATTATACATCCGCGTCTTCTGTATACACTTAATTTCGATGCCGCATATACAGACTGTCCCAAAAATGTCTCGTAATCCGAAAGTAGTGGATTCCTGAGGTGATTTGAAGCAACTTTTTCCTTAGCGAAAATGCGATCCGCGGCTTCGTTTACGAGTTATTAACGAAAAACAGTGACCAATCAGAGGCGAGATCATTTGGCGCATGACAGCCGAGCCAATGAGCGGAACTGGGCTCCGTGCGCTCGTTGGCTGGGCCGCCACGCGCCGGTCGAGCTCGCCTCTTATTGGCCAGTGTTTTTCGTTAATAACTCGTAAACGAAGCCTCGGAGAACATTTTCGCAAAGGAAAAAGTTGCTTCAAATGATCTCAGGAACCTCCCATTTCCGGATTGCGAGACATTTTCGAGACACCCTGTATGCGGCGCCCGTACCCACAGGTCGTCGAGTGGATGCGACGATATATACGACGCTCGGCGCGAAAGGGTTAAACCGGAGACACCGCGAAGACGTTGAACAGACGTTCAACCGGTTGTCAGAAGATCCAATCCGGTGGATCGGGACTAATTCGCGAAGGCGCCGGCCGAAATTATGCGCGCCGAGGTTCATCAAGGAAACGATTACAGGCCGGCCGAGACTCGAATTAAAATTTCATCCACGCGACGTCGCTCAATTTTACGACCGTCCCACGACAAGAGCAGCAGAGCCGTGGAATTTCCTGAATTCGGCGTACAGCGCCGTGAAGATGATTCGCGTAGGTTTTTACGCGGGACGTTCCGGGCCAGCTCTCCCGTACTTTCGGATTCCGAATACGGTCGCGGCAATTTATCGCAACCGCGTGTACAAGACCGTTCGGTAGAACCGTTGGAGAGAACGGTGACGCCTTCATAATCGGGCCCTACGGCCCCGCGACACGTGTCCGTGGAAACGCCGCGTCGCGCCGGGCCGGGTCGGGCCGGGCCGCGCTGTGACGCCAAGGAAATGAAACTTGGAAACAGAGAGTCGGACGCCCGTCCGATCGGAAACTTCCATCGACGATTAGAATACTTAAAATGCCGGGTTGCGTATTTCTTTTCCTTTTTTTCTCTATCTTTTTTATTTCTTTTTTTCAAATCGTTCCAGCAACGAACGAGACGAATTCTTTCGCTAATCTCTTCGACCGGCGTATGAAGCTAAAAGCAGTATTTAGAATATGCAAAAATTTCTGCCCGGCTGTAATGGGAATCGGCCGGATATCGATCATCCTCTTCCAGCGACCGGCGAACCGTTAATAACACGTTGGTAGGCGTACAATCGAGAATGATCGCGGAGATCTAACGTTATCCGAACGATCGCCAGGAAATCGATTATTTATTGCCCCGTGAGGGGCCGGCAACAATTCCGATGGAATTCCGTGGGCTTATTTCGTATCTACCGAAACGGTTGAATTCGCTAACGGCCTTCGCGTTTTACCTTGAGGCGAGACTGTGCCGAATGCAATCAGCGACAGCGATGGAAACCGGCAGCTTATTCTACTGGCCGTCCGCGTCCGACAGCTAATTCTACTTCCTCGTGCGCCGAGCGTTTGTTTCCTGTGTGCGAGCGTAGACCGTTTCCCTGTTGTACATTATTGTTTTTCTTTTCAGACGGTCCGCCGGTATTTGGACCACGTAGAACGGCCAGATTATACTCGCCCAGGTATCTCGCGTTTTTTGCTTATTAAACACGAGCGAATCAGCTTCCCCGTGTTTTCACTAGAGAATTGCGAAACGAGACATCGAAAATCTGACGGCTTGTCCGGTGCTTGTGATGGTCGTTTAGCGACTGGTTCGTCGATTAACCAGTTGGCCGCTGTATTCTGTTTGGAAAGTGTTACTGTAATTATGCCGTACATGTTTGATTTTCTTCGTATTTTGTTTAGATACAACATTTTCATAAATGCGGATTGAAGAAGGAATGTCGAAGTTCTTTTTAATCAGTTTGTGGTTTTTGGCGAGTATACTCGTCATACGGAAATGACAATATTTCCTATTACGACGAGTATACTCGTCACAAAGAAATGCGGACATTTTGTGTTTGACGAGTATGCTCGTCACGAGGAAATGGTAACATTTTTTGTTACGACGAGTATACTCGTCATGAGGAAATGGCAACATTTTCTGTTACGAGTATACTCGTCACGAAGAAATGACAACATTTTGTGTTGCGACGAGTATTCTCGTCGTGAAGACATGGCAACATTTTCTGTTACGACGAGTATACTCATCAAGACATGGCAACATTTTCTGTTACGACGAGTATACTCGTCATAAGGAAATAGTAATATTTCCTGTTACGACGAGTATACTCGTCATGAGGAAATGCGGACATTTCGTGTTTGACGAGTATACTCGTCACGAAGAAATGACAACATTTTGTGTTGCGACGAGTATTCTCGTCGTGAAGACATGGCAACATTTTCTGTTACGACGAGTATACTCGTGACGATGAACCGCGAACATATCGTGCCACGACGAGTACACTCGTCGAAAGAGGCGACATTGATTAAATAATATTGTTACCTTCCGAAAACAAGTCGTCGGTAGATGATGTCCGAGGTATCAAAGTACAAATACGGCTGAATACATTAGTGCCTAACGTCGAACAAAATTAATCATGTGTCCGGGATAACGCAGCTCCGTTCGCCCTCTGGATTCGTGAAACGTTGAACCGATCTTTACACACAGCAACAAACAGGAACGGTGGATGCCGGTGCTACGACATCGAGGCGTCAGGTTGCGATCGAATCGACGATAAATCACGGTTCGCCTTATCAGAAGGAAGCAACGTTGCAGCCAATTTCAGGATCGTTAAATTAAATTGATTTAATGGTTTTTTACGTTCGCTTTTGCATTTACATAGAGCCGGGAGACACGGGCCCGCGGATTCAGGCGCGCACGTGCGCCGCGGTAAAAGGTTATGGCGGCGGTTCGTAGGTGAAGAATTGTATATTTAATGGCAATCGAATCGGCAACAGGCCGCACGGTTTCGTCGCGGGCGCGATGAACGGGCCGATAAATAAATTGTTTGCGCGACGCTACGTGGTTTCGTTTCATGATAATTTATCGGCTGTTATTCGCCGACAACCTTCGGAGGCCGACCGAGGAATTTTTTGGTTATAAAAAGAAGAAAAAAAAGTGAAAAAGAAAGAAACGAAGATACAGAAACGATATAATCACAAGCAAAGAGAGATATAATTGCATCCCGGCGTGGAACGAGTGGGCGCATTATTGATGAATTCGGCTCGCATAGCGCCGCATAGCGATGCGATCTCATTGGCGTTCGGGATAACAATCATAACCTCTAAACTAATTCATTTTCGACCCAGGTACGTTAATAATTTTTTGAAGGCAATACAAGGACGTATCGATTTGTACATAAATTATAAACAGTTATGTTAAAAAGAATTGCAACGATTTTGTTTTCTTGTTGAATAAAATAAATCTTTTATCAATATTTAGTATTGTAATCTTTTTGGAAACTGTGAACTGACTAAGTTTTATTCGAAACATATTTTATTAAGAATTATTATGTGTCGGGTAACACGCATTCTACCGTAATACATACATAACTGGCACATATGTGAACATAATACATAAACAAGCAACAAATATTTCAATGTAAGCGGATAATTAATAACAAGAAATTATGTCAAGGCATATAAAAATCTGTTATGCAATATTAATGCATTATGTACAATTATATCAAGGTTATGTCAAGGTCAATGATCAATGATCAATGGTGAAAAAATGATTAACGTATTTAGGTAAAAAATTAATTAGTTTAGAAATTATGATTATTGTCCCGATATGCCTAATAAGATCGCGTCGCTGTGCGCCGGGCCGATACGACGCGACGTTCCCGGCGTAATCCTGAACTTTGACATTCGTTAATCAACCGAGGAGATATCGTTCTATGGGCGGGAGAACCTTGCGTTCCAGAGAGGCGCCGCATTCTTGCGGCTAGCCGAATATTCTGACACAGTTCGCGGCGCCGGCTGACACCGTTGCTAATAAACGCGTGTCGTTAATCACACTTGGCCCGACAATGCTCAACTTTATTTCTATAGACTCTCACGGGTTTCCTCGAAGCCGTCCCATACCGATTTCTCTGTCTGAGAATAAAACAGTGCCTTCGACTGCAACTCGTAGCCATTAACGTTTCGCAACGCTCGTGGCTGCGCGAGAGACTGTCTAAAATAATTCATAATTAAATCGTAGCGCCAGCGAAAGTATGAATCGCATTGTTGAAAACAACAGTGCACGGAGACAGATAAGATTAATATATTTTACTAGGTTTCGAACGAGCCTTTATAATTACCGTGTGCCTGGTTCACTGATTCTCCGTTATTCAATGAAAATTGTGCTTTGTTTTTGTTATTGTCAACATGGGTGTTTAGCTGTGTACATAAATAAATTAAATTAAATTGAATTAATTGAATTAAATTGAACTGAATTCAATTGAGTAAAATTAATTACATTAAATTGCATATATTGAATTGAATTATCATAAATTAAATTAAATTGAATATATTGAATTGAATTATCATAAATTAAATTAATTGAATTGAATTATCACGAATTAAATTACATTAAATTGAACTGAATTATCATGAATTAAATTAAATTGAACTAAATTGAATTGAATTGAATCGGAATTGAATTGGAATTGAATCGGAATTGAATTGGGATTGAATCGGAATTGAATTGAATTGAATTGAACTGAATCGGATCAAATTGAATAAATTAAATCGAATAAATTAAATTAAAATAAGTTAAGTTTAAATAAACAAGCAGTCGAATTTCCTTGACACATTTCGCAGTCGGAGGATAAAGAATTGTTCACGATCTCGGTTCTGTGATCAACCCGAGTCCATCGACGAAATTCTCCGCGATGGTCCAGAGAAATTTACAGCCTAGGAATGACAATGCTATTATAACGATGATATTCCGGATATTCCGATGATTCGCTTTCAAAACTATTTCGACGATCACATGGCCTCCTTTCGATACGGACGCGTTTCAAGGAAATCGTGAAATCTCCCGCGAACGTCAACGGCGCGGTATTCCGATGGTATCCTTCCGATTTCGTTGTCCTGTAATCGAATGCGTCATCGCGATCGAGCCCCCCGCGAGATTAGGTTCTCGAAAGTAGGTTCGGCGCGATCGCGTACAACGACCTCCAGGCGTCGTCGGAGATCCTCGGATTCTTTCACCGGCAGCCAGGATTTCGAGGTGCCTGGGGAAACGTGATAGACAACGTCCGAGCGCACGATACATGCCTGCCTTTTCCTTATTCGACCGCGAACAATTCAGATCGATCGTCAATTCGAACAATCGATATACAGGTTGTCCCAAAAATGTCTCGCATTACGGAAATGTGGGGTAGCTGAGATCATTCTAAGTAACTTTTTCCTTTGCGGAAATCCAATCTGCGGCTTTGTTTACGAGTTATTAATGAAAAACACCGACCAATGAGACGTAATGGCGCGAAACACAACGTGGTCGGTCGATCGAGTGCCATGTGCTCCTACCACTGAGTTTGACAGCTGAAGGGGGACTCTGTGCCGCGTTCAAATCAATGAACAAGTCTCGGAGCATGAACTTTTGATATTTTTTTTACCACGTGGCAGTGATAATTTTATGAAAAATACTGTTCATCCTTATTTTAGAATGTCTGAAGAATATTTACTAATTTTTCGGACCCGAAATAATAAGTATGATAGTCGTTTTAATTTTCTGGTGTGCATGACACCTCACGTGTACGATATGTAATTTGTATGCAAGGTGTACAGTGAAGATTAACAAAGTTCGTAAATGTTAATTTATTAAATTTTAATTTAAATAATTTTGTGTCCGAACACAATTTAACGAACGATTCGCAAAGCTAATTTAATAAATAATAATCGCGTTAAACGTCGTAAGGGATATGTTTGTTAGAGAAATATGAAGAATATCAATGAGAAACTCACCCATTTAGTTGTAAATCGACCTCGTACAATGTATGATGAACTGCATAGCTGATCTGTATCCGACGGCGACGAACAGAAGGATGTTTCCAGGCAGGCTATTCCAACGATCACCTTTACTACATTATCACTACACACTGATCACTTATTATGAACTTTCCTGGATTAATATGTATGGCCCCGAAAAGAGCCGATTTTTAACAACACGCACCGCGTTGACACATTTCGTAATGTTCTCCTGAACCCTTTGCAGCATCCTTGGAGTAAACAAATTGATCGCACCGTATAAGAATAATTAAGAAAATTCTCTCGCGACGTCCTTTTCATATTAATACTCAGGACGAACTGCAGAATGGCCGACAATGTTCCCGTTCGATGGAAAATAGTTGAAACTCGCTCGTAGGAGAACGAAACATTGTCAACCATCGTGCCAATCTTCTGCAGTTCGTACGCAGTACGTGTTGTTAACAATACGAACTTTGAACGCGCAGCATTAAAAAATTGGCTCTTTTCAGGGCCATACATATTAACCCAGGAAAGTTAGTCCGCAGATATTATTGATATGCGATCAATGTTTACTGATAATGCAGTGAAAGTGAACGTTGCAATAGCCTGCCTGGAGACAGGCTGATACAGACCAGAGATGATACAGGATACAGATCAGCTGTGCAGTTCACATATTTATATGTATTATTCGTTATTTATTTTATTATTATATTATACTATATTTATATTTATTATTCATTATTTATTTTACTATTATTATTATATTTATATTTATATCTATTATTCGTTATTTATTTTATTATTATATTATACTATATTTATATTTATTATACATTATTTATTTAATTATTATTGTTATATTATATTTATATTTATTATTCATCATTTATTTTATTATTATTATTATATTATATTGTTATATTATTATTTACTAATAATGTTGTATTTATTTTTTACTTATACAATTTATTTGTTATTCTTCGTGACCAATGACAGTTATAAACGCAGCGGCGCTGCGAAATTCCGGCGCGAATAGCTTCACCCGTGACAGCTAATTTCAGATTAATCATATCCGATTTCGCGTGTGCACACCTGCCAAACCGTCGGCTACCGTTTTTTCTCGCGAACACGACCAGCCGCGCGGCGCAGCTCGCGGCTCGCGGCCCTGGCACGTAACAATAAAAGCAGCCCAATCGGCGAAGCGGAAAGGAGCGAACAAAATTGTGGTCTTCCGAAGGTTCTCGCGATACGGCTGGATCTCGTTTCGCACGGCTGGAAACGTGCTTGCACGGCAAGGGGTTCGAATAACAATTGAAACAGCTTTCGTATAAAACAAGCCTCGTTCGAACAACTTTGAACAGTTTATAAATACAATGAAAAACAACGAACTTATATATTATTGCTCTATGCAATAATTAATTTAAAACACTAGTAGCTTCGAATTTTTATTATTTTATCTTCGTAAAGTTACAATGATGCGCATAATTACAGACTGAATGTAACTTTTACATTGTCAGAAGATCTTGAAACTTTAAAAGCACGTGTCACTTCTGTCAGAGTTGTCTAAAAACGGAAAAAAGGTTGCTAGATTGTTCTCCGTATATTTTACTATCTAGGGAAATAACGAGTTTTTGGAACGTGCGAACTTTTCGAAATTCGAATTTGGCCGCCTTTCCGGGTCAAATGGCGATGATTGGTGCGCCGCATAGTGGGCTGGATCGAGAAATTCAGTGACATTCTGTTATAACTTTTGAACCATCAAAGATATTGCAATGGAATTTTCACCAAAAATATTTAAAAAATAGTTATTTTCAACTATAGATATAATGTTATATATATAATATTACAAACTATTTGTAACATTACAATACTAACGTACCTGGAATTACTAGTTGGTCCTCGTAACCAGTGTGGGTGTAATATATACCGACTGGAACACAGAGAGATTATCTCCAATATCTCTAACCTCAAAGTAACGTAACCTTGATATCTTTAAAACGTAATAATTTACAATCTGGTTCGTCTTGGTATGTAACTTTTAAAGAATTACGTAGAAGAAAGTATCCTGAAAATATACCGTTTGTCCGAAACTGTGAGTTCTTGGGTGTCAAAAGATATTCCTTGTCGAATGTAAAGAATTTTTACACTCTTTGTATTTTATTAAACATTATATTTTTCATATATAGGATACGATAATCTTAATTCAAGCTACTGTTTCCTAACGAGAAATATTGCCTCCTAATGTTAAAAAAGAAAGCAAAGGAAAAAATTAATTAGGTTCATCGGGACATTGCGCGGAAAAGAGGCACATTTTTTGGCGTCAAATGTAGCGCTCAAAATGTTCAACTTTAAATTGTCGTATCTACTACAATTTATGATCATTTTTATTAATATTTCCACGTTCGAGGGTAATGGACATTTAACAAGCAATAAAAATTGACTGGACATCGATATGAAAAAATTAGGTTTTTGTCAAAAAGTCACTAAAATCTTCGATCCGGCCCTCTGGTGCGCCGCGCCGTCGCCGGACCACCGATGCGACGCGCGGCAAAAAAATGACGACCTCCATGGAAATTGCGTGCACGCGCGCCGTATCGGAAAATCGTGTCGGCATGAATGGGAGTGCTCGAGCCGGAAGCGAGCATCGTGGCGCGTCCGAAAAAGGAAGTGGAAAAATCGCTGTGATCCCCCTCGTCGTCGTAACGACCGGCCGGCGATCCGAGATCGAGAGGTGTGGAATCCGTTCCGGTTGACGTAATCGTTGCCGGATGCTTAGGCGCTTCCCCGAAAGAGTTACGATGATCTTTGTCGGTTGCAAATGTACGGATGTTTTCGCGATCGGCCGGACCGATACCAACCTGCTCAACACACCTGTACACGGAAGCGGCTGGCCGTGCCCCTCGTGTCCGAACTCTGACACAACTATAAATGCACGGACAGCTTCAGGGTAAGTGCAAGTATTACTTTGATAGAGAAAATAAGACCTTTTACGGCAATAGATTGACAACTCGAGCAATACTTATTATTATTTAACTTGAATATTTATTTTTGTCAAAATATTCGATCTCCGAAAGCACAAATTTTATTGAAAAAGCGCAGTATAAAGAAACCATAAGTGTGCATATATTACTGCGATTATGTATCTGTTACCGCGAGTCAAATATGTACCGCGAACGTTTCGATTACTGTGTGTCAAGGTTGACATAACCTATTTTCTCTTAAATGTACGCACACAGCTACAATTCCTAGGATCAAGATATTCTCACTGCAGCATTTTGCAAATTAGGCATAGGTGCTCTACGATCGAGCGTGCTCGCCCCGGTTCATCGAGAACTGCACTGTATAGGTTATGGTTCGGTAAAGCAGTAAAAATAAATAAAGCATCGCAGTAATGTACATGCATGGTAAACAACTATGCGACAAATATTGTTAGTAAATAATATTTGAGGATAGATGATAGCGACAGCGTACGTCGATCTTTAACCAAAGTAATGATAACTTTATCTAACAATAACGCTTATTATCAATTATCAAAATATAAATGCCTTACGAATCAGCGTTCGCAGCTGTCTATTACGAGTACTTCGTAAGACTCGACGGTTTCATAAGTTTCCGAATATCAGAAGTCGATAAATGAATTAAAACCTGCGATTGCTGTTACTCGTACGTCAAAAAATTATCAATATTAAACTTATAAAAAATAATGAGATTCATTTTTAGAAGATTACGCGCTATAAAATATTAGATTTTATTACTTTTACAAAATAGAGGCGAGATTAGCTGGCGCGAAGCGACCGAGCCAATGAGCGGTCGGGGCTCAGTTTCGCTCATTGGCTCGGCCGCCTCGCGCTAGCATATCTCACCTCTCATTGGTCACTGCTTTTTCGTTAATAACTCTTAAACAAAGCCTCGTAGGACATTTTCGCAAAGGAAAAGGTTGCTCCAAATGATCTCAGGAATCACCTCGTCGAGACATAAAGTCTTTCGTTAATAACTCGTAAACGAAGCCGCGGATTGTATTTTCGCTAAGGAAAAAGTTACTTCAAATTACTTCAGGAACCCCTCATCTCTCGCTTGTACAATAATTTTGGGACACCCTGTGTAGATGCATGCTCAGAAAGGAGGGCGCCACAGCTAACTTATTAATCCCGTGTACCAATGAATTGTTGAGTATACAACAGAAAAACGTGGCGCGTACGTGTTTCTACCTTACGATTTCAAGGTTAAATCCCGATATTCTCGAATAAAGAATCAATAAAAGAATTCGAATAACACGGAAGAGACGGGCTCCACAGCTCTCTATTGCGCAAAACGTCTAATAATAAATTGATTTACCGATCGCGTGGAATCGGTCGACGGAGATCCTTGTTGAATTCGAGACCATTTATCTGCGTGACAGGCGTTCCTGGCGTAACTAGGAAAAGGATGAAAGAGAACATAGCTGAGATTAAAAATCAATCACGATTTATCGGGGCCACCTTGACCCGTTTACGCAATTTCTGCAGAGTTGTTGCTCTTTGAAACGTAGACCACTGAAATCGCTTGGATTCCAGCGATCATTTCATGGATCAGAGTCGCAGTAAATCCGTGGATACGCGGAGAACACGACGGGCCGCGCCGGATCGATCGATCGATTTGGAAAGTGAAACGCTGCCGTATACGATATTTTTAAGGACATTCGATTTCGGCAAATTATCCGTACGTTGGCTCGTCGATCGAACCATCGCGACGATAAATTACAATTGCGTTCGCGAATTCAGTTGATGCTTGACTCTTAAACAAGGCCGGAAAATACAGGGTGTCCCGAAAATGTCTCGCAATCCGGAAATGGAAGGTTCCTGAGGTCATTTGAAGCAACTTTTTCCTTTGCGAAAATGTTCTCCGAGGCTTCGTTTACGAGTTATTAACGAAAAACGCTGACCAATAAGAGGCGAGCTCGGTTGGAGCGCGCGGCGGCCCAGCCAACGAGCGCACGGAGTCCAGTTCCGCTTATTGGCTCGGGCGTCTCGCGCCAAATGATCACACCTCTGATTGGTCACTGTTTTTCGTTAATAACTCGTAAACGAAGCCGCGGATTGCATTTTCGCTAAGGAAAAAGTTGCTTCGAATCACCTCAGGAATCCCATACTTTCGGATTGCGAGATATTTTTGGGACCCTCTGTATAAAGGAAACCGTCGTTAGATCGCGCAAGCGCGGCTCTCGGCCGATTTCAAAAATGAAAACGAGCGATTAGATTTCGGTCTTCGACTAATATCGAGCGATCGAAGCAGTCGCATCAACTCGGCGGACCTTTCGCATTTACTAAAATACGCGACGACGCGCGGCGATGCGATCCCATTGGCATGCGAGACAATAATCGTAACTTCTAAACTAATCAATTTTCGGCCCAGGTACGTTAATAATTTTTTAAAGGGAACACATAGACGAATTGATTTGTACATAAATAATATACAGTTATGTTAACGCTAGATTTACGGAACCCGTCAAAATGACGGGACACTGATTTTTTAAATTTATATGTTACTTACGACAAATGTTACAATATATACAATTGTTGTTGCATATATTGTTGTTAATATACAATTGCTGTTGTATATATTGTTGTTAATATACAATTGCTATTTTTATAAACTAATATAAAACAGCTGCTTTTTATAGTCCGCAAATCTAGCGTTAAAAATAATTGCAACGATTTTGTTTCTTTGCTGAATAAAAAAATCTTTTATCAACATTTAGTATTGTAATCTTTTAGAGACTGTGTATCGACTAATTTTTGTTCGGAACATTTTCGTTTTGTTCCTTAATTGTTTACGTATGAACTCCAGATTACGATTGCGTTACAAGAAAATGAAAATATTGGCTTTTGATTCTGTTTCCATTGCTCGCATCGCTGTGCGTCGGTCGAAAAGTTTGAGAACCTCTAGCCTAGGTTTATTCTCGTAGGATTCGAGTGACATAATGGTCGGATGACTACACGATGACTGTTAAATGTGCAGCGAACTTGCGGGATGGCAGAGATTACCTCGAACGACGACGCCGGTTGCGGTAACAGCGCGGTACCTGCTCGTCATTGTTGCCGCTTATTGTCGGATGCACGCATAATGCGAACCCTAATTTCGCAGCGTGCACCTGCAGGCCGCGCCGCGGCCGCGTCCGCTGCGATCTCGCCGCGTCTCTTTCCCGTAAGGAAAGATCGTCTCGGGGAGCTTTGTTTAGAAAATTAGCAATTTGCTTGAGAGAATCTGTAATCTCGCTGTTCGATGAATTATTTATTACCGAGGAAAATGACTTCACTGGTGAAACTGTTGGTTCGTCGCTTCGTATCTCGCGACCGAAGCGTTATCACGGGAAAGTTTCTTTCGCGGTTGCCAATTTACAGTCAATTCTCCCTAATTGACGCTACGAGTGTGCACAAAAGTGGACGATTCACCGATTGTCAACGTCTGTAAAAATTAAAATTTATCTATCTGAAATTGTGAACTGCGCTGTGAGCAATTATTTATAATAATAAAATAATAATATATATAATAAAATAATAAAATATATAATATATATAATAAAATAATAAAATATATAATATATATAATAAAATAATAATATATATACTATATATATAATAAAATAATAATAATTTTCACCGATGTTTGAACGATCGTCAGAAGAAAAAACTATATTCGCATATTTCTATTTTCTATTATTTCTAAGGTAGAAATATTTAGATAAAATGTTCCATTAAGTTTTTGTTTAAATATCGAGAAAAGTGTGAAAATTGCTTCGACTCTGTACAATAAATTGCCCCTAATAGACGCTCAGATTGTACACAAGAATGGACAATTTGGGATGAGAAAATACGATTCTTATAGTTACCCATTGTCAATAACTATAAAAACGAGCCGCGAGGCTCGATTAATCGCGACTCAGTACTCTCAGATTTGCCGTTTAAATTACCTCTGCTTCCCGAATTGTCCATTTTCGTTTTTAAGCCGAGAGCGTCGATCAGGGAGAATTTACCGCGTACGCATACTGTTCCTAATCGACCGGCATTTTTACGTCGTCGCGTTCTAACGATTTACAATCTATTTGACATTGCGAAACGCTTCGGGGTCCGCCATGTTTGTTTATACGCTCCGTTGGCAATGTTTTCCCCGACGGAGACCGAACTCCGTCCCTGAATAACCGTTGTGAATGCTCGCATACGCAACACGGGGACGTTTATGGTTACGTTATAATTATGTGGCCGCGCGACGACGCGAAAGGGAACGATGAAAACGGTGAAAGTGGAATCGGAGAACAATGTATAAATCTGATTCCATTATTCCGGCGACGTGAAAATGGGTGACGGAGAAGCGGCCGCGTGTATCTTTCGGCGATTGTGTCTCGGCGGAATGCGACGGTTGGACCGCGGGATATTTATGCGAGATAAAAATCGTCTGCGTCGATTGAAAGAAATAGAAATTAAGCAAGCAAGCTCGCTCTCTGTTCGGTTGTTCAACGGATTAAAAATGATGCGCGTCGACAGTCTCGAATTCATCTAATCTGTCTGCTATTTTAACTCCTTGACGTATCATTTCCTTCGCAGTTGCTGCCATTAGAGATTCTTCGATTGCAATAATTTCTTAGGAGGGAAAGAAAATTGATGCTTATCGTGTGCCTAAATTTATTTGAATGCTTGAACATTGATGACAAGAGGTTAGAATTTTATTCAAATTTTAGAAGATGGAATAACATTTATACTGAATAAGTTATTACTAGAAAGGGTTTCATATCGTAATCGCATTCAACCGATTTTGCCATAAACGCATTAAATCCGCGGTCTAACAATGGGCAACGCTTTTCATCGTTATGCATTCCCTTCGCGTACGATCGGCAATGCGCGGTGCGCGTGCACATGTTCGACAACGATGCACGGTAGAGCTCTAACAGAGGCAATCATTCCATCCGTTTCATGACTGAACGGTGCACGGTGGGCCGTGTATCCGCTTATCGCGTCCAAAATTCAAATTATTCAGATATTACAATTTAAAAACAATTTTGTATATACTTATTAACCAGTTAGCCACGGCGCCCCCTTCTCAGAGCGTGCACCTATACAAGATTTCCCAAAAATGTCTCGCAATTCGGAAATGGCAGGTTCCTGAGATCATTTGAAGTAACTTTTTCCTTTGCGAAAATGCGATCCGCGATTTCGTTTACGAGTTATTAACGAAAAACGCTGATCAATGAGAGACGAGATTAGCTGCCTCGCGAGGCAGCCGAGCCGATCAGTGGAATTGGGCCGCGCGCCAGCCGAGCTCGCCTCTCATTGGTTAAGTGTTTCTCGTTAATAACTCGTGAACGAAGGAAGAAGTCACTTCAAATGATCTCAGGAACTCCCCATTTCCAGATCGTGATACATTGTTGTTTGTGTCGCGAGAATCAAGCGATGACAAATATACTCGTCGAACACAGAGCAGGTGTCACTGTTAAAATATTGGATCGAAAAGACGATTTTATTTTATACAATTAATAATTGTACGACTAGTATTACCCGTATCATTATAACCTCAACAACGTAACAACGCTGAAATAATTTTGGAGACAATAAATGGGTTTGCAGGCTGCTGCGCGGTGGCTTATGGACACGCAATCGATTTCCATGTAGCGCCCGGATTCCTGCGCCATTGTTCGTACGCGTGTGCAAAACTTTATTAAATCGTAATCGCACGACACAACAACGAGGATACGCTTCGATTTAACGGCGATAATAATAATAACGATCGGATATAACGGCGATAATAATAGCAACGATCGAATATAATGGCGTACGAGAGTACATACATACACGGTGGCTTAATGAATGAAAAGAAGATCGGCCGAAGGAAAGACGGAAGTCGGCTGAATCTCGACGCAGCAGAAATTTTAGATGAATTGTAACGCGCTGCGGCGACGCTGGCGACGGCGCAGCGGGCGGGGTGGGGCGGGGCGGGGCGGCAGCAGTCGAAGCGGCAGCGCTTTCTTCGACGTCGAACCTATGCGGTATTGCGTCGTTGGCTCCCGTCCGATGTTCCACTTCGGCTATTAATTTATTGTTCGACCAATGACCTACGTCACCGGGATCCTTGAACCATCCCGCGCTTTCGCCGCGAGGACGAGGAGGATTGTAAATAATAGGCGGCATCGACGAAACAGGATCTAGTTAACATATTTATGAGCGGCCCGTGGAATCGGATATAGTCGATCATGGATCATAGGACCCCACGGATCCGTCGGCTAAACGATGATACATTTGTCCGCGAAACCTACGCAAATCCTCGGCGACTGTCGGACAATCGCTCGTCGGCCGTCGGTAAAACATTCGTTACACTCGGAGAGCATCTCGAAGGGCATGGAACCCTGGAGAATGCGGTCCTAAGGACCTAACTCGAACCAGCTGGAAGAACCGGATGAACAAGATCGAGCCGTTTCCAGCCGGCTTTGCCGGGTTCTCTCTCTCTCTCTCTCTCTTTTTCTCGCCCCTTTCTTCCTCTCTCTTTCTCTCGCCTCTTTCTTTCTCTCTCTCTCTCTTCCTCTCGCCCCTTTCTTTCTCTCTCTCTCTCTCTCCCTCTCGCCCTTTCGCTCTCTTCCTCTCTCTCGCGCGCGCTCTCTCTCATACGTTCTCTCTCGCGCGCTCTCTCTCTCTCTCTCGCGTTCTCTCTCGCGCTCTCTCTCACGCTTTCTCTTGCGCGCGCTATCTCTCTCTTCTTTTCTCTCTCTCTCTCGCGCTATCTCTCTTGCGCTCTCTCGCACTATCTCTCTTTCACTCCCTCCTTCCCTCCCTCCCTCTCCCTCCCACTCCTCTCTCAATTTTCCCTTGTGTACCGTTCCGAACTCGTTTCGAATTAAAATCCCCTAATGCACAGCTCTCTTTTGCATCCGCCGGTCTTGCGTGTCACTTGTAATTATTATCGGGACACATCTGTTCCTGCTTTGGAAATCGATGTTTGCCGTGCGTCGGGTTTCTGCAAAAACAACCCTCGCATTTCTTCGCTTTATGTTTTACGATCTTTCTAATGCACTTTATTGCTTCTGTTCCTAGTTATGTATCATTTCAAACCCAACTTACCACTCGATCGTCTATCATGTTTTAAGGAGTCGTTGGAAGCATTTAATATCAACAATCATTTAATATTAAAAAAATGTAAGAATACTGTTAGCTTATTTTCAATCAATAAATCTACTTTTTTGCTTGGATTTTCATTAATACTTCATTAATATTTTATTAATACTAGACATATAAATAAACAATTTTGTTAAATCTTATCAAAAATAGCGTTGATTTAATAAAACTGCAACGCTTTGAAATCGCACATACGTTTATTTAATTCTCTTAAAAAATGCACGGAAGCCGAGAAAGTCGGAGAAAAAACGGCGCATCCGTTAAGTGTTAAGATAGTTGTCTCCTCTTCGAGTCAAATCGACCACTATGCCGCGGGGGTGTTCAATTCATTGACACGGATAAACAAAATTTTTTTGAACTTACTCAAAACTTACTCAACTGAGAAGTCATTCTTCATCTACGACGAATTCTATAAAATAATCGTCTTCGATCAGCCGGATCGACGTAACGCCGGGTCGCGATTAAATCGCGCGGCAGTTTTTCGCGTCCAGCGCGCGCGCGCCCGCGAAAATCGGCGCGCACGTGGTCGGGATGTTTTGAAATTTCGAGCGTAGAGAACGGTGTCAGGAAAGCAGTTCTCTTTTTTCGGCGCGATAGTAGTTCCTGTTGAGAGGTGACGTCTCGCGCGCAAAGAGACGTAAACACTGGAAGAATCCATGGTGGACTATGCTCCTGAAAGCGGCCGTGGTGGGGGGGCGCGACGGCGGCGCAGACGTCACCGCCGGGCGAACATATAATCGAGCGATCGAACGGGAGCAGGCCAGTTTGCACAGACCGTTCGAGTGGAATGCGCTGTTGCGTCGTTCACCGTCGTCGACCCCACGTGAACGTCTCTCGGCGCCGTTGTTGAAACGAATTGAAACGTTGTTCACGCGAACGAACGTCCGACCGAAGATCCTTACGTAACTCAGTGTTGCGACCCCCGACGTCGGTGTTCCATTGAGAAGTTCGAGTTGTTTGAACGAACCCTCTATCTACACGTGTAATAAACATACATACACACACAGAGAGAGAAAGAAAGAAATAGAGACAGACGGCTGTGTGCGGTACGTCGAAGGGATCAACGCGCGACAGAGAAGTGTGCCGTTCCGTCGGGCCCATAAAAAAGTGAAAAACGCCAATAATGACCGATCGCAGAACATTTGTGGTTTTCGCCGCTGCCCTGGCGCTCGGGTGTCACGTCCTGTGCGTCACTGGTTCCGCGATACCCATGTGGGAGTTTCTCTCACGGGACGAGAAAGTAAGTACGCATTGTCTCAAGGTTCCGTCGTTCGCTGTTCGCGCGCGCTTCTCTCCGGCGTGCTTTCCTCCGGCGGCGCGAACGCTTCGGCGGCCGCGCGGCAGCGACGGGCTATTCGATACCATCTATGGCGAACGTTTAACAGTCGCGCATTTCCGTCTCCGTCGATTCCTACCGTTTTCGTCCGCGCGCATTTTCCACGGGACTCCTGCGCCGCCCGGCCGCGCAGTCCTCCGCGAGAGAAAAATAACAAGCGACGTGTCATCGCGTCGCGCGGCGAGTCGCACGCGCACGATATTGGGAAAATCGGACTTTCACCGAACAGCAGCATCGGCCACGCTGGAAAAATCCTTTCCTCGCGCACTTCGGTCGCGCGCTGCAGTCCGGCCGGGTGCAATTGCGCGAGCGCGTCTCGGACATTGACTTTTCTCACGACATTGCGCCGTTCTTCTCGCGCCAGTTCTCTCTCTCTCTCTTCTTCGTTTTTCTTCTTTTTTTTATCGTTCTGGTACACTCCGAGCGAACAATCGGCACGGCTACGATCGAGCAGAAAATGTTCTTCGAACTTTATCGGGAGCAATCGAAATTGCGTGACGCACAGTGGACTGGATCGAGAAATTCAGTGACATTCTGTTATAACTTTTGAACCATCAAAGATATTGCAATGAAATCTTCACCAAAAATATTGAAAAAATAGTTATTTTCAACTATAGATAATTAAATCTTGTTTGCATTTGTTAAACAATAATTTTTAATTAGTTTAACCTTGACATTTTTTGTAAAAATAAAAATTGTTCAAATATAATGTTACAAACTATTTGTAACATTACAATGCTAACGTACCTGGAATTACTAGTGGGTCCTCGTAACCAGTGTGGGTGTAATACCGACTGGAACACAGAGAGATTATCTCCGATATCATTAACCCCAAAGTAACGTAACGTTGATATCTTTAAAACGTAATAATTTACAATCTGGTTCGTCTTGGTATGTAAGTTTTACAGTATTACGTAGAGGAAAGTATCCTGAAAATATATCGTTTGTCCGAAACTGTGAGTCCTTGGCTGTCAAAAGATATTCCTTGTCGAATGTAAAGAATTTTTACGCTTTTTGTATTTTATTAAACATTATATTTTTCATATATAGGATACGATAATCTTAATTCAAGCTACTGTTTCCTAACGAGAAATATTGCCTCCTAACGTTAAAAAAGAAAGCAAAGGAAAAAATTAATTAGGTTCGTCGGGACATTGCGAGGAAAAGAAGCATATTTTTTGGCGTCAAATGTAGTGCTCAAAAGTGTTCAACTTTAAATTGTCGTATCTATTACAATTTATGATCATTTTTATTAATATTCCCACGTTCGAGGGTAATGGACATTTAACAAGCAATAAAAATTGACTGGACATCGATATGAAAAAATTAGGTTTTTGTCAAAAAGTAACTAAAATCTTCGATCCGGCCCACTGTGCGACGGTCCGAATCGGTCGCAAATTATTTTATCGTATTCACGGCACGAAGAAAAAAGTGCGTATTCGAGATAAATAATTTTTGACTCGGCGTTAATAAACTGCGATTACCAGGTCGCGGATCTTCGTGGAAAATAGAAATTTTTGAAGACGATGTGTGAGAAACAGAAATCGAATGAATGAAAATTGTTTTTTTTCGGTCGCTTTAATTCACTGAGAACAGCGGCAACGATGTTGTTAAAAATTCTTTTCACGTCTTCGCAATTTTATATTTCAGCTGCGCACTTTTTGTCGCGAATGATCGAATTTCAGCGATTACACGTGATTAGAGGAGCCGATAGAACGGCGCGATAATCGCGGTTTTCCCACGTTAACGAACGGCGGAATGTAGACTGTATATTATTATACATATATACAGAGTGTCCCAAAAATGTCTCGCAATCCGAAAGTGACGGGTTCCTCAAATCATTTGAAGCAACTTCTTGCTTTACAAAAATTTTCTCCGAGCCACCGTTAACGAGTTATTAACGAAAAACAGTGACCAATGAGAGGCGAGCTCGGCTGGCGCGAGGCGGCCGAGCCAATGAGCGAAACTGGGCTTCGTGCGCTGGTTGGCTGGGCCGCCTCGCGTCAGCCGTACTCGATTCTTATTGGTCACTGTTTTTCGTTAATAACTCGTTAACGGAAAGAAGTTGCTTCAAATGACCTGAGGAACTCGCCACTTCCGGATTGCGAGACATTTTTGGGACACCCTGTATATTATATATTTTCAGCTGTATCGCTGAAAATTCGTTCGAGTTGAATGTACCGCAGAGACGTCTCGGCGACGTTCGAATAAGTCGCGCTGAATTTCTTGCGTCGTATCTCCGCGCGACGCGCCGACGTACGTTACACGCCGAAGGTATTTCACGGTTGGGCAAGTAAAAGAAACGTGAAATTGGTTTCGTCGCGTTGCATGCAACGCGCCGGCTCGTTCAGGGCTGCGCGCGGCTCTCTAAAACCGTGCGTTTGCACGTTCGCTTGAAGTTCAAGAACGCTCTCATTATTCACGCTTCGATCGAACTTGTTGTATCGCAGCTACCGATCGACACGTAAATGGGTTAACGCAGAGGCGGGTTTAGATTTTTGCCGCCCTAGGCTAACATATCTTTGCCGCCACGCAACGTAAAGAGAAGGCGAGGCGAAGGGTGATCGCAGGCGTTTCGAATACCAGATTTAGCGTTCTTACAAAAACGTATATCATCTGTTGTTTTATTCTTCCGCGTCACTTTTCCTTGGGGGTTTCTATTTTGTTGACTTTCCAGTGTATATTCGAATGGATTTGGTCGAGAAGTCTAAAAATCGGAACCCCGAATCTAGGAATGTGATTGAAATGTAAGTCCTGAATTAATTCGTCAAAAAGTTATGCGCATCCAAAGTTGAATTTCCAGCGTTTCTTGAGAGGTTAGAGTGCCATATTGATGCGTACTCGGTCCACAGGCGTAGTTTAACGAGCGGCGCCATTGACAAATAAATTCAGGACTTATGTTAATTACGTTCGTAGATTCAGGACTTATTTTAATTACGTTCGTAGATTCAGGAATTATTTTAATTGCATTCCTAGATGCACTGGAAAGTCAAAAAACTAGATACCCACAAGAAAAAGTTTAACTTTGATCTCCATCAAATAATTAGTCCAGTCGAAATGTAATATAATATATAAGAAAAGTTAATATTTTTTGGTCGATTTGTAATGATCGGTTGTAAAACCGTTTAAGATCGTACGATATTTTATCGCGTGAAGAAAACCTAAACGCGTGCTAGGTTATGTCAAGGTTTTGTGTACAATAAGGTTATGTATAAAATAACCTTAACGGTCCGACGCCGTCATATGCGCGGCAAAGATCAATCAAATCGTAAAATCTGATAGGATACTGTGGAAAAATAAATCCGACGATTTTTATGAAAATATATAAGATGAATTTTTACGAAGTAAATTTTGTTTCTTTCGTATATATTTGATGTCAAGATCTCTAATACAGAATATCTCTTAGTATGAAAAATAGCATATACTCGGTACGATATGTAAACTTGAAATACCACTGGACTGCATTATAGGTTAACATATCCGGTATTATGTTTGCCAATGTTGCGAACAATTTTCCAGGAACCTACATTCGCCGGGTCGACGCCGTTTACTCGTTTCGCGCTAATTGTTTATACAAGACCCAAAGACTTTCTCCCGTTTCCGGAATCCTTTAAGAGACAACACAATGATCTACCATCGATCACACGTCGCCGGTCTATCTAGGTCAGTACTGGAAACCGTGCATCCTCGCCCATGTAGTCCGTCGTGATTCGAACGTGTATTACGTAGCACGCTGCACCTAAATGTGACCATTGCTTTTTACCCGACCAAACAATAATTACAAAGGAGGACTGCGACAAACAACTGTCACCAGATACAGTAATGTCTCTCTAATTGACGCCCAGATTGCGCACAAAAATGGACAAATTTGGGAAGAGAAGATACGATTATTCGAGCCTTGCGGTTTATTTTTATAGTTATAAATTGTCCACAATTATAAAAATGAACCGCAAGGCTCGAATAATCGTATCTCCTCTTCTCAAATTGTCCATTTTAGTGGACAATCTGAGCGTCAGTAAGGGAGACATTACTGTACGCGGAACAACGTATATAGTCCTCGCGCGAGAAGAAGGCTCCTTTGCGCTTATTTTCTCCCCACCCCCATATTTATTTAGCTGCCCCACTGCCGCGGCACTCGATCACTATTGGCCGAGAACGGCGGCGAAGATCGTCGTCGGTCAATTCATATTATTCGGGAAGCGCGAAGAGATTCGATTATTTGATAATTTTTACAGTAATGTCTCTCTAATTGACGCCCAGATCGCGCACAAAAATGGACAATTTGGGAAGAGGAGATACGATTATTCGAGCCTTGCGGTTTATTTTTATAGTTATAAATTGTCCACAATTATAAAAACGAGCCGCGGGGCTCGAATAATCGTATCTCGTCTTCCCAAATTGTCCAATTTAGTGGACACTCTAAGTGTCAGTAAGGGAGACATTACTGTACGTTGCGCATTCGAGAAATACAAAGGCACTTTAGAGGACCATAGCGTGTCGTCGAGCCAGTTACTGTGGGGTGACCAATTGCTGTGGCCAATTTGTTTGTTTTCAGGCATAATCGACTTTATATTTATCGAATAAAAGATATGAAATTATTGCATTCGAACGCAAACGAAATAACAGAATGAAAAGATTTAATACGTCTTATTCGATGCATATAAAGCTAATTGTATTTATATTATATGTTAATGATGTACTGACAATAGATATTAAATTTTTTTATTCAAAAGTAAACGATACAAAAGAATGAAAAGATTTAATGTATCTTATTCGGTGCATATAAAGTTATTTATGTTTACATTACATGTCAATATGATGCATTAATAAAAGATATTAAATTGTTTTATTCGAAAATGAACGAAACCAAAGAACAGAAAAATTTAACGTGTCTTAATCGATGCATACAAAATTAATTTTATTTATATCACATGTTAACGATGTACCGATAAGAGACGTTAAATTGTTTTATTCGAAAGTAAACGAAATAAGAGAATAAAAGATTGAATATCTCCCTTTTTCGATAAATATAAAATTAATCGTGACCGAGAACGTACCAAAGGCACACAGCAATTGGTCACCCCACTGTCCCATAGACTACTATCGGGCATCGAGAAACGAATTTAGCCCATTTGTTGTTGTTTCGCATAACATTCGCAGTGATTGGTAACGACGTGAAACGAGACGATCGGTCAAACGAAATCGATTTAATATGAAAAAGAGGCGGCATTGAGAAACTTCTGAAAAAGATTCCACCCGTTATGCAAGCGAGTCTGTCATCACCGGTCGCATGTCGCGTTCCTCCCCTCCCCCCTACCCCCCGCGTGCCGTAAGTTTTTCGAGAGGGCCCGAGGAAGCTGTTACAAAAAACTGTCATTAGAAATTCTAAGGTCGGCCCGTAAGCGTAATCGGTACGGCCATAGAAGGGGCGCGCGTGTGTGTGTGTGGACATCGATTATTGCGCTTTATGTAGGAACGCGAACGGGGGCATGTTTCGTCGCGTCGACGCGACGCGACGCGACACGACGGTTAGAATTTATCGTGACGAAAACGACAAAAAAAGGCGGCTATCGCAATCAGGTCCGATACGTGACGGACGGGACGGGCCGGGCCGGGCCGGGCCGCGACACGCATATATATTTGTTTGTTATAACTGTCGTGTAACCGATATCCCGTGCGTTACACATTGCCGAGTTTCACCGGACGCGCGCGGAATGCATTGGCGTACGGAATGGAAAACAGCTTTCGCGATGTATGTATCGGTACTTCGCCGCGGACACATAAAGGAACCAACGGCAATTTCTACGGACTTTTGCAACTACGGTAGAACCTCGATTATCCGATGCAATGAATCACGCAGGTCATTCTGTTCGAACAATGGAACAGCTATATTATGAAAACGTCGGATTAAATATTCTTCCGTACAGATCGTTTTATATTGATCTGTTCGCGTATACAATGGTGTTTAAAAATAAAGAATTTAGGTATCATTAGTTCGGATATTCGAGGTTCTACCGTAGTTGCAAAAGTCCGTAGAAATTGCCGTTGCGGTTGTACAATAGACTTTGAAATAATTCTTTGCTTGAACTAGACACTCAGGTCCCATTTATTATATTTATTTGAAAGGTCCATTCTTTAGTAGACGCTTTTACATGCATTCGTGGTTTAAAAATAAATATCTACCAACAATATCGTTGCCTAGTTGATATCACACGTGTTGTACACGTTTAGGAAACTATACACTGTGGATAGAATGAAATGGAGGTATTCAGCTGATTTCTGACAATTTATTTATTTATTTATTTATTCATTTATTTATTTATTCATTTATTTATTTATTTATTCATTTATTTATTTATTCATTTATTTATTTATTCATTTATTTATTTATTCATTCATTTATTTATTTATTTATTCATTTATTTATTGAATATACATGGTAGTCCAAAAAGGTCTCGTAATCCAGTAATAGGGGATTCCTGAGGTGATTTGAAGTAACTTTTTCCTTAGCGAAAATGCGATCCGCGGCTTCGTTTACGAGTTATTAGTGAAAAACAGTGACCAATGAGAGGCGAGCTCGGTTAGCGTGAGGCGGCCGAGCCAATGAGCGGAACTGGGCATCGCGCGCTCGTTGGCTCGGCCGCTTCGCGTCAGTCGAGCTTACCTCTCATTGGCCACTGCTTTTTCGTTAATAACTCGTAAACGATGCCTCGGAGAAAATTTTTGTAAAGGAGAAAGTTGCTTCGAATGATCTCGGGAATCCCTCATTTCCCGCTTGAACAATAATTTTGGGACACCCTGCATACGAAAAGATACCCATTAGTTATAGAATTACAAGAAAAAAAAGATGAAAAATATACAGAGGTTTAGAATAACTTTTGATACAGAGTGGTAAAAAAAAAAAAATAAGATAACCGCAATACCTTAGAATTAATATTATATATTATAATATATAATAATTATAATATAATATTATATATTATAATATATAATAATTATAATATAATATTATATATTATAATATATAATAATTATAATATAATATTATATATTATAATATATAATAATTATAATATAATATTATATATTATATTATTACGTAATGCGTCTTAAATTCTGTTTGAAAAAGCCCAGTGGAAGATTGAAAAGTAAATACAATAAAATGAAGCGAAATTAGTACGAGATTAATAATGCGAAAACGCGTTCGCCGGAGAAACGAGTGAAAATGCGATTGAAAAGATTACCGGAACGATCGCGATTGCTATAAAATTACGGGTCTACTCGGTGCTCCTTTTATTTTAGCCTGTTCATCTAACCGGAACGTTTTGTTCCAGATGAGCCACCTGTTCCGGATGTTCAGCCAGCAGGTGGCCAAGTTCTGCGCCGATTCCTCGATGCCGGACTGCAACAAAAATCTGTTGGTCTCCTGCCTAAGGAATTTGGCGAACATGGACGACGCTGTTCTCGATAAACTGGACCCGTATCAGCACGGCGCGAAGGAAATGAGTAAGCGATATTAACTCGTCTAGAAAATTTCGGTCATCTTTGCAGTCCGGTCGAAGAGTGTGCTGCGTACGATTGTAATAACAGCACGAGCCTTCGGCCCGGTGGATGCGACGGATTCCTGAGGTAATTTCAAGTAACTTTTTCCTTAGCGAAAATGCAATCCGCCGCTCCCTTTACGAGTTATCAACTAAAAACACTGACCAATCGGAGAACGACTGCGGCCGGCGACTTGCCCTTGCGGCCAATGCTGCATCGCGCCGGCTAGCTGCCACAGCGGCAGTGATCGCGAGGGCAGGGCGTCAGCGGTCTCTCATTGGTCAGCGTTTTTCGCGAATAACTCATGAACGGAGCCTCGCAGAAAATTTTTGCAAAGGAAAAAGTTGCTTCAAATGACCTCAGGAATCCTCCATTTCTAGATTGAGAGATATTTTTGGGTCACCCTGTATGTATAGTCGTGGGCGTAGAAAATCGAGTTGAAAAATTCGTGGAGCTCGCGTGCCTCGCGTACAGACGAAGTAGAAGTGGCGAATCATGGCCAGACTCGCCAGTCATTGTGTATCCAATAGCGCGGATTCGTTGGGGATATTGAAACTGGTTTTTCTCGGAAACGGTGCTTGATAGGGAAAAAAGAAATTGCAGTCTAGATTTCCTTTTCGTAATTACATGGTAATTACATTCGTTAGCCAGTTAGCTGTTTTTGCCGAGTATGCTCGTAATAGCAGATAATATCTCTATTTGTTCGTGACGAATTTCTTGGTGAAAAATGAGCCAAACAAAATTCTTTACTAAATTATATATTTCATGAACGAAGTGTTGTATTTGAACGAAATGTGAAAAAAAGATCAAACAGTATAATTAATACAGTATAATTAATAAATGTTACGGATTTTATGCATTTATTGCAAACATAAAATAAACATAGAATAATGAAGATATTGGAAGAATTTTGTTATGAAAGTATCTGTTACATTATTTTTTACCGATTAAAATTATTGAACGAAGAAACGCATTGTTATTCAATTCTTGTTTTATACGATAAAACGTCAACATTTTTATTTTGCATAAAGATTCGCAGTCTAATCATGAAAGTGACTTGGACATTTTTCAAAGACAATACAACAGCTAACTGGTTAAAATGTGGCAGTACATGCAAATGCGCAAAACACTGTAATCATTGTATAAAGAAAAAACAGCCGAGTGATATTGGATAATCGTTCGAACATTAGTACGAATAGTGATTGACTATTCATGATCCATTAACACGCTTGTTTTTTTGTTTGTCTTTCATTATAGTCTGGAGCGCTATGGTGAAGAACGGATTTTCTACTAGGATCGGCCACGAGCATGATGATTCCTACTTCACAACCGGATCCGATCCATTAGGTGCGTGTGTAACTTGAATTTTGAGAAATCATTTCTTCCTGTAGATCATATTACAGATATCGAACAATTTCTTTCGATTATCTTGCAAGATTTGGGATATATTGACCTAGAAAATATTTGGACGGAATATATTGACTGAATATACTGACACAGGAAATATATTGACGGTATATATTGACTGAATATATTGAGTCAGGAAATGTATTGTCTTAAAAAATATATTGACGGAATATGTCGACTCAGAAAATATATTGACGGAATATATCGACTTAGAAAATATATATTGGTGGAATATATTGACTCGGAAAATACATTTACTCAGAGAAGTAGCTCGTTCGTTAAACCGGCATTGCAATCTCGCATCTTGAAAGGTTAATGGCGCAAAAGTCGAGCAAAACGATAAATTAGAAAATCGCTGGATGTTGTTCGCTTGAAATTAGTGGTGCAGCAGAGGAAATACCCAACATCGATCGGACAGTTCGAAAATGTTCTTGAACTAGCATGCAAGTCCCCTGTCTATCACAGCCGTAGTTCGCGTAAAAGATAACTGGCCGGGCTGTTTGAAAAGTAATTAACGAGTGAAAGTTCTAATCGATGGAAAATCGAAACCCGTTTGAGAATGAGATTAGACCGTTTCGTCGGGGCACGTTAGGCGCGCGCGCACGATCACCGGCGGTTCACGCTAATTAACCTTTACATTAACCGTGAAAATTGAAATCGCACGGCAGCCGCCGGGAAAAATCACTGATCGTTGGGATCAGAGAGAGAGAGAGAGAGAGAGAGAGAGAGAGAGAGAGAGAGGCCGTTCGATGTCCGTGACCCGAGACGGACGAAAACAAATGGCGGCGACGCGCCGGTCGCGAGAAAGTTCCAGCCACCGTCTCAATCGCTTTCGTTACACTAGAAAGTTTTTTTTTCATCTTTTTTTCCTCCCTCCCCCCGAACGAGATCGCGTTTTGATAGCGGCGACGCTCGTTTCTCGGATCGACCGCTTTTCTTCGGTGCACTTTCACCCGATCCGTTGCGGCGATCATCGGAGATTTTGGTGTTCCCGGTCTAGGGTGAAGGGACCAATTACTGTGCCCTGTTGGTAGCCTTCACGAGCTTTCGCTGCTGAACACAACTTTAACAATTTAAAATTGTAATAATTATGAAGACACTTTCGTGAGAAATTATTGAATAAAATACTTTGTTGCAGCAATTGCAATCAGAAAAACTTTACACAAGTTGATTTTTACTAAAAATTGCTACACCATTTCCAAAAGAATTTCCACGTTATTAAAATTTTCATACTTTTGTCAAATAATAGAAGTAATAACGTACAGTATAAATAAATTATATAACTTATAGTATAACTTATATAATTAAATATAAATCTATTATTAAAATAATAACAGAATTTAAATAAAAATATAATATTAACTTATAGTATAACTTAATACTATTTTTTATTTAAGTTCTATTTCATACGTGTCAAATAAAAACAATCATACCAAATGGAAATACTGTAGAAACAAATGGCTTCATTCTCGCGTTAAAATAGCCTCCAGTGCAAAGGGTTAATTTCAAAGTTTCTTTTATCGGTAGAAATTTTTTCACGGCACAAGTGTCGCGTCTCCTTCGAATGTTAGGCTTTACTGAAAATTTCGAGAATTCGAAATTCAAAAAATTGAAATAATTTTCTGGTATTTTCGGAATTTCCAAATTAATAATATAATTTAATATTATATAATCTATATAATATTAAATATATAATATATATTATATAATTTAATAAAATAATTTTAACAAATAAATAATTGATCGTATTTAAATGAAAAAATTTGACGTCTCTCTAATTGGTTGTTCCGCAGCAACTGGTTCCACTACCCTAGTTGCATAAAAAAACGGATGCCGCGAACGGAACACCGGAGATGCTGCGGACGTCGAGAAAGAGGTCAATTTCTTCAAAAGCACTTTCACGTTTTCTCCGACGGAAACCAGCGCGCGCGCGCTCGCGCTTTCCTGCACGAAACAAGATCGAAAAGAAACCAATTCGTTGAACGTACCGATTAGAAACGCACTTTAAAAAAGAGAATAAAAAGAACAGCTCCATTTCCGCGGCACGAAATTGCGGAGAAGTTTCACTCGTGCTGGAACCCGCGCGCGCGTACGCATTCCCGAGCATGCATATGGATCTTCATACATATTCCGCCGCGATCCATCGAATTTCACTTCCTTTCACGATCAGCACGGCCGATAAGTTTTTCCGACAACGGTGTATGTATTTAAGTGATTGAAATTAGCGTCGGATTACGCGGGATTAAAAACTATCGTAAGATATATCTTCGGGTGTATCTTCAGGTCTATCTTCAGGTATAAATCATCGGATATATCCTCTTGAAGAACGTAGGTAATAGTCGATCGTTCGTTCGCGGTTCTTATACAGTCTGTGTAAAAAGTACTCGTACATCTTTTAAAACGGACTAACAATTTTATAAATGGGCCAAGCGATCTAAACTTTTTTTGGAGGGGGGGATGTTATAGAGAGGGATTAGTTCACTATACAGGGTGTCCTGAAAATGTCTCGCAATCCGAAAATGGGAGGTTCCTGCGGTCATTTGAAGCAACTTTTTCCTTTGCGAAAATTTTCTCCGAGGCTTCGTTTACGAGTTATTAACGAAAAACACTGCCCAATACGAGGCAAGCTCGGCTGGAGCGCGACGGCCCAGCCAACGAGTGCACGGAGCCCAGTTCTGCTCATTGGCTCGGCCGTCTCGCGCCAAATGAACTCGCTTCTGATTGGTCACTGTTTTTCGTTAATAACTCGTAAACGAAGCCGCGGATTACATTTTCGCTAAGGATAAAATTGCTTCAAACCACCTCAGGAATCCCCTACTTTCGGATTGCGAGACATTTTTGGGACACCCTGTATAATAATGGCTAAAAAGTTGTTTTCAAAAATTGCAATTAGTTCGAGCGCCAGAGAAAAGTAGAAAACTCGCATCTTTTAATTATTCAATCCGAGATTTCAACGAAATTTCCAGCATGTAGATAAGTCACCAAGAGCTACCAAAAAACGCCTTATTCAAATTTTAATTCTAGGATCAGATAAATAAATTTTCCTTCTTTTGTCACTCCAACTAATTTCTGAAAACAATTTTTTAGCCACTGTTTAGTAAACCGATCCCTCTAACACGTCAACAAAAAGATCGCCTGGCCGTATTATAAAAAAGTAATTCCATTTTTGAAAGGTCCGCGAACACTTTTTACGCCGACTGTAACTCAGCGAAATTTCGTCGTTGTCGGCGACACCGTCGGAACATTCGAGCGACTTCTCTCGCCCGACGCAGGCTCTTGCGGTGTCTAGAGCGTTCGGATAGCAGAGCGCTAAAATATGTTAACGAGAACGGAGCGACAGCTGCGCCGAGGACCGTTACGAAATTCATTTGAAATCGTCCCGAATGAATGAGATTCCCGCGGTGACTCCATCGAGGTGTCCTCACGCGAATGATAATCGCGATCCGACGATCGAACTGCCGGAAGTAGGAACTACCGATGCGGCCCGGCGTGAAAATATTGCCCATTCGATTATCATAACGCGGAGGTCGCGTCTCGGTTTAAAAAGTGGCTATCGCGCCCGGCGTACACGCAACGGCGAGCGCGATTTAACTAGTTAGCTGTGACGCCTCCATTTCAGAGCGATGACGAGTATACTCGTCAAACACAATGTAAGTGTCGTTGTTAAAATATTGGATCAAAAAGACGGTTTTATTTGATAAAATTAACAATTTCATTACTAATATTTACTTATTCGCTTGACGTTAACAAATATACCATATACATAATAAACGAAAAACCCAGGGATAATCGAATACTTATAAAAGTTAAAAATTCAAATTGCTGCTGTAGAGAGAGAGAGAGTGGTATTTAGCAAAGCAAGGAACAGTATACAGTATGTTCCAAAAATGTCTCGCAATCCGAAAGTGGGGGATTCCTGAAATGATTTGAAGCAACTTTATCCTTAGCGAAAATGCAATCCGCGGCTTCGTTTACGAGTTATTAACGAAAAACAGTGACCAATCAGAGGCGAGATCATTTGGCGCGAGACGGCCGAGCCAATGAGCAGAACTGGGCTCCGTGCACTTGTTGGCTGGACCGTCGCGCTCCAGCCGAGCTCGCCTCGTATTGGGCAGTGTTTTTCGTTAATAACTCGTAAACGAAGCCTCGGAGAAAATTTTCGCAAAGGAAAAAGTTGCTTCAAATGACCGCAGGAACCTCCCATTTCCGGATTGCGAGACATTTTTGGGACATTCTGTATAATGGCGCTTTGCACGTCCAACACCAATAACGTGATTTTTTCTAATTTTATTTTTATAACAATGCAACTTCTTGCAGGATTGGCCTGAAAATATTTTGAACATCTTGAAATTTCAGAAAATGTTTTTGTTTTCCATAAAATTACAATTTAAATAGCCAATGATCGCTACTTCTTATGCGCGACGAGTATACTCGTCGTGTCACAAAATATTGCCATTTCTCCATGACGACTATACTCGTCGAACACAGCTAACTGATTAAACGTGGCCGATCGTGCCAAAAATATTTACGACGGAAAGAGTTGAAAAGTTCGCGCACCGTAACGACTCCGTGTCCCCTTTACCGGCTAAAACCGTGTCTCGTTAATTTTCGAATCATCTTCGCTCGATGGATCGCGCATCGATCCGATCGATTCACTATGCGCATAATTGATTCCAGCCATGTTTATTCCACCTGCTACACCGCACCTTCATTTGCAATTCGCGTTATGTCACGCGAGGACTCGAGGACTAGAAATTCGTCTCGGTAATCGCGTTCAGCTTCTCTCGCTATTTTTCAAATCGCTGGAAACGCATTCTTTCACTCGTCGCGATCGATTCTTTTTGCAGGATATTTCAACGTGTCAGACGTCGGATTTTTCTGCGGAATATAAATTTTACGCTCTCCTAAGAAATAGAAATTGAATAAAAATAAATGTTGTTCCTCTTAATAATCTTAATAAGCAGCGAGACAATAGACGATGCTGTAAGATCCGAAACGAGACATTGCATAAATTGTTTACCTGACTGCTGGCTCTCTGATTCTCTGTCGGTGTATTAATACTATGTTTTGTTCTTTATTGTAAAAAATGGGCGCCATAATTCTTCCGCCATTCTTCCATAACCTAAACGTGAAAACGGTGTCGGCTCGAACGCCGAGAATTCCGCGAGCTGTAACGCGACTAACGTGAAACGTCTTTTCAGCTACCAGCGACAGCGAGACGAACGGCCTGAGCGAAGAGACGGAGCCGTCGCACGATTACGTTCGGCCGCCCGCGGAGCACACAGGCCCGTACTTGGTCGGGCCGATGGTGATCCGTGTTTACCCGGATGGACGGCCGGTGCCTGAGGACTCGACGCGCCCGTTGCCGCGGGACGAGGACGTCGACGAGTACAGATCGTCTCGCGTGCCGTCGATCGAGGAACTCGAGGCGGACGGCCGGAGCTCGTTCTACGGAAAACGATCCAAGGGTAACACGTTTCCCGAGGCTAAGAATCATCGGCGTCACACGCCGTTCGACAGGCGGCTGCTGCAAGAGGTCGTCGCTAAACGCAAGATCCGTTACTACTGAGGGAGCGAGACTCATCGCTGAGGAATGTACCTTCGGACGCCGGAAATGACGGACGCGAACGAGGAACCGCGTGTCGCGCAACGAACGCCGTGTTCCCGCTTGGTTCGACCGTTTCGCCGGGTCGGCTTGTACGACTCGCACGCGTGCAGATCGTTCGGAACGATGTGATTGGTGATCCGAACGCCGGAGACCGAACTTTCGATGTGCTCGCACGAGCGAAGATGCCGCGGACTTGATCAAGGGTCGTCAAAACGCCTGTAAACGGTGTTCGCACAGAGTGCACCGTCCGACTGGAACTGTAGGCTCTTTCACGGCGCAAGTTGGAGACAGAATTATCCGTTACGTAGTTGTAGGGGGATTCGTTGTGTACACGATAGAATTCGTTTCCGATAGATGTCGCTGATTATACAGGGTATCCCAAAAATGTCTCTCAATCCGAAAGTGGCGGGTTCCTTAGGTCATTCGAAGCAACTTTTTCCTTTATAAAAATTTTCTCCGAGGCATCGTTTACGAGTTATTAACGAAAAAGCAGTGACCAATGAGAGGCGAGCTCGGCTGGCGCGAGGCGACTGGCGCGTCAACCGTACTCGATTCTTATTGGTCACTGTTTTTCGTTAACGGTGCCTCGGAGAAAATTTTTGTAAAGGAAGAAGTTGCTTCAAATGATCCGAGGAACCCGCCATTTCCGGATTACGAGACACTTTTGGGACACCCTGTAGAATTTAGTCTTATATGGATTGCTTGTTCGTCGATAATAGTATAGGAGGAAATTTGTCTGCAAGAAAAATTTTGGTCGGTAGTGTACGTAACTAACGAGCGAATCGGTGATATTCTTGAAACAGCTAGGCATTGTTAAACATCCATTGATACACTCGTGAACATAGAGTTAGCGACGGTGAGTTTAAAAAGACTGCTCCTACGAACGACATTCTCACGTTTCACTTAATTAGTAATTAATTAATGATAGACCTCGTCGATCTTCAAAATAATTTCGACGTACGCAATGAGGCACGAGCTGTTAGATGACGATTGGTCGGCCATTAAGGCTCTATAATTTCATCGTTGTTGATTTTTCGTTCGCGTAAATTTCTCATAATTCGCTGTACATAGTTCGCTTACGTGTACAATTGAACCGCTTTCACGCACGAATAATTGCCGACCATGAATACCTTCGATCATGCACACCTTCTCATTCATTTACCTATTTATTTCATCGTCCCTGTAATTGTTATTTATTGTCGCATCGTTACCCGTCTAGAATTCTGATCGATAATCGATTATAATTTCATGAATTAAATGTGCTCGTTATCTGATCCCGCGAGAGATTTTTTTATGACAATCGCATCATCGAGTTCTTCTTTTTCTAAGATGTTATACGCCGAACGTGGCGTATAAAGGAACTTACCTCGCTGAAAAATTTTGTTTCATGTTTAGCGCGAAATGTATGTATTTATAATATTAAACGAAACATATTTTTTATGCGTACGACGTGTTATTGTAATTTATAGAAGTCATACACGATTCAGTTTCCATGGTTAAAACGAGATTGTTTGTTATCGATAAATCGCATTACTCTTTATTCGCAGAATTGAGAGAAGAAATATCTATCGTATAGATAAATTTATCGGATAACTGTTAGATTTGTATGCGCATAATGCACGTGATATTTTATGACAACACATCGCATAGTTCTTTTTTCATTTTTATCTACTAAAGAGTTTTTTTTTATACGTGTATGTGTATAATAGTAATCTAGATTTTATATAACAAGTTTCGTACTTATATACATACGTAAAACTATATTAGATTGCTATTAACGAGAACATTTGAAAGCGCAATACGCCGGACAGCGAACAAATTATATTCATAAATTTGTATAGATGACTTTAAATAAAATGTGATACTTCAATTCGATAATATTGTGTGCTCCCTTTAATTCTCTATAATTTATAAAAATAATTTCTCAGAAATATTTAATCGACTTGCTGGGTAATTAGAAATGCTTGATAATTGTATGACACTTCTATTTTAGTAAGCAATAAAAATTTTTATATGTGAAAAAGAGACTAAAAGAATGAGAGAGGGACCTCAAAGTTACAAAAATGTGTAACGGAATTTTCTGCATCTATATTATGCGTGAAAAGATTATTTGTTATTGCAAATACAAAGAACAGATAATTCTTACCCTCTTTGCTATAAAAAAAAACAATATTAAATCCGGTACGAATCATCTACCGCTAAAAATATAAAATTACCGCCGTCACACGTAGCGGTAAACCGCTCAAACTGTTTGCCAAAATCAACTGTAGATAATTTGCCTACCACTTGCCTACTCTACATTATCGTCTGTGGTTAAATTCGCAGAACAGTTTGAGCATTTTGTCGCTGCATGTTCTGGCGCTGTACGGATCCCGTAACTCTGTTTCGAAATTTCACCACAAGCGGCGCCACCGATCACAAATGGCGCTATTTGTCAATTTTCTTGAGCAGATAATAATTTGTGCCGGACTTTACATTGTATCTTACGACAAAAGCGACAAGATCTCTATGCCTCCAACAATAAATTACCTTTTCTTGAATCAGGTATAGGTGCAGAATATTCTGTAGCCGTTAAATGTCTCAGAAAAGGGGGTTTCAAATACGATAGAAGTACGATTATGTGTTTTTAATAATTATGTGTCTTACGATGAAAATAATCTTTCTAACCATTGTTAGTCCATGGAATGATTCGTCCTTGTTAAACATCGTGTTTTACCGTATCGTGTTTCAAATACTGTCGCGCTTTCCAATGTTGAAACCGAAGGGAGTGGCAACGCTGTCTATATGTGGTGCGTCAAGGTATTCCAGTGGATTGAAAATGTACCTGTGATCGGGTTCACATGAGCGTTGATTTCACGCACCCGACGTTGCATAAAATTTAACGTTACGTACCACGTTACGGCGGAATCGCAACGTTTATGCAGGCTGCAACGCGCATCAAACAATAGCATGTGATTGAACAAGACTGGTATGGCCCAGGCCTTAAATGTCATTGACCGACGACCCTTGAACCATAAATGTACAGTAATGGGACCTACTTTCGCACACCTCCAGGCTACAGCCTGATCCATTAGCAAGGGCGATACAGAAATTTTCTTTGCTCTGATTGGCTGACGATTCACTATCGAGACAGGATTCACTGCGGATTGGGCGCGCCAGCATAGGGAGTAAGAAAAGCATGCAGGTTAGGTCTCACTATTGTACATATACAGGGTGTCCCAAAAATGTCTTGCAATCCGGAAATGGCGGGTTCCTCAGATCATTTGAAGCAACTTTTTCCTTTACAAAAATTTTCTCCGAGGCTTCGTTTACGAGTTATTAACGAAAAACAGTGACCAATAAGAATCGAGTATGGCTGACGCGAGGCAGCCCAGCCAACCAGCGCACGAAGCCCAGTTCCGCTCATTGGCTCGGTCGCCTCGCGCCAGCCGAGCTCGCCTCTCATTGGTCACTGTTTTTCGTTAATAACTCGTTAACGCTGCCTCGGAGAAAATTTTTGTAAAGGAAGAAGTTGCTTCAAATGACCTGAGGAACC
This sequence comes from Megalopta genalis, assembly GCF_051020955.1. NCBI lineage: Eukaryota > Metazoa > Arthropoda > Insecta > Hymenoptera > Halictidae > Megalopta > Megalopta genalis. The sequence goes on along the minus strand of NC_135013.1, from coordinate 2,043,047 downwards.
CGCCACTTTCGGATTGCGAGACATTTTTGGGACACCCAAAAAATTCAACCATTAGTCAGTGATTTTGAATGATCATATTTTATTCCGCGCGACGTCAGAGTGAACAGTCATGTATCTTTGTTTCGCAGGATTCTGGGAATTTCTATACACGCGTTATACACACATCGCGTCTAGTAGTATGTATGGTCTAAGGCCGGACCGATTGTTGTTTACCGATCTTGGTTCTCCGTTTTCCATGGTTCAGCTAAATAAGGCAAGGGCGGAACAAGTATTTCGGTGGAAAGTGTATGGGGGGGCGGCAGAGTGAGATACGAAGGAGGCATTGAACTGATTCTCATTGTTGAGTTTTTTCAAGTATTATTTAAATAAATAAAAGGAATAAAAATGTCCTATGAAACAAGTAAGTGACGCTCAACGTTTTTGACAGCTTTTAACATCGGCGAGTCAATTTATTACTGTTTTTTTAACATGAACATCGTGTCTTTCAACTTTCCGGTTGCTTATCTCAAGCCAAATCATAACACTTCAAATGCATCGATGATTTATGTGCAATGTGTCAAGATGGATTAAATGTATTACATTTGTTAACCCAGGTCGTATTTGGCCACGTATGCAAGTTCATCGTACCGATCATTCCGTTGCATTTATTTTTTTATTTTGTAATGCGGTATTATTTGCGCCTCGCTACCTGGCGATTCATTCGGTTCGGCTTTATACTTATCGCTTATCTCCTTTTTTTTCTCTGTCTGAATGACGATTCGTTGAACAGTTAAGATAATTGACACTTGTCCGATCCAAGTCTATGAAATATTTCCGTTCAGTGAAAATAAATGCGAGATAAATGAATTTAATTTAAAATTGCGAACAATGCCTAGATTTGAATTTTTACATTTAAATTATAGATACCACTACAACGTTAGCGGTACAATAAAAATATGTTTATTATGCAATGTATTACAATTATAGCGGTTTGCAATATGTATAACATTATTAAATAAAATTTATTAGTAAAATTTTCAATAAACCATTAAGATAGTATCATCATCATCATAATTTTAGATCAAGATATAGTTTGCATGCTTGAAATAATTTCCAATATTGCATGTTGGACCTATGCCAATGTATCACGGAAGTGCATAATTTTAGTTCCAGTTGGAAGATATAGTAATCTACTGTAGAATTTACTTTTACAATTTTACATATAATGAAGAATTAAACGGTATAGAGAAGTTATTTTTCCACATGTTATTATGTCAATAATAATACATAATAATACACAATAATATTATTTGCGAAAGCTAGTTTAATTTGTTATCAATGATTTCAATACATGTATACATTTATATTTACAGAATACATTTTTGCTACATTGCCCAGGACTCAAAGAGGACAACCCCTTGTCTTAGGTGCTGATCCTAAAGGGAAGAACTTTTTGTACACTAATGGTAATAGTGTTATCATTCGAAATATTGATGTAAGTATATTAATTCTTCATTCGAGTCTATGGAAAAATATTGAAGTAAATAATAATTTTAATATCTTGTTATTTTATAGAATCCAGCCATTGCAGATATTTATACTGAACATTCTTGTCCAGTTAATGTTGCAAAGTATTCTCCCAGCGGATTCTACATAGCATCAGGAGGTATATCAAATTTTAAAGATACAATTTTACCTATCGCAATGTATATATGGAATTCAATTAATAAATATATTTACTTTGTTACTACAGACCAGTCTGGCAAAGTACGTATTTGGGATACCGTTAACAAAGAACATATTTTAAAAAACGAGTTCCATCCCATTGGAGGACCCATTAAAGATATAGCATGGTCACCTGATAATCAACGTATGGTGGTAGTCGGAGAAGGAAGGGAGAGGTAAATAACAGGATATTTATCCAATGTAGTTCCGAATTTAGTAATAAATTATTCTTTCTACGTAACTTTAGATTTGGTCACGTATTTATGGCGGAAACCGGTACATCTGTAGGTGAAATTTCGGGCCAGAGCAAGCCCATTAACTCTTGCGACTTCAGACCTGCAAGACCATTTAGACTGATCACTGGAAGCGAGGACAATACTATTGCCGTTTTCGAAGGACCCCCATTTAAGTTTAAGTACGTACATTTGAAAGAGAAACGTCTATGTTTACGCCTTTTATTTAATAAGACAAACCAAGTTTATCTGTTGTTTGTTGTAGAATGACCAAGCAGGAACACACTAGGTTTGTTCAAGCTGTCCGTTACTCGCCTAACGGCAATCTGTTCGCGTCTGCAGGATTTGACGGGAAAGTATTTATTTATGATGGCACAACTTCAGATTTAGTTGGAGAAGTCGGATCCCCGGCTCATCAAGGCGGTGTATATGGAGTAAGCATGTCAAATGTTCTTCATTATGTTTATTGCTAATAAAATTAGTGAATCAACGATGCCTAGTAAAAGTAATATTTAGCCTATTATTTATCGGTTTACTATAATTCCGTAGGTAGCTTGGAAACCTGATGGCACGCAATTACTGACTGCTTCCGGAGATAAGACATGCAAACTGTGGGATGTGGAAACTCGTTCACTGATTAGCGAATTCAATATGGGACCAGCAGTTGATGATCAACAGGTATAATAGCGCAATAAATTTAATTGTTATCTCAAGTCGAATGTTAAAGCTTTTTCCTTAAATCTGCATCCTGCTTATTTTAGGTGAGCTGTTTATGGCAAGGAAATAATTTGCTGACTGTATCGTTAAGCGGATTTATCAATTATCTTGATGTCGACAATCCTGAAAAGCCAATTAGAATAATCAAGGTAACACGGTATGATCTATTTAGTGGTAATACTTTATCAAGAATAAGTTTGACGTTGTTACAATTTTTAGGGTCATAATAAACCAATAACAGTATTAACGTTGAGTCCTGATAGAAGTACAATTTACACTGGATCTCATGACGGATACATTACCAATTGGAACGCAAATACAGGAGAGAATGATCGCATTCAGGGCCACGGCCATGGGAATCAGATCAATGGAATGAAAGCCGCGAAGAATTTGCTTTACACTGCTGGTATCGATGATACCTTGAGGACGGTGGAAATCGATGCGAACACTTATACAGACACATCTGTTGTTAAGCTGGACAGCCAACCGCGAGGTCTAGATATTTATAACGATATTGTTGTAATTGCTACAATTAGGCAGGTAAAGATTATTTTATAATTTCATTAGAATTGAAATATTTTGCACTTGTGCATCTTTAGAGATAACGATGATTCTATTTTTAGATCACTGTTACTCAAGATGGCCGGAAGGTATCAAGTGTACCTATTGATTACGAACCTTCCTGCGTGTCAATTAATCAAGAGAATGGTGACATAGCTATAGGAGCTACATCAGACAATACAGTACGCCGATTAGTTCTTATACTATATTTCAATTACGTTTATTATTTTCAATTGAATGCCTTGGCTCTATTACGTAATTTTCAGGTTCATATTTATACATTATCAGGCACGAGTCTAACTCCTAAAACTGAATTGGAACATTTGGGTCCAGTCACAGATGCGTCATACAGTCCGGATAGCAAATATTTGGTAGCTTGCGACGCAAACAGAAAAGTGATTCTTTATGTTGTCCCGGAGTACAAGGTAAAAACATTTCCAGTATTTAAAGAAATTGCAGAAACTAAAATTTACGCTATTCATGTACAGCTTCAAAGTAAAATATTAACCGCTTCTCAAATATGTCATTACATATTCAGTGCTTACATTCTTAGTGGTGTAAATTCATATTCCACGCTTCTAATGTACGTAGTGCGATTAATATCTATTATGGGCGAAACATATATGTAAAACGCTAGTACGTCTATGTCTTACATACAAATTTGTTTGTAATAATTGCTCTTCCTAAACGCTTGTGGGAATCTTAGAGGGTGAGTAGATCTTTAGCTTCGATCTTACTGCTGCACTGGCAACGTTGCTGTCACAAATATTATTTGACAAATTATATTTTTCTAGCTCGCGCACAATAGGGAATGGGGTTTCCACAACGCAAGAGTGAATTCTGTAGCGTGGTCTCCTGACTCGGATATGGTCGCCAGTGGTAGCCTGGATACAACGATCATTATTTGGAGCGTTGCAAATCCGGCAAAGCATACCATTATTAAAAGTAAGTGTATTTGGTATTTCGTTTTCTATGTTCTGATGTTATATGCAATAGAAAAATGAATTTCTAACGGAATTATATTTATTTCAGATGCTCACCCACAAAGCCAAATAACGCGTTTAGTGTGGCTTGATGAAGAAACATTGATCTCAGTAGGGCAGGATTGCAATACTAAGATATGGCGTATAGAAAAGATTTAATTAATTTCACGTAATATTTATCTTATTTTTCGTTTCCTTTTTTCTTTGAAGAGCTTATCTTTGGATGCATTTTATTTATTTTGTAGTCAATGGATATTGTGTATTATTTTTTAATACGATCCTTAAATAAGATTAATCAGATTCTACTGTGATCTTTTTATATTCGATACATTTGAAAAGAATGATCAAAACGAGTGACACGTTACAAACAAAAGCCGCCGCCGCGATACTTTTTTACATTTTCATGCAGCGTCAATTATAAATAACATTTTTACACACTGTAATTATTTTTTAAATGTTTACAGCGTAACGATAAACACACGGTGTTGTTTGATTCTTCAATTTTTACTGGGTGATTGTAAAAAGAATTGATTGTGGAAGAAAAAAAAAGAAATCAAAAAACGGATATATTTATTGTCTACTCTGTCTTTATTAAAACAGCGTAACGATAACAAGAAAAACAGTAACAATTCGAACACTAAGGGTCTCGGAGGAACGCGATCACACTTTTAAATTATTTGTACACTTAAAAACAAAATAATTTAGGCATTATATAATTATATATAATTAATATATTAATATATACGTGTATATAATTATATATAATTAATATATTAACTTGCCCTATTCTTAATCAGTCTAGTACTGAATATCTCTTACAAAGATGAGGTACATAAGTTTTTATATTGAACCTTTCTTCTAAGTTCTCGCGATTAATAAAATATTCAACTTTTATATTCAACAACAATATTTACCTTGTCCATGGTTAACACAGTTAAGGTATTATATAAATCTGAAGAGTCTTTATATTGCTTTGTATGTTTTTTTTTTTAAATTCGTATAACTTAACGCTATATTGGATTTTTTCAACTAAATTGCGACAATGCGACTGTAATTAAGGGGAGTATACAACATATTTAAGGAAGTATTTTAAGAACTTTATAATAAAAATCAAAATACTTTCACAGCAATACCACCTTGATTGACAAATTTGGTATTCAAGAGAAAGAAATATCCTAATAAATAAATAACAAGAACCAGAATATTTGTATCATAATTTTCAATTTCAAAATTCAATTCTGTTTTTTTTTAGTTAATAAAATACTTAGACCTAAGTTGAGTAACACATCGTTAACTTATTTTTTTTTCCGTTTTTTTTTGAGAAAGATGTAACCTAAAATATAGGCATAATACAAATCAAGATATCTATAATAGTAATAGCTTCTATGGTTTCGGTGTACTATATCGTGAACGCTTTTGCGGTGATGCTACCGGATGTCTGTAAGAAACATGTTTCCTAAGCGCGTCACGTGATCTCGACACATGCGAACAGGCTGTACAACTATATGAACTATTACTATGAGTCTCCATGTGTACCCGCAAATTGTATTGATTACTTAATTGTTTTCCACAGATAAGGCAAGTAACACTAGATTTATTATAATTTTGAGACGTTCTACCACTGACGGAGCTTGTAAGAAATTTGAAATTTGCATCCCAAACAGGTGGTGGTTTCGTGTCTTCCACTGGTGTAATCTGATCGTCTAAAACCGGTGTACTTTCATCCATCCCGATGTCTGAATATCCTTGCTCTGTATACTTATTGGACGAAGCATTAGCAGAAGGAATACTGACTTTCTCTCTCTGATTTAACTTTGCATTAATAGAATAATAAGGCTTTGTTTTCACACAGTATGGTATACTTTCTTGGTCATTGAATGCCTCATCCGCGTGTTCTGTCGTTTCTGTTGCTAAAACTGTTTCTAAGGACTCGCTGCTCGTAGCACTGTCTTTGCTTTCTTTCTTTATCGGTGGTTCAGATAATGTTTTTTCTTGTAGTTGCATTGGTGGAGGCTGTACATATAAACCATTGTCGTGTCGTGAGTTTTTCTGTAAAGAAAAGAAAGACAAAATAATAGTAGTTACGGGAGCTAACAAATGATATTCATTTTTAATCAGAAATACTGATTATTTTCATTCATACGATTCTGCTCTTGTTTGTCAAATTTTCTGTTCTACCTAGCCTCTGAGATTCCTAAACATCTTTTGGCATTGGAAAATGTTCGCTTGTTCTTGATTTTAAGTATTCTGGAAAGTATTCTACACTTCACATGTACAATATACATTTCTGGATATAATCAAGTATAAATAATTGACTTCTTTAGCATGTTATTAAGTGTAAAAGATTCCATGCAGTCTTTTCCTCCCTTCTGATGAATGTAAGACTGTTAAATATGTATACATCGATTCTAAATTTTTGTTATAGCCACTCTTGACTAAAAAAAAAAAAAACAATAAGCATTATTGTATGTAATGCAATGTAGATATCGTGTAAAAAAGAATAAAAAAGAAAAGACTTAATTATTCTAAAGTATCTACCAAATGTTTAGTCATGTAGAGATTTTTGGAGAAAGCTATTTTAGATATACCTGTAAACTCATTCTATGGGGAAAGGTTCCATGGGATGCATCCACTTGCATTTAGTTGCAACACACACAACGACCTTGATCTCGTGGATATCGTTTATATTCATTATCGTTCCTTCGATGCACGTATGAACATAACATGTGTAGTAGGTAATTCCATCGTGAGGTACTTCTTGAGGAACGACAGTGAATGTATTTAAGTGACCTGAACAAAACAACACGATCATAGGGTAATATAAAGATTAAGAAAGGAAAAAGCGAATATGCAATTTGTTTTAGATAGTATTTTCTTATAATACTGTATAAAGGATGTGATTTTAATTTTTAAATGTCTGAGTATGTAATTAATGCACTTAATTAATATATTTCATGCAAATTATTCGATGTAGGAAACGTAGAAAGTGACGAAGTAGAGAAAATAAAAATATAAAGTGAAAATTTGTCTTTAAAAAAAAAATGTATATATTTAACAGCAATTTCAATTTTATATTACATTCAGAGATAATAAATAGCAAACAATTCTTGAATGATTTTATCTATTGATCGATAGAACCGCGTATAGAAATATTTTATAGAAATTTGAAAACATTGTTAAATATAGATGATACAGTATCTTAATACTATTGTTTATGTGTATTTTTAAAAATGTCTTTCTCTACTTTTGTGTACCAGATAACACAAGGAAATAACAGTTGTCAATCAGGAACTGCCAATATTTTTATAAGGCACTCAAAAAGATACATGCGTTGTTACTAATTTTGTACAAAACACACTGAGGCAAGCTTTATTGGACAATTAATAGTAGTTTATCAGATAATACTAAGTATCTATTGCTATCATAACTTAACACGTTTGAATGCAGTGAAAATACTGCTTATGAATTAACACAAAAATATATTCTTAATACTGTAATTGCTAAAAGGAGCAATAAAAATTATTTAATATTTATATTACGCTAGTTTGTACTTTACAAGAAATTAATTGCATAATATGTATACTTAAAATGCAATCATGCATTCCATGTGCAAAGCAGTAAAATGAGAGGTTTGGTAGAACAGTCATAGAAATAAAAAGAAACAGAGAAAAGGTATACCAGAGATATGCATTCAAATAAAACAATAGGGTATTAAGGAAATCTATAATATTAACTATAATACGAACTTACCAGTCTAAAATCTTTTGTGTAACCGTCGCTTTGTCTATTTATTATATTAATTAGTACACATATGAGATTTCTTACCCCAGCAATGTCTGCCAATCCACGAATATGTAATGTGTCTGCCATAGCCAAAAGTGCAGGCAATTGTTCTTGGTAAATATTCACCTCGCCGTTATACATAAACGTGACAAGTGCGCACAAATTTGCATATTCCATGCCTGGCAATACAATGACAGGATGTTGCAAAGAACTTAAATCCTAAAAGTTGATTTACATTGATATAATTTAATCTATAACATTCATTTCTACTGATACTTCTTTTCGCATTTAATATAATTCAAACATTCGTACTATGAATACCTTAAATAATTCTTTAAAATAGTAACTACAAGCTGAAAGTATAATTTTGTGTGCATGTATGTGCCTGCCACCTGCACTTAGCGTGACATCTGTTAAATAACCACCATCGAGCAATTTAGGAAGGGAGCTCAAGAGAGTATTTTGAAAATTATGCCACCGTAAACAAAATTGTTGACCCTCCATATTTCTGTGCTGTGAATCAAAATTTTACGGACCTTAAAATTTTGCTGACACCAAAATTAGCCATTACAATTAACAGAACTCTGCGTTATTCATTGTATAAAAATGTCTTCTGGTTGTAATTCATTCAATAATCTATTACCGCTCTACAAGTTCGAACAAAAATGTAGAGTAACAAATTGATAACGAATAAACTACTACCAATAAAATAAATATCTCTCGAGCATTAATAGATATCAAATAAAATGGATATAGAAATGTTGCTTCTCCGTATGATTTTTCGATCATAAATATACGTCGATGAAAATAACATCACAATGAAATTAGATTCTACGGTAACACTGCTACGAACAAGGTTATGTGCCTGGTGACTCTTGATAAAACGGCAAAAAAATTCGCCCTGTCCGAATCAGTCTATACGTGCCGGACGAAGGGATAGTTGCGTTACTGCTGGTGGAGCAGTTCAAGAGATAGACAATACTATTTATTTAATCAGGCTGCAGGTTCCAGCCAAGTCTATTATTGTACACTCGAGTATGGCTGGAGGAAAGGACAGGTATTAGCTCGCTATTTCATAGGGAATAGATTTCCATTTCTCCGTTCGTTGATCACTGCCCAGAAGTTCATCGAAACCGTAAAAACGAAATTGAATCTTCTGTGTCGCTTACCCTCACTTCAACAAATTCCGTTTGATAAATTCGACAAACGTATTCTTTATACGACACTTCACTTCCATCTGGCAAACCTCGCCATAATCATCCGTAACATAGAAAAAAAATACTGTTCAAGACTGCTCGACGTGCGATTGTATCTCCTGCTCTGGCCATTAGAGGGCTACGCGAACAACTTGTTTATTCTCGAATGTTCACCGCGTAATACGATCGTAAGTACACTTGCTCTTTTATTCAAACACTTGCGCTTTCGCGTTCTGACGTTAGCAGTCGACGCTACGAAAAATGATATTCTCATCTATCTGCAACAAAAATTTTATGGCCCGAATCACTTAAACCCGAAGACGTTCTATCTAATCGTTGGAATTATGTAGTCCTAAGTCCGTGTAATTGACATTGTTTAGATAGTTTTACCTGTGTCGTATTTCTAATCGTATTGTATTCCAAAAATTATAAAATTTATCAAGCCGGACGAGTAAAATATGAATTGTACATATTGTCGTCTTCTATTCGAATTTAAACAAACTAGTTATATATATGTATACATATGAAATATATATATATATATATATAACGAACACAAGCAAACAGTATTCATATTCTGTACATGTATATATCTATGTATGTACATTGAATTGCTGACGGTGTACAATCTCCGTACATACATATGTACATGTGCATTTCAAGATCTTCCCGAGATGGCGTTGGGGTATCTGTTTGTTGCGATTGTTGTGAACATTATCAGAGCTTACCATGGTTTATCGGTGCGCGCCGTTTAACCAGTATCTATTGTATTTTAATCAAACATCGCGATAAAACATCGCTCACGTTGCTCTACGTAAACATCTAAACAAAATGTAGTATTTAAGTACACAACTTTTTTCGAATGTAGAAAATGTCTGACACTCGTTCACGGGGACAAATATGGTTTCGTATACTGTTCGCAATCGTATTCATCTTCCCGCTGATTAACAGTGATGATAGAAAACAGTTGACATTTTGCAACCAGAAATCGTTTCGAAGGTAAATAATCATCAATTACTTTGCGTATCTATGATAATTGCGCATCATTTAACGGTACTTTATTCCGACATACATACATCTTTCATTGGACCTCACGTATCTACAATTTTATTAGTATTATTTAATTTTGAATGACTCTTATCATTAGATTACGAATGTTCATATAAATATATGTTTATGTAGGTTAATAAAATAAATTGAATGAACACCGATCGTTCCAGTGAATGTTTTTATCGAATCAAAAACAAAATGAAATTTCAATTATATTTTCTCAAAGTTTCTGTATCATTTTTTGTAAGCTAGTTATCACAATTTAATTGCACGAACATACAAATATAAAGGTAAATGCAATAATTAGAGCAGAAGAACATACGTGTACTACAGAAGTTATGTAACTTTAAAATTATATTGTTTCAAGATTATTATCTTATTCGCCATTCGAGCCATTCAAACGAATTATATATTTTTCATATCAAGTGAATCTAGAAGTGATGCAAGCATCAATTATGTTATATTAATTGTGATCAAATATATATATGTTTTTCAGTTTACTTTTTGTAAGTACATTAGATGGAAAAATATCTGCTTTGGATGCAAGCAATTCAGGAAAGAAGCAATGGACTATAGATTTTAATGAAGGACCTATGTTATCATCTAACATTCATTGTAGAGAAGTATATACATATATATAATATATATGTTAAATATTTTTATAAATACATTTGAAATTTGTATCTATTTCTTATCATTCTATTATTGTTTCTAGTTCAATGATAATGGAAAAACAGTTTATTTCATACCATCTTTAAGTGGAGGATTATATAAATTAGATGAGGAATATTTAGAAGCAGTACCTGTGTCTGCAGCACAGTTAATACAATCATCTTACCGTTACTCTGATGATTTAGTACTTTCTGGTGGCAGAGAAGTAAAATCCTATGGTAAATGTTTAAATTATATGTCCGTTAAATAAATGACAGAATTAAGTTTTGTATGGTATTTCAAAGTAATTTCACAATCCTAAATTAGAATTTGTTTGCAACAGGAGTTTCGAGTACAACTGGAAATATATTATACGAGTGTGGAATTAATGGTTGCACTAATAACACCGGAGAGGGATCATACATTGAACAAGATGTGCTTGTTGTTCAACGGTTTCAGCAGACAGTAAGAGCAGTTGAACCACGTACTGGTTATGAAAGGTAAAATTGTAATTTCGATAAATTTCGATTATTGTTGATCACATAAATTCTGTATAAAAACGTGTATATTGAAATAGATGGAACTTCAGTGTTGGCCAACATGAGTTAGTGCTGGTTCCTAATTCCGACACATATTGCCAAAATGAAGTTGAAGCTCATATTAGGGATATTGAAATTAAAGTTGTTGTACCTGACGGTTTGATCTGGGCCATTAATAGAAATAATCCTAAGGTTATACTGTGGCAATACAAGGTGAGTTTTATATCGAACATAGATAATTCTGGTATAATAGGAAAATAAAGTCCAATTTAAAAATGTCGTACTAATTATTTGTATTTATATTTTGCTAGTTTGAATCTCCAATTGTTACTATATGGCGTGAACATTCAAATGCAGACAATGGGCATAAATATTTAAAAGAAATTAATTTATTTGATAGTATGCAGTGGCCTTGGGGCACAGAATTCTCAGTTAGTCCAGGAATTTATTTGGGTAAACATGGTAGACAATTATACGTACAAGAAAACGCAGAATTGCATAAATCATTGGAACAATCCTTATCGTACATACAATCTTCAAAATATCCATTACAGCTGTATCCTGCTATTGGTATGAAACTGTGTTTTCAGATTGCTCTAAAGAATATGATTACTTTATCATTTCTCGGTATGGATGTGCAGTAAAATGTTATTTATTTTAGGTGATGTCATTGTAAAAACCGTTCCAGTTGATGAAGACAATAATGAGGATAACAAAGCTTTGGTCGAGATAAATGGTGCCAAAAGTACCACTGCGTTGTCGGAATACGTAAAGGGTATAATAATTTCGAAAAATTTCTTACCAATAAATTGATAAGTTTCTTCCAGAATATTTTTTTCATGAACATTTGTTAACAGACGATGGATTTTACTTGTATTCAAAAGATCAGCTACAACTGGAAAATGACAAACAGTGTAATCGTACCACTTCGAACTCAACAATTATCGAAGAAGATGAAAAGCCGTTTATATTTAATAACACCAACAGAGATGACGATGACACTCCTGTGCAAGTTATAATTGTTTCATTGTGGTATTGGTGGTATGTATAATTAAGATAAGAAGCCTAAAATACCAACTTATAATAGAAACTTTATTTCTCTTTTAACAGGAAAGAAGTTTTGATCATTTCGATCACCACCGCAATTCTCCTGAATTTTATGTTGACACAACGACTGTTGAATGCTACCACTGTCGCCAAGGATGCAGTACTTCCGGTAGTAGAAATGTATTTAATTTTATGTAACATGTAAATTTCTTGATCGAAGTATCGATTTTATATATTTTTGCAGCCCTTAATAGTCGAAAGACACATCGAGACAAACATAATAAGTAATCCTCAAATGATCAACGATAAGGAAAACAACGATAGTTTTACATCACGTTATTTAACAGATTTTGAGCCTGTGAATTGTTTGGGAAAAGGAGGATACGGTGTTGTCTTTGAAGCAAAGAATAAAATAGATGATTGCAATTATGCTATAAAGAGAATCGCTCTACCGAATAGGTTGGCTGCTGTGTTTCACAAATTATCGCTTTTTTATGATACTCCTTTATTACTTAATTTTATTTACAGTCAGTCCTCGAGAGAACGAGTAATGCGAGAAGTGAAAGCTTTGGCCAAATTGGATCATCAGAATATTGTGAGATATTTTAATGCATGGTTAGAATGTCCGCCTATAGGTTGGCAAGAGAAACACGATCCCGAGTGGATGAACAGAATCGTGTTACCGAGTTTTGAATTTATTTCCGATGAAACTTCTACCAGAGCGAAAGTCAATAATTCTGTGTGCATTAATGTTACTCAAACCGATCAGTCTTCGGTAGAAAGTGTGTCCGAAGCGTACGATGCTCTAAATCGCTTTGATTCGGACGAAGATTCTTTTATTGTTTTCGAAAAATCTCATTCACGCGAGCCAAACGACAGTATAATTGATATTACCAAATGCAGTACCGAAAGTTCGAACGTGTCACTTTCAACCGACGTGGACGAAGAAATATTGCCGAAGATTAACGATTGTACATGTTCGCAGAGCATTGTGTTCGAAAATATTGAAAGTAACGATCGCTCGGAGAAAGAAGAGAAAAAAAAGCGGCAAAGATCGTTCTCTCTAGATTTGAATAACAAGACGAATACTCGTAAGTCTCCGAAAATGTTTCTTTATATACAAATGCAATTGTGCCAAAGGCTAAGCCTCAGGGAATGGTTGAAAAATCAATCGATGCGGGATTGTCGTAGGATATTAAATATATTTCAGCAAATTGTTGAAGCTGTAGAATATGTTCATCTACAAGGACTCATTCATCGCGACTTGAAGGTAATATTTAAAATTATTTATTGTTCGATCAAATGGTATTTTTTTAGTTTATAATACAAAGATTTGATGTATTTTACTACACACATTTCAGCCGTCAAATATATTCTTCTCTTTTGATAATAAAATAAAAGTGGGCGATTTTGGTCTCGTCACGGCGATGACAGAAGGATATGGTGAAGTTCATACACCCACTACAGAGAATGAGAGTGTATCGTTGAAAAACAATTTACATACCGCGAATGTTGGTACCCACCTCTACATGTCTCCAGAACAAATAAATGGACTAGGATATAATTATAAAGTTGATATCTATTCCTTGGGAATAATTTTGTTTGAACTCTTCATTCCTTTTGCCACCGAAATGGAAAGAGTAACGGCTCTGATGAATTTAAGAAAATCGATATTTCCAAAAGACTTCGATATTGATCATCCAGCTGAGGCAAGGAAATAAACTACATATTTATTTATCGCGTGCTTTAATCGAGTTGAACTGATTGGAAACCCTTTCTTTTCAGTACGAGTTACTTAAAATTATGCTGGATGAAAATCCTAACAATAGACCGACAACGTTAGGCATTAAGGCAAAGCCACCATTACTGAATTACGAGATAGCCAACGGGCTGGCAGTAAATGCAGATATGAGATGGCATTTTGAATTACCCCAGATTTCAAGACATTCCTCTGTGACCAATAGTAGTAGTGGCGAACCTTGGGAAAATATCACTTGAGTAATTATGGATCAGTTTGAAAGACGTATCATGAAAGACACACACAGGAATGCATTTTATTTATTTCAGTCATTTATATTACATTGCATGGAGCCACTGCAACAGTTACAAATTGTAACATACTACCGCATAATAAGAGAGTACTTGCTTAAAACGTTGTATCGTGAAACAGCATTTACTCATAATTATTAAACGAAGCAATATGTACAGGGTGTCTCGGTAACTCTGTTAAATTTTTAGTAACTCTCTAAATTTTTTGACATGGACACGCGTAATGAAATAACTACAACAGGGAGATCAACAATGAAAGATTTATTGTAATAAATGTTCAAAATTATTCAATTATGTTCAAATTTAAAAGTTACATTGTCTTTCAGTAGAGTTATCTTGAACATAAGTATCGAAGAAATTGTTAACTACAGTTCATTTTATTGCTAAATGATTAATTCTTATAATATAAAATTTTGTTTTGCACCACCTAATTGTAAATATAAGCTGCCATCGTTGTCAAGCGATATTTATATAAATATATTTTTTAAAATTTTAATTCGTGTTACCTTAAATATTTTTGTACTAGAACCATCTTATTTTATATTATTGTAACCTTAGAAATTTGACTCTTTTGAGTATGCTGTTAAAAACGATTATACATTTACTGTTAAAGTCAAAATTAACATAAATCTATTTTATAGAAGGAAACATTAAATATAAGTATTTTATTGAGCCACTTAAAGAGTACGATTATTTTTTAATATATACATGTTTTTAATCATAGTTATTTTAATCGTTTAATTGTCATCTATAATTCCTGACGCTACGTCATTAGCGGCTTCTTGGCTACCTAGTAAAGTTATTCCATCCTTAGAGTGAACAAAATTTAGAATAGTAGTTGGATCATCGTTAAATATTTTCGGAAGTCTATAAAAGCCGTGCCTAAAAATTACATTCCTATTAAATTTAAAGAATACAAGTATCATCTTTATTTTCATAGATTAAGAAATATTACCCATTTTTAATCTCTTGTATTATTTCTAATATCGTCCATAGTACGATAAACATGAAACATACGAATATAATTCCACAGATAAAACACCATTCTTTCCAAAATAAATTTTTCGACTCTGTGAATAAAAATTTGTATAAATATTTTTTAAAATCAATGTTTCCACTAAATTCAGTAGAACAAGTAATATCACATTTACCTGTATTTTTATCTATTACAGTAATTCCAAATGTGAAAGAAGCTCGATCTAAGGTTGTATAAGATTTGTTTTTGTAGCGGTGAATATGACAAGAGTAAAAGTTTTCAACATCTTCTCTGGAAATATAACTTGCAATAGTGATGGTACTGACACGACCATTATCTTTCAAGTGAAAAAAGTCACTGGACAACGAAGAATAAATTGTTACAGAAAGATCTACGAAATAGGTATCGAATTGCTTTACCTATTTCCATAGGACTGCAATAATTTGTCCATTAATAACCATACAACGTATGTTCTTTTAGAAGGTGCAAGATATCCTTTCTCACGGGGTATTTTATCATAGAAACATGATAACTCAAGTTCTTGACCTATTAAGAGGGGAATTTCTTCATAGTAATCTATAAATTATAACAAAATTTAAAATATATATTACATACAACGTAGATATAATCGATTAATAATTATTACCGGATAAACTAATAGTGCGGCTTATGTAACTTTTACTGGTCGTTTCTAAAACTGGTAACGATAACAGATCTATTTGATTTCCATCTATATTAAGATGTCCAAGCGTAAAGCTCATTTGTGGTATATCTGCACATTTAGGACATATCTTCTCCTATTGTGAAATCTATCGTGATGATCCTATAAGAATCTGATCTCTTAATCTCTGTAAAACATTTACCCGTATTTCGTCGCGTATAGCTCCTATGAATATACTAGTTGCAACTGTAATCATCCTTTCCGAAATTAAAGGTACATATCTTTTCTCATTTCCATTAATTTGCATGTATAATTTTTTACCATCTTGTACCAGCATTACTTCGAACCATTCTCCTATTGAAATGTGTTCTGTACTTTCAGTTGCAACATGAGTCGCTCCCTGATGAAATCTAAGTTTAACTCTTCCCTCTTCTAGCAATAGTAGGATGTACTTATTGGATAAATCGTCTGGTATGATTGTCACAACGCCATTTATATTTTCTACTTTTATCGCCATTGTGATCTGCATTACAGTATTTAAGCATTATTACTTAAGCTAAACTTTACGAAATTGTCCTTACTTGCCAAGATTCCATATCCTTTGGGCATGGAACTGTAACCGATTCTGTTAAACCAACAGATATGAAAGCTTCCTCGTCATCTCCCAATGAATATTGTACGTTAATAATATTCGAAGGAACAATTTTATGCTTTCGATCGTGTTTATCCTAAATTACATTGTATATTTTAAAAATATTAAATTATTCAAGATATAATCCGCCAACGATAATTACTACACCTTTGGTATAGAAAGTAGGATAGATTCGAAGTTAATAATTATTTCTTGAATTTGACCTTGAAATACTTCTCCAACTTTCATAATATGATCCAAATTATACGATGTCGGAATACATGAAAAAGTAGTAGCTTTGTGTAAACCATTGTTAACACGTAAAATACCGCGTGATCCACATATTACTGCAAACACTACATGCCATTCTCCAATCTATACAAAATCTTATATAAATTATAAAATATTAAATAATAGAAAAACATCTCTGACGTACTTCTATTTTATCTTCGTGAACTAAGCCCATTGTACAACCAGATATTTGAGACACGAGTACTACTTTTCCGTTATGCAACGATAATTTAACATAATTGCAGGATAATTCTCGGCAATTATTTTCATATCGATGAATGAGCACACCAAACGGTGTCAATGGTAAAAATCTTAAATACATATGAAGCAAACGTGAAGGTCTTCCATTTGTTGAATACAGAAGACTACTTTTCTCCATAAAATGCGCTACTTCGTGCGATTTAACTGTAAATTAAAATTGTTTTATTGCATCTAACAATATCATTTTGATTAACAGTATGCATACCAATGCATGGTTTACTGAAACATTGGCGAACTTCAGAAGCAGAACCAGAACATGGATCACCATTACCACTTGGAGATGGATTGTTACACATGCGATTTCTGAACTGTGTACCTATACCACAATTTGATGAACATGGTGTCCAATGTGTCCATGCTGACCATCGTCCATTTACTAATAAAAAAAGAATCCACAATTTTATAGAAAAAAATTTTTTTTTTTAATCTCATTTTTATACATTATGCTTTGTAGTTTTTACTTGAACAGTTGCTGATCGCACAAGCATTTATCTCCTTAATTGGACCTTTACATGATGTTTCCTGTGCATTTTGCATTTTTAAGCATGATCGTTTTCTTATTTTAATACCATTGCCACATTGTACACTGCATGTGTTCCAGTTGCTCCAATTAGTCCAAGTTCCCACTATTAAGATATCAGTTAATAGCAAAATGTTTATGTTATCCCTAAAGTCCATTCAATGTACTTGAGTGCTTTTTGCAATTAAATCCCACGCAGCTGTCCATTTCCAAGGCTGAATTGTTGCACATTAATTCAAGATGCGAAGGAACTGGACTGTTACAAATTCTTGTTCGATATTTTTTACCTCTTCCACATGCTGCAGTGCATGGTGACCATACCCCCCAAGTACTCCAGCCTCCAGGGTCTACATAGAAATTACATATAATATCGTTCATGTATAATACAATGATAGTTCATCCCTATTTAACATATGTTCATTTACTTGGACATCCAACATCGTATTTAACACAGTTCATTGCATTCCAATATTGCATCTTCATGAAAACATTTAATAATATTGTTAAATATTCTTTTAAAATATTTATATTGTCGTGATAATATAAAGAATGTAGTTTCATTTCTTACTGCATTGCTCCCAAGAATTTTCTTGACAATGAAATACATACAATCAACAGAAAAACATAATTCAATTAGAGCAGGCAACTTTTTATGTATTCGCTGAACAACTTTCATTTCTTCTATGCGTATCGGATGATTATATACAACATCTTCGTAATCCTTCATCGTACATCCTAAAAACACCTTTAAATAAACTATGCCAAAGAACTGAAAAGATTTGTAGTGTTTTTTTGTACATAATTACCAATAATTTGACAAGTTTCAATTTGATAATTAGGACCAACACAGGGACTACCATTATTCGAAGGTGATGGATTATTACATGTACGATGTCTACTTCTCTTGCCTTTGTAGCCACATTTTCTGGAACAAGAACTCCATAAACTCCAACGAGTCCAACTACCATCGATGGGACATAAATTGTCATTTTTTAATCCAAGCTCGCAATAAAGATTTTGTACAGTGTTCGATATGTCTCCTACGATAAAATTATTTCAATATTGTTGAAGCATTACAATAATACAGCAACATTAAAGAACTATTAGTAATACCGGCAACAGTAAAAGAACTTAATGAAAGGAAAAATATTGAAATATCCATTATTGGTACATATCATTAAATAAATGAACGTGCATAACTCGAAATACGAATGAACCTATCGATATCGAATAATAGTAACAATAAATTAATTTCGTTGTTGTAATTTATAATGCTTTAACGGTATACCTGTCACATTTAAAGATAAGCATCCAAACCACCACTTTTTGAATTCAAATCATAAGTACACCATTATCTATAAGATAAATTAAGACCAATGAAATTAATGAATACTACGCATGCCTAATATATTGTACAATGTGTACATACATGTACATATTGGCGCGAGAAGCGCGAACCTCGTGAGTGAAACTTTTTGTCGCGCCGATAGCATTAAAACAGTTGTAATACATTTTTGTAAGTGTTTTATATTACGATCATATACATTTTAATTTGTTTACTGTTATTATATTTAAAAAATTGTTCATGCTATTGCGTGGTTTTCAGTATTGTTCGAGTTTTACTGACATAAATAAAACTAACCTTCAACTACGGTATTACAGTGAAAAATTTAAAAAGTTAGTGTCATTAATAATTCGTTATAAATAGAAATGAAACAGCTAGTTACTAAATTAAGAATAATTGTGTAAGAAACTTATTTAGTTTCTTCATTTCCTGGTTGTTGTATATTATCAACAGAAGATATTTATTTTGTACTTATATTGTAAGTTTGTTTTGAGACCAGTATACATTAGAAATTAAATAGAATTCAGGTATGTGTATACATATTATATCGAATGTAAGTTATTTCATCATTATAAGACAAAAATACAAATTTCTCAAATATATTTCTCTTTTTATTTAGTGTAAACATGACTCTCACAGAAATGGAACCACTTAAAATACATTTAGATGCTCTGGAAATGGCAGGAAAAGTTGTAGATGCTCATATTACAGCAGATAGCAATTTTCCTTCTTTAATTAATCTCATGAGATATAATGTACAAGGTAATTTATATTATTAATAGTTTTATCACATATTTTTGTTTCCAAATAAAATATATATATATTTTATTTCATAGGTGGACCGACTGTTAGTGGACTTGATGACAACGATTATCCCAACTTACATGGAATGTCAATGTGTTTTTCTAACATAAATCAAATGAAATTGCACAGCAAAATTTCATTACCATCTGAAGTAATGGAACACTTCGATCGTATCCTTCAAAATGTTTAAACATTTTTATTTTTTTTTGTATAATGTTATATTCCTCAATATTTATTTAGATGTTCAATGTCATTGTATGATGGGCTTGTTTACAGAAATTTCAAAAGCTTGGCTTACAATTGATAGCGACATATATGTTTGGTCATATGAAAATGAGTAAGTCTTATTTTTATATATATACACATTTGTGTATATTCTACACAAATATGAAATAACAAATTGTTAGCATAATGTTTTTTTAGGACCGATGTTGCATATTTTGATGGGTTAAACGAGACTATAGTAAGTGTGGGTTTGGTTAAACCTAAACCAGGCGTGTTTCGGCCTCATGTAAAATATTTATTGGTCCTTACAACTATGGTGGAGATAACTATTCTGGGAGTAATATTAACAGAACATTCTGAAGGTATTACAGATTCTTCATTATTTTAAAACTCTTTCTGTTTTATTATTTATTGTCTCTGACTCTTCTACAGGAACATCGCCTGAAATGCAGTTGGTTCCTGAACCAATCTTCACAGTGACAACAGATGGTATAGGAATTACAGTAATTGCAAACAGCAACAGTGGCAGAATTTTCCTTGGTGGTAGAAATGGTTCTTTGTATGAAATATATTATCAGGTATAAATATTTAAATGAATGTAAAGGTTACAATGAATAAGAGTAGTGCAACAATTAATTACATATTGATCAAATTATTCATTGTACAGGCACAAATAAGTTGGTTTGGAAAACGTTGTAAGAAAATTAATCATTCAGAGGGTCCACTATCATTCTTAGTGCCATCCTTTATCACTATAGCTTTATCAGAAGAAGAAACAATAATACAAATCTCTGTGGACGATTCACGTAATATTTTATACACTCTTGGTGACAAAGGAACAATTACAGTTTGGGATATTGATAACGATGGCGCATCCAAAGTTGCGTCTTTGTCACAGGCTTCTTTAGTACAAAATGCCGTTCACGTTGTTAAGTATGTACATAATGATAAGTTGTGCAACATACATATTAGAAGTAAACTAAACAGTTTTATTTGTATATTTTAGAACTCTTGATAGCAATAACTTCCGACCATTGGTGAGCATATCTGCTATAACAGAATCCGAATCAGTGCACTTAAATTTAGTTGTAGTTGCAGCTACGGGAACACGATTTTACTTTAGTTGTACTTCCGTGACTAATCCGACAAGTAGACCCCAAGGCCTGCAATTAATACACGTTAGATTACCACCAGGATATGCTGCTAATGCTACTGTAATGAGACCCAGGAAAGTTCAAATGGCACATTACAGAAAAGGTACTGTGATAAAACTGTCCGTATAAACGTCTAAATGAACATAATAAATAAAATACAACATTTTTATTGCAGGAACACTGATTCTCGTATGCGATGGGGATACAGAAACAGCTTTGTGCTTAAGTAATGATGCTTATCCATTTACAAATTATTTAGCCGAAACTCAAAGTCCTCTGTCTCTTGATAGTCCAGTGTGGGCGATGTCAGAAATCCTTGTTGAACCAGCTATTCGGATCGAGAAGCAAAGTAGCTCCCAAGGGGAGCCGCCCCTTCTCGTGAGGCAGCACATGGAAGCTCCGAGAAAGTTTATCTTCTTAACATCTCAGGTATAAAGTGGATAAATGTTTTTGAATTAATCCGATAATTCAATCTGTTTGCTATTTATATTTTTTAACATGTACAGGGCGCAATTATTTTCGTGCAAGTTCGTCCTGTAGATATTTTGAAGCAACTTCTTTTGGAACAACGTGGACCGGATACAGAAGCGGTTCGAGCATACTTTCAATCGCAATCGTTGGATCAGGCGTGCGCCACCTGCCTCATTTTAGCCACGCTTGAAAGTTCTCAGAATGCTGAGGTAATTCGATTTAAAGATTCGAATATATGATTGAATTTGATATCATTTTACATTAAATAAAAACACTCGATGCTATTTTATAATGTATAGTTAGCGGAATGGGCAACGAGAGCATTCTTCTTGTATGGTAGTCACAGGGTGGTAACCGGAGTTGGACCTGGAATTGATGTACATGGCAGTTTCGCTAATATGAATACAGGTACGTTTATAATATAAATATATAATAATAAATATATATAATATATATAATAATAATATATAAATCTTACATTTTCTCTTCGTTACTATAAAATGTATAAACTTCGTAGTGGACATACGCACATCGACACCCAGAGTTCCTAATTATGATATGAGATATCAAGGTTTTCGGCCACATGTGCCTGCAGGACTTAATACAGACATTCCATTGCAACATTTCTCCGCGAAGCACAATGGCTTATATTTGTACGTGGGGAGAATACTTCGCCCTGTGTGGAGCATGCGTTGTATTAAACAAGAAACTATAAATAACAAGATTGAGGTAAAGTGACAACAACTGCAACAACGAATATAATTGCTCGTAATGTTAATATTAAATAAATTCAAAAACGAATGATTAGCTTATGTCCTTACGGCGTTACGTATCATTTAATCATTATTTAATCATTTCAGATCTCTAGTACTATTCCAGCAAGACAAATCAGTTGGATTTTAGGACTTTTGCAAGCATTAAGGTCATTCCTCAACAAAAACACTCATATTACTAAACAGTATGTATCGTGCATGTTAGTTTGAATTCTATCGTTAATAATTTTTAAGTTAACGTTCCTGGATTAGAGCATATTTCTTCCAGACCTAATACCAGCAGAAATATAACCGATGGATTTGAAGCGACTGTATCTAGTCATTTCCAAGAACCGATAGTTGAGGAAAGAAATTCTTTAGCAGCATTAAAAATTTTCATTATTCATGCTTGCGAAGTCCTAGAACTTTGGAAGATCTTATGTGAAAACCATTTAAATAACATTGTCAATTGTTTATCAAAGGTTAAATTGCCAACTTAATCCATTATTATATACTTTTTAATGTATAGTTAATGAATAGTATTTATGTTTTGGAATTTTATTTGTAGGACCAAATTAATCAGTTTTCTACGGCCACCTTCAGAGATCTGATCCTTATTGGACACGAAATTTCTTCGTTATTAATTATTCACCTTATCGACAGGTAAGTAGATTAAATGTAACGTAAAAATATATTTTTCTTGCTAACTTTTATTAATATCTCTAACAGTTATCTCGGAGACAATGCGTCCGTTGATATTGTTAGTCAAAGGTTGCGAGAAGTTTGTCCCAATTTATACCGAAGCGAAGATGCAGTTTGTTCTAAGGTATAGAAGAACGAAGTTCTCAAGTTACAATTAATAAGAATGTGATCGTAATTTTATGAACTCGATAAATTACAGGCTAACGAAATCATTTTGAAAGCGAAAAGTTGTACAAACCCCGAAGAGAAAGAGTGTTATTTGCAATCTGCTTTGAAGGTAAACAACAATTTATATCTGTGTATATTGTATGCATTGTGTATGTTATTTTCTTTTTCTTTTTGTGTCCGGTAGCTGTGCAAGGAAGTGGCGCCTAGATTAAATTTAAGCGCCGTTTGCCAACAATTCATCGCGTGTCAATTTTATACGGGTGTGCTTGAGCTATGTCTCTGCTGTGCAGACAGAGTGGACCCTAATAACGCCGCGTTACACTATTACAAAAACAACGAACCAAACGAAGACCAAGAAGGTCGATTCGCTTACATGAAGAGGTATTTACTATTAAACAAAAATAATTTTATTGTCGCCGTAACAACACGCACATAATCAACGTGATTTTTATTCAATACACAGGATGGAGATTTATAAAGAATTTATTACGTTATTGGATCATCTCCATAATCAAAGTATTTCAAATCCATTAACGCCCACCATACCGAAGAAACCAGGACCTCTTTCTCCAAATGCTTCAGCAGTGGCCGTTGCTCCAGCGAAAAAAATAGTAAGCCGTGATTCTTTAACATTTGAGGGAAACGACTGCTGAATTTTCCTTTTATTAATATCTTCATATGTTTCAGTTGCACGACATCATAAATGACGCGTTGCATTCTCCATGCGAAACCCTCCACGTTTCAGTGTACGCTTGGATGATACAACAGAGGCTCCATGGGGAATTGGTGGCGCTTGCAGCTCCATCGTTGGAAGCTTATCTGACGCGTGTCAATGCACCCGACTTGCTCTGGCAGTTTTACGAGAGAAATAAAAATCATGCCGCCGCGGCCAAGATCCTGGACTCTCTGGCATCTAAAGAGTATGTACTACTCTGTAGCTCGTGTATAGAACAGTAGAAACCTAAGCGTTATTATTAACGTATAGTATGCGATTCTTTGTGCAGATCTAATATACCATTGGCACAAAGGGTCGAATACTTAGCTCGTGCAGTTGTTTGCATGAGAAGTGATCAGGCTGGATATGCTCCATATCTTGGAGTTTTCTTGCGCGAATTAGAAGACAAGGTGGAAGTGGCGCGAATACAACAGCAGGTAAAAATTGTTAGATATAAAGTTGCTATTAAGACAGACTTATTCGGAAGAATACATTTCTATTATGTTACAGATATTAGATACGGTTTATAATCAGCACTTGACGGATCGACTGAACGAAGAGACATTTAGAGCATTAAATTATTCATTACTCGATATCACGAAGGTACATTGCAATTTTTTCTGTGTAATCTTATCCTTAAAATCTTTACTTCGCATTTATTACTGATTTCTGACAATCATAGCTGTATGAAAAGTATGCGGATTCTCTACAATTATGGGAATGCAAATTGGCCATAATTAATTGCTCCGGTCATCAAGATGCAATGCTGATTCAAGAAATTTGGACCAATATCATCAACAATGGTATTCATTGCATATTGCGTGTCTATATCATTTTAGTACATTAAACGAAACAAAAAAGTTATTGCAATTATCTATTTTGTAGAATTAAAAGATGCATCTAATGCAGAAGACAAAATGGCAATTTTAATGAGCAAAATTATATCTCTTGGAGAGGAGTATTCCGGATCTCCGCATTGTTTCCCAGTTGGTAATTATGAATTTTTGTATTTAATTTTTTTTAAAAAGACACAATTATTAACGTTGGTTTAACAATTTATTAGATTTCCTAATAAAGCAGTTAGAAATAAAAGCATGTAAATTGAACGTATCAAATGCCAGGATCATATCTGGATTCCTACAACTAGGAATTTCAATGGAAGATCTTCTGGATATTTACAAGTAAGTCCTGTTTATATTAGAAAGTAAATATATTATTGACTCACATTTTAAACAATTTTCGTTTCATTTTCGTTTATCTGTTAGAATGATTGGAAAGGACACTCGAACCTGGTTAAATGAAGGAAACGAGTTCCATCTAATACAGTCAACTGCAAATTTGGTTAACTATTTCATTCAACATTCTAATATAACAAACAACTTGATCAGGTAAACTAACTCTTTGTTACATTTTGATAGTTACTCCTATTTATATTACGTTACACGATCATTAAGTAATTGCCATTATTATAGGCGAAAAATCATCACAAAGTGTCAAGATGTAATCTCGAAATGCTTGACCACCCTATACAATCAACCTCATGGACAAAAATTGATAACGGAACTCAGATCGATTCAGAGCGTTTTAAATCGTATGTAAAAATTATCGGCAATTCGTCGAGCAAACGATGTTTTATAAAATTGTATAAATCGATGAAACAGAACGGATCAAGTTATTCTATGGAGAGATCTTTGACATTAAGTAAAGCAAAATGTAAATAAGCGAAATTGCATTTGTTCTAGTATTTTTTACATTGTACACAGGAGTTCGTTCGTTTCATAATAAAATCGTCGTATACGTGAATTGCAACATGGTTCAACCTTTTTAATTCAGTGAAATATTTTATAAGACAAAGAATTTTTACGCATATTACAGAAAGTCACTTCGTATAGAATCTTCGTTTTATATTAAATTTATAGAATAGATATAATACTATTCAATGTCAATACTTCTATCATTAAGTCTTATTAACCGTTTGACTGCTGAGGAGCGCTATTGCGCTGTTCTTATGTTGTGCCAAAAATGCGAGGAGCGCAATAGCGCTCCTGTTTTTTTTTATGCCAAGACTGCGAAGAGCGTAATAACGCTGCTCTAAATCACTAGAATTTGTGCTTATTACCAATTCTATTCGCAAAATTAATTAAAACAAATTTATGTAAATAAGTGGTATTTTTCAATTTTTGTTGCAAAGCGATACAAATGAGTTTATTGTATGAAAAGTGTTTTACATATTTTCCCATACACGCGCAATCAGTGCCGCAGTTTTGGCATATGTCCGAAAAAATACGTCAGCAGCCAAACGGTTAAAAAGGATAAATTACTTTCTGCACAATTTTCACACAATTGTTGTTAAAACGAGTCGTATCAGTTAGTTGTTAGAGGATG
Source organism: Megalopta genalis (assembly GCF_051020955.1). Taxonomy (NCBI): domain Eukaryota; kingdom Metazoa; phylum Arthropoda; class Insecta; order Hymenoptera; family Halictidae; genus Megalopta; species Megalopta genalis. Next base: position 2,016,473 of record NC_135013.1, on the reverse strand, counting down.
TAGTTAATGTCAATACTTCTATCATTAAGTCTTATTAAAAACGATAAATTACTTTCTGCATAATTTGTACACAATTGTTAAAACGAGTCGTATCAGTTAGTTGTTAGAGGATGTAGTTCCAACGTATGAATATTTGTTGGTCCTGAAAAGGACCGATTGTTGTTGCAGCAAAATAATTTTGCTTATTTCGAGCTGGTGTATTTAGTGACTGCCTTGGTACCCTCGCTGACGGCGTGCTTAGCCAACTCACCAGGGAGTAAAAGCCTGACCGCGGTCTGAATTTCCCGGGAGGTGATGGTCGAGCGTTTGTTATAATGAGCCAGTCTGGATGCTTCGGCGGCGATGCGTTCAAACACATCGTTAACAAAACTGTTCATGATGCTCATCGCCTTACTGGAGACACCGGTGTCAGGGTGTACTTGTTTCAATACTTTATAGATGTAAATAGCGTAGCTTTCCTTCCTCTTCCTTTTCTTCTTTTTGTCAGCCTTGTTGATATTCTTCTGAGCCTTGCCGGCTTTCTTCACAGCTTTCCCACTTACTTTTGGCGGCATAATGACGTCACGGTGTACTTATGAATCAGAAATTCAAACGAGAGAGTTCACTACAATCGACGACTGCAGAACAGAGAATGAGCGTTCCCCGCCAAACGCGGTCTTTATATAACGAAAACGGGGCCCTTCCAGCGCACCAATCAGAACGCAGCTGGCGTTCCTGGCACCTCATTGGTGCGGCGGAGCGGTGCTACCGTTACCTTCGGACAATGGGATTGATTTCGTAGAACACGTCCAGACACGTATACAGGCTAATGTGCATTCAATTTCTAAATTTCAGCTTTACGATATCCAATCATATCCTGTTCAAATTGCAATGAAATAATACATTATCAAAATGTAATTCCCTTCCTTTAAATAGATACAGAGAGAGAGAGTTAGTAATATTAACGTTTTATTTATTTATATACATACATATATGAAAGACGATAAACAGTATCACTATAAAATAATAGGATACAAAATTTATTTATTTTTTTAAATATTGGAATACGTCAAAACTCTCTCTGGTACATACTGATAATATAAATTGCATTAAAATATACAAACTTTTACAAGTCGGATTCAGGTTTAGGCTATATCGTTCAATATTTTACGATATTTGTAATGTAAGCAATTTGACGTTCTCTAACACTTACCCTCTTCGGGATGCCCGCCGAGGTTATGTTATAATATGTTATATTTTTTCGCTTAGGCGGAACGAAATGCGAGGATGCGCTTTGGACAGGTCCACTTGAGACTTTCCTACTTTTTCCAAAAACATTTTTCCACGTCGAAAAGACCGGAGACAGAATCTGTCTGTATCTGCGCTTTGGCGCGAAACAATCTTTTAGAATATATTCTCTATCGTAGAACATTTTTTATTTAATCACTGAACCCTGTTTCCCGGTTCGATCACCTATTCACTGGTCCTTCCATCCTATGTACTATTGTGAATCTATTGTTAGTTATATTATTCTCAGTTTCATAATATTTAATATTTTAATTATCGTTAGCGTATTTTATTCATAATCATAATTTGTCAAGAATACATTTCAATTTTCCCTATAATCTGAAAGTTTGAGAAGAAATAAATCATTTAAGTACGTTGTCATTAAATTAATACAATAAAATATAATTGATTAATACAAAAGAATGTGCATATAATATGCAATGCACAGCTCGTGTGCAAAAGAATGATCCTGCATCTGGCAGCAGACCATCTGTACGGTTCGCGCCAATCAGAATCAAGCGCGTCGCCCATTGGTCGGAGCACGGGTCCGAGAAAGAGTATAAATAGGAAGCACGTTGCCATCAAAAAATTAAAATTGTTCCGATCGTCGAGGCGAACGGGTTAAGAGTGCTGTTACTTTGTTTCTTCGAGATTCAACGACACCGCTGAAAAATGTCTGGCCGTGGCAAAGGTGGAAAAGCTAAAGCGAAGGCGAAATCCCGCTCCAATAGGGCTGGACTGCAATTCCCTGTGGGCCGTATCCACAGGCTTCTGAGAAAAGGAAACTACGCAGAAAGAGTTGGCGCCGGGGCTCCCGTTTACTTGGCTGCCGTTATGGAGTATTTGGCCGCTGAGGTTCTGGAATTGGCGGGAAACGCGGCGCGTGACAACAAGAAGACCAGAATTATTCCGCGACATTTACAACTTGCAATCAGAAACGACGAAGAGCTGAACAAACTTTTGTCCGGCGTTACCATCGCTCAAGGAGGTGTCCTTCCGAACATCCAAGCAGTACTTTTGCCGAAAAAGACCGAGAAGAAGGCATAAACGTATTGGAGCTCAACCGAAAAACAAAATTGGCCCTTTTCAGGGCCACAAGATGTCTTAAAACGCTGGCAACTTATTCAATCCTATCTTTTTATTAGGAATCTATTAAGTCTCTTTACAAATATTCTAATATTTTATAGTCGATTCTCTCTGAAAAATGTTTATGGCAAAACAGAATGTAGAACTTGGTATCGGTGTATTTGCTTTTCTCAGATAATACGGTAGAGTTTGGTTTGTTCAGCGTACTTGAATACTTTTGCTGTAAGATACAATTTAAATTTTTATACGAATTATTTGTCGATTAAAGTATAAAAATAGCGTCACTACACATCGGGAAAAATGCTCAAAATGTTAGCATAGGCGAGGTATCACGCTTAGGATACGAATTGTTTTTACGTAAAATATGAAGCTCTTATCGGTTTAAAAATCTTCACGGGATTATAGTTATTGAAATATTGCTTCGAAGAATTTGTCATAATTAAATTATTTCTCTTCGAATTGTATTGGTCGGGATTTCTCGAAGTGACTTCACATTTCTCTACAAAGCAAAATATGTCTATTACTAAAGTACGATTCTCCAGGCTTAATTCACGCTCACGATGATTCGAAAATTTGTTCTTCATTATTAGGACTATGACGTTGGCAAATGGAAACACTGACTCAAGCCTTCATACAGCGCTATTTCACGAAGTAGCAAACTGCTCAAATTATGTATTAGTGAAAATCAGATTCCTAGTAGTTTCAGTGTTTCGCTACTAAGTGGAATGGCGCTATTTTGAAATTTTGAACAGCAACATGTACGTGTTGTCATCAGTAGAGGGTTAATAAGATCGAACAGTTTCGCAGAAGTAATTTAGAGGTGATGTAATACGGAATTCAAAACTCTTCTGTGATTTCCAATCTGAAATTCCTTTTTTTAACATTTTCTGTACATTGATTACACGTGCTTACTAACAATAGTATTGATATACACATTACAACAATAGCAAACACTGCAGTAGAAGACAAAGAATTGTTTTTACTGAAAAATGTATAAGAAAATTTTAGCACATTATAACAAAAGAAGAGGAATAAAGAGGAACTTACCCGAAATTGACCCAGAACGAGGTAAAGAATTTCATTCTTTTTTTTAAATTTCTTAATAAAATGTATCTACATGTAGAATATATGAAGCATTTATATTACTTCATTGATCTAGATATGCTAGATTATTGTTATCCTGATCCAGAATTCTTAGAAGTGATCAGAAGTTTGCAGAAACTAAATTTGTATGCGACAAATATATACCAAGACTAACGCTGGAAACAATATTGAACGAAAGGATGGAGTTTATGGAAAGATCTATAATAAAGCAACTAGCAACAATGGTCAAGGAACTTGATTTAAATAAGCAGAAATTATTTCAATTAAAAATCAGAGAAAAAACAATAATTCATCGAATTAAGAATTCACAGAATTACGTAGAGTTACAAATCTTGAATATAAAAAATACTATTAGTAAGTAACGTTGATAAACATTTATGTAAATAAAATATTTTGGAGCTGTATGAGACAATTTAATTACAGAATATGAAAATTTTAAGTAAGTGGAAAATGCTCTATCTCAACTAAACATTCTTTTACATCAATATGATATATTATGCTGTGAGAATATAGCTCTTGCCAGGACACCCGAAGAATGGGAACAATCTTCTGATATCATAAAATCCTGCTGTGGCATTTTAAAGTCTATTGTAGATATAATTGAATCTCATAACAAATCTTATCAAATTATTAATGATAATATTAAAGGTTTCATGAATACCTTTGGTATTGTTAAAGATTGTCACAAAAGGTATAATGTTCAGTACTAGCTATTAATTCTTAAACTGTATTACAATCAATAATATACCATCCTTTTTCTAGGTTCGAAAAAGATATTAATGAGCTACAAGCTCTTGTACTGAAAACTGGAGCTTCGTCTTCAATGTGAAGATGTAAACAAAATATGACCAATAAATTGAATTCAGTATCATAGCATTACATTTTTTTTAGTGTGATATTACAACTTTGTGTATGTAATAAATATTACGACATCGTATTTACATGTTATGTGTTCAAGTATCATTAGCAATGAACTTTGAAGACAAATCAACTTTGTCTAATGTTCAATTTTACAACCTTTTCTACTTGCTATCTAAGACTTAAAAAAAGTAAAATAACATATATGTATATATTCACGAGTGTTTCCCTAACCCTGTTGCATTGTACAATAAATATTCTTAGGGTTAATTATCAACTTACGTGAACAAAAATAACATCGTTTTCGCAGGGAAGTACGATAATGTCAATAAACAGGTGGCAAAAGTATGTATAGAACAATGGAAACTTACAAACATTTCACTTAATCATTGTGATGAAGGAACAAATTTTACATTGTTATTTCATATCGTTTACGTAGTTATGTATGTATTTGTATTTGAAGGAACACTCCTGCGGTTGTAACATAAGTACAGTAATGAGACCTAGTAATGAGACCACGTTTTTCTTATTCTTTAAAGTGGCGCGCACATCCCCACCATTTCACTGAGCATTTAATCCACAGTGGATCCTGTCTCAGCAGAGAATCGCGAACTAATCAGAGCAAAGAAAATTTCTATACCGAACCGAGCTTACGGATCAAGTTGTGGCCTGGAGTTGCGCAAGAGTAGGACCGGTTACTGTACAGAAGGGTGTACATTCCTGCCGAGATACAAAATCCACCAATAAAGAGTTGATTACATACGTGTGTATTGTGTACAATTGTACATATATACCTGGCTTTATCGGAAGGATAGGTTGTTGGGTACGCCTCTTGAACGAGTGATAAGATTAGCCATTGTCTATATTTCTGCGTTTGCAGAATACATTTCCATATTGCTAAATACATCGCTGGTAGAACAATCTTTTATACAAATTGACCACACCCGGTCAAAGAAAAGAGAAATGGCTTCAGAACTTCCATCAACTTTGAACAATTTGTTCAGGTATGTATTTATTTAATCGTTCGAGTCACAGGGGTCATTGGAGAAACACGGTCGAAATATGCCGAACAGCGCGATAGCGCTTGTCTTAATATGCGTACTTATATTTCAAGTTTTGTTCAATTTAAATTATTGAGAAGATAACAATGAAACACAAAATGTGTTAGTTGTATTATTTACATTAAAAAAAAAAAACAGCTATTCGGTGTACGTGCATCAATAAAGTTGAGCGCGTTACTTCGACAGACTCTGTGATTGCACCGTCACACAGTTATTTTCATAGCGTTCAAATGTTCTGGGACTTCTCGACACAAAATCTAAACAGCGCGAACGCGCTGCTTGGGTCTCGAACGGTTAAGCAATATGTATTATTTTTATGTAACGTAAACGTTTTCTTCAAATTTAATCCACTACCGATGAAACAACGACTCAACAATGAAATTCTGTTTTGTCTTATGTTTAAATTTGAATTCTTTATTTTTAATTTCTAGTTACATCGACAGTCATAAAACGGAATATATAAATAATCTGCGTGAAGCAGTGGCCATAAAATCGGTTTCTGCATGGCCAGATCATAGAGATGAGACAATTAGAATGATGAAATGGGCGGAAGTTAGACTAAAAGATCTTGGAGCTACGACGGAATTAGCAGATGTAGGGAAACAAACTCTTCCAAATGGAGATCAAATACCACTGCCACCAGTATTGTTAGGAACTCTTGGATCAGATCCAAAGAAAAAGACTGTGCTTTTATATGGACATTTAGACGTTCAACCGGCAATGAAGAAAGATGGTTGGGATACTGAACCATTTGTTCTTGTGGAGAAAGATCAAAAATTATATGGCCGTGGAAGTACGGATGACAAAGGTCCTGTGCTTTGTTGGATACATGCATTGCAAGCTTATAAAGCTATTGGAGCAAATATCCCTGTAAATCTGAAGGTATTTTCATTATTGTAAACTGTTACCAATAACTCTGTCATTTTTCATTACTAATCCCATTTTGATTACAGTTTGTCTTTGAAGGTATGGAAGAAGTTGGAAGCGAAGGTTTGGATGACCTATTGTGGGCACGTAAAGATACATTTTTAGAAGGTGTAGATTATGTCTGCATATCTGATAATTATTGGTTGGGCACTAAAAAACCTTGTATTACGTACGGCTTAAGAGGTATCTGTTACATCAACATTGAAGTAACATGTGCCAGTCAAGATTTACACAGTGGTACATTTGGTGGAACTGTGCACGAAGCAATGGCTGACTTAATTTATTTAATGAATACATTGGTTGATGTTAACGGTAAAATCTTAATAGATGGTATTTATGATGAAGTGGCTAAGGTCACAGCAAAAGAATTGGATGATTATAAAACAATAGAATTTGATGTATCTGAATTCAAAAAAAATGTTGGTACGAATAAACTAGCTCATAACGAAGATAAGGCACGTTTTTATAATTTAATAATTTGATATTAAATGTTGGTGCAAATGTTATAATATATATAGCATTAATGTGTCTTGTTGCATTAATAGATCCAGCTTTTGATTCATCGTTGGAGGCAACCCAGTTTATCCCTTCATGGAATAGAAGGTGCATTTAGTGAACCAGGTGCAAAAACTGTCATTCCAAGAAAAGTTATTGGCAAATTCTCAATAAGATTGGTGCCAGATATGACTGCTGACGGAATTATTGAAAAAGTAACAACATATTTGAATAAAATGTGGGCTCTTAGAGGTAGTCCAAATAAAATGAACGTTATTTTGGGTCATGTTGGAAAACCGTGGTCTGAAAATCCTGATCATCCACATTACGTGGCTGGGCGCAAGGCTACCAAACATGTTTATAAAGTAGAGCCAGACTTATCGCGAGAAGGTGGTTCGATCCCAGTTACTCTGACATTCCAGGAAGTAACGGGTAAAAATGTACTACTTTTGCCAGTTGGTGCTGGTGATGACGGAGCTCATTCTCAAAATGAAAAATTGAATGTCCGCAATTACATCGAGGGAGTAAGCATCCTTTTCATGAACGATAGCTTTCTTAAAAATGTTTCGTATAATAATTGTTTATTTTTGTTCCAGACAAAGTTACTTGGCGCTTATTTGTACGAAGTAGCTCAAATTAAGTAATTGAAGAAGCTCGTAAAATCAATAACTTTAAGGGGAACGGATAATGGCAAAATCGTTTTTATATAATGTATATAAACCATACAAAATATTGTTCATAATAAAACAGAAGAACTTCTAAAACTATGATTGATATAATTTACTTTTGTTTTATTTTTAACACCCAGGCTGGTTGTCCTCTATGAAATTCTGATGATATAGATATAATTAATTTTCCACCATTCTGCTTCCACTAAAATTTAATATGTATACAATATTAATTAAAAATTATGCTTTTTATAAAAGACATGTACTAGTGAGACTTTTCGTCAGACTACTAAAATTACTTACTTTAAGTGGCTCATCAGATCCAAGTAAGAAAATTTGCGTGTTTACATTCGTTATAACTGATCCCAAGGACAATAGGTCATCCTTTGGCCAATCTAGTATTAGTGCATAAATATATTTCTCATTTTTACTTTGGGTGTACCAAACATTGCCCGTCAAAGTGTCATTTTGTTTACTCCATGGTTTAGTATTATAAATAGCCTCTCCATTTATTGCTAACCAATCACCTATTTTGGATAAGGTGTAATATTTATATGAAAATATTTTAGTATCATTGAAATAAAAAAGAAGTATTCATAAAGCAGTTGTCATACCCATTCCACGTAATCTCTCTTCAAAAATTGGAGAAATAGTACCATCTTTTGTTGGACCCACATTCATTAATAAATTTCCTCCACAACTTACAGTAACCACCAGTTCTTTTACCAATTCGGGTAATGTTAAATATTCTGCTAAACGAGCGTTTCTACGAAAACCCCAAGATTTTTTATCAATAGTCATGCAGTTTTCCCATTTATGAGATTGAAGTATACCTAATGATTTGAAATATATATAAGGATTTACGATAAAATAACATATTAAAAATACTTTAAATAACAAATTATAATACTTGCCTGGATTATATCTATCAGTACATGTATAAAAATCACCATGATGGCATGGTATGTTTGCACCCCATCTATCATTAACAACAACTGTATCTTTTACAGGACTTTCATTGTATAACCAGGATAAAAATTCTTTTGATGTCCAGTAAGTATCAGATGCTTCCCAATCTCCATCAGACCATAAAACTTCTGGTCTGTAATTTTCTATTAACTCTTCTAATTCAGGTATTATTTTTTGTTTAACAAAAATTTGTGTTGTAAAACGGTTTCCTTTATCATGCAAATAAAGGGGATTGTACCATTCGTATAAAGAATGATAAAGACCAAACTTCAAATTAGTTGAATTTCGCAATGCCATTGACAATTCGCCTAATATAAATAAGCGTTGTTGATTAAAAAGTATATAGTACTATAATACTAGTATAACAAACAGATCATAATACCTATAAGGTTTCTTCGTGGTCCTACATCCATAGAATTCCAACTAAAGGAATATTTTGATGGCCACAATGTATATCCTTCATGATGTTTACTCGTTAATACCACGTATTTTGCACCTGAAGCTTGAAATAATTCACTCCATTCTGTAGCATTAAAAAATTCTGCAGTAAAATCACGAGCAAAGTCCTGATATGTAAAGTTTGGTGGATATCTTTGTTTCATAAAATCGCGGTACTTGGTACCATTCTGTTCATCTGAAAATAGCAAATTGGATCACTTGTTAAGCAATAAAGAAAAGATGTTTAAATGTTTTAATTACTGAAATGTAATGTTACCTTGCCAATTATTCCAAAACCATTCAGAACCAAAACTGGGAACACTGAAGACTCCCCAATGAATAAAAATGCCAAACTTTGCATCATCATACCAATTTGGAAGTGGTCGGCTATCTAAACTATCCCATGTAGGAATATATTTATTTGCTTTCAATTTTTGATGCTGAAATACTTCATCATTTTCTATACTTGACGATATTATGACATATTCTTCTTCTGATGATCCACATGATATGCAAAGAGCATAGAGCAATGGGATGTAAATCCATGAAACCATTTTTTCATTTACTATATGTATACTGAAAATATACAGAATGCATAAATATTTATAAAGATATTGAAATTGGTATTGCATTCAGGACAAATATACTATATATTAAAAAATTTTAAGTATTATGAAATATATTGTAAATGAAATATTATAAATAAAATTCTTATAACAGTAACAAATTCCTATATATGTACATACATATATTGTAGAAGTTTAATATCGCTCTGTTTTTAATTGTTCTGAGTAAAATAAAAGCAACGTTTTAACGTATGTTTTTCACGTATCGAAGAGATAAGACTTCGGTAAACTTGCCGAGTTGTCATGATTGTCAGGCGATAGGACTGATTATTGAATTCTGTTTATACGTATATTTTGATACCATAAGGGTATTTTTATGAAACGACAGAATCCATTTCAATTAACGTATTCATCGAAAATATGAAATGAAAATTTTAAACATATAATACATACGCAAACTCCGGTCCCGGTATCACATGCGTGTGCATATGTATTGTACCGGTATGTACATGTACATTGTAGTCAGTTGAACTTAGAATTTATAACGCCACTCCCTATCGGTTTATTGTCAGTTTTACAAGAAATATAGAAATTTTATCATGTCTTTTTGGATACCGTTGGAGTCTAACCCTGAGGTAAAAATTTCCTTACAAAATCTTACAAATACATAAATCGTGTGACAGAATTTAAATATTTTTTTACTTTGTTCTAGGTTATGACGAAGGTAAATCATCTAGATTTTCAATTATTAATAGAAACTTCCGACAGTAACTGTTACGTACAGTAAATATTATTTAAGATACCCGTTAACGAGTTATTAATGTTCACGTCACATTTTAAAATTAGGATACGTGTTTACATACATGAAATGACTTTGTCATTGCTTATATCTTTTCAAAATTTAATAATGGTATATATATATTTGTAGTTCTTGCATCAACTAGGTGTACCAAAAGAATGGAGCATTGTTGACGTCTATGGTCTAGAGCAAGATTTATTGGCACTCGTGCCAAAGCCGGTTGTTGCCATTATCTTACTTTATCCTTTGAGAAAAAAGGTTTGGAATTATGTGGTTATACATGTGTAGAATTTGCTGTAGTATTTACACACTAATACCTTTACAGGGTGATAATACATTAGTGGATACTGAAGAAGTCGATAAAGAAGAAGGCACCACTGCTTCAGATCCAGTAGATCCATTGCTTTATTACATGAAACAATATATTCACAATGCATGCGGTACAATTGCATTAATTCACAGTGTCGCAAATAATCTAGATACGTAAGTTTATGATCTGTAGCATAAAAAATCTAAGTTTAACATTGGACACTATATGTTATTATTTTCACAGTATAAACCTTAAGGAAGGTTTCCTGAAAAATTTCTTAGATAAATCTAAAGGTCTCTCTGCTGAAGAGTGTGGAAAACTTTTAATGTCGTCGAACGAAATCAGTGAGACACATGAAGAAATGGCATACGAAGGACAAACAGAAGTATGACATTTATTTTTACCAAATGATTATAAAAATGTGATAATGAATATTTTATAGGCACCGAGCGAGGATGCACCGGTGTTTCATCATTTTGTAGCATTTGTACAAAAAAATGGCGTTTTATATGAATTAGGTGAATATTTTATAATCATAATGAAAATTAATTGAATAACGTTGTTCAAACGTCCTAATTATATAATTGAATATCGCAATCTTTAGATGGACGTAAGCCTGGGCCTATTATTCATGGTCCAACTACTTCAGAGACGTTACTGGAAGATGCTGCTCGCGTTTGTAAAGACTATATGGCACGTGATCCAGATGAAGTGTGTTTTACGGTTGTTGCCCTATCTAACAATGATTCGGAGTCATTTTAATTTTGTATATAATATGCATTATACTCATTTTTTAAAAATTCGGGTAAATATTCCTTAAAAAGTTATTAATTATTAAAAATAAGTCTCGAATAAACATTCATTTCGTACTATTTGGATATTATTAATTACAAAATTTCTTTAAAACTTCAACATATAGAATGTTAGAACTTTTGGAGATCACTCAGGAGAGCAGCTTTGGCAACGCATGTCAAGGTCAAGGCCATATATATACATATACAATATCGAGGCAGATTACAATGTAGTAGCATTAATATATTTTTGTTAATAAGTTTTTAACTAACAACGAGCGACGACTTTTAAAGGACTCTCAGGAAGGAGGCCTTCAGTTATCACGTATTGTACGCAGGGATGGAAAAAGTTCTCGAACTTTTTAATAGGTTCTATTTATAACGGTCCTTGTAGAACTTTTTTCAAAAAGCTTCTGCCTTTAAGTTTCAATGAGAATACATAAAAAGAAATTCTACAATATATCTTCCGTAAGAACACTTTTATAGCGACAGGAATAGATATATTCTTTTAAGTAAAACATATAAATACTAATAGAATTTTTTCAGAAACGAGAGGTACCTGTATACATATTTTGATTCCTGATTGTATGTCGATACGTGAAGATCAAGATCATTGGAAGTGGTTTCCCTAAACCCATATTTATCAAGAAATGTTCAAATTTATTTTCTACATTATATATACACACACAGTCATTGGGTATTGCATTTATTAATATTTGCTTGTTATCACATCATAAGAAATATATTGGTAAATAGGAATACACGCAGGTATTTGCAGGTATTTGTATTGCATCCTTGTTTGAAGATAATTTATGTATAAGGTTAAAGAAACGTAGAAAGTAACATGTTCCAAAAATTGCAGATCAACGTTTTTTAATGCGTATTTTTTTAAAAATTTATACAATCTAGCGGATGTTTAAATAATCGAATAATACTTAAGACGACAAAACAATGTAAAGAAGGCGAACGGATAATTAAATGTAAGATTTGTATATGTATATCCTGAATGATTGATACAACGACGTATAAGAATTTTTACATTAGTTTCAACTAAGAGTTTTTGATATCTGTACTGTGTTGTTCGAGGATCAATACCTGTAAAGTATTTGAATACCTGAGTGAGGTTTTCACAATTAAAATCAATAGTGCTATATTCTGTTTCTAAAACAATTGATTCCATAGTTAAGCGAAACAACCAGTCGATAGTACGTGTAACATTTGTGTTAGTCAATTAAATCGATGTTATGAATGTGAATTAAAAAATGTTATGAACGTTATGGCTCATAATGCGCTTCTTTCGTTTAAATATTACAATATAAATTGTATCAGATTATGTATTTGTTAGATTTAGATTAACGTTTTTATAATTGTAACCATCGCTTTAAAAAATTCGATTCTCTTCACATGTCGCGTCCGTTGTTTTTCACAAATGTTCTTTGAAGGCAAACGAGCGGTGAAAATGCAATTCTAATTACTTTTATAAATATTTCTCGATGTATTCTAGACTGATTTGTTTCGTATTTTTAACGTTGTTATTTCTTTCTAAGATTGTGTATTAATTGTGCATTTAAAATATTTTCAATCAGCATTTGCATCAACCGTGTTTTTCGTGTACCATGATCGGCCTTTAATTTTTAGAAATTACAAATTCTCATCACAATTTCTTTGTAAAACAATTCAGTTCCGGATACATACTTTTCTATGCTTCTGAATTGCATTTATTTCACAATCGAGCAACATGCGATGGTACATTTATTCAGTAAGCGTCGATGAGATCTGAGAGACATATCCACATTATAATTAAAATATTACACGCACAGCTAAGTTTAGACGTTTTTATAACAGCTTCGGCGCTAAACGAGAGAAGAAAATACGAACATTGAAACGATATGAGCTACGTGTCAAAAAAAAAGAAAAAACAGCTTGGGGAAACAATAAATTAGAGTATAGAACATGTGTACAATGATTCTCCCTTTTGTTTGCTTCACATCACAGTGGAAACCGCGTCTATTCTGTGCGACCAAGCGAAAGTACCGCGTATGACAGTTAACAATATTGCGTTCACCGCTGTTTTACTATTTCGTCCGATTCAAATGGAATCTTGGAAATGTAGCTTACACGCTTCTGCAAATAACACGGTTATTTTGTACGCGTTCCTCCAACATCTTAGGCTTCGTCTCGTGGAGTAGTGTTCGGCCGCGGAAAGTCGATCTCGCGTCTGAAACAATTGCTTCCTCGTTCGCTGGCGTCCTTACGGCAGTTTACACGATCACGGAGACTGCTTGGAAAAGTGAAATTATAGTAGCTCGATTTGTCGGAGGTCGCAAAACTTGTCGGTCAGTGACCAGAAGGTAGCAAAAGGCCCAGTTATTTTCGATCCTCTTCTGAGAGCGTGTATCTTGGCACCACTCTCTAAATAGTAGCTTCAAAACACGCAAAATAAAACCGAAATCTAGGCTTGCGACCCGTTGTTGACTACGTACATATATTTCGCGATTTCTTGCATAACGCTGACGCTCGGTAATGACGGGAAGAAAGGGGACGTGGAAATAAACTCTATAATTATCCTTGCAGCTATGTTCTTCTAGTTTGTAATTAACTATAAGTACAGTGTGAAACGATACCGATCGTTGGTAGGATTTGTCAGTTATGTACCAATTATCTTAGAAAGGATATAATATCTTAAAAATCTTGTGTTCTGCATTATTAAAGATAATATTTGGAATGTGGTCTCGTACGTTTTTGTTTTGTCTAGATTCAGCTGAATTCGTCGTTCTACTGCGATTTCCGATGAAATTTTTGTTCGTTTCGAACCGTTGATTCGATCATTTTTTCTTTCTTTTAATTTTCTTTTAATTAATTAAGTGATTTTTATTTAATGTCGCATCTGCTTTAATAGCAATTAGCGTCCTTTTATGGGACAACAGTTGTGGGGTTACATGTAGTGCAATATATACAAATAGTTTTGCATTAAATTTTTACATTGTTTTCTTAATCATTTCGCAGAACAATTTGGCTTCTGATTTGACAATGTTATTGTTCGACAACCGACGGATATTTTTAATTGTTTAACAATAGCTGTGGATATAATAATTATTATATATATTATATATATATACATTATATTATATTATATTGATAATATATGTACATATGCGGATATAATAATTAACATTAATAACAGCTTGTGTACATACAACTCTATTCCCAGTGATTTGCAAAACGAGTTCTACAGACACCAAAATATAACCCTGTGCGAAAGTAAACACAATATTGAAGTTCCAGGAAATAATAAACATAGACCTAAGACACATTGAAATCCCATTTGAGGATGGAAATGGGAAATTTTTAACAAAAACTATTTGGCATAAGTGGAACCAAGGATGGATACATTCAAACCCATCTCTTCTACATGAGCTCAGAGAAAGTATATTCTCTACCAACCCAGCAGTATATTTAACAAGAAGGAAGCAAATTGTGCTATCTCGACTAAGAACTTGCATACTAAAATAACACGTGAGTGTATGCTCTCTGAAACAGATAAACTACTTTGTAACAACTGTAACACTGAGCTTACAGTTAAGCATATCCTAATAGAATGTCCAGTGTACAACAATATCAGAAAAAAAGTAAAAATGCCCAATATCATTAAAGAATATTTGGATAATTACAAGCAAATAGCAAAAGTTATGTCATACTTAGAAGAAACCAAATTGTTTAGTGAAATTGTACAGAAACTTAAAAAGCCTGGATTAAGAAAATAATGTAAAAATGTAATGCGAAACTATTGTATATATTATATATAATATTGTATATATTACAATATCATATTTCAATATTATATTACAATTATATTACAATTATATATACAATGTAATATATAATATACATATATTGTATATATATATATATTGTATATATGTAACCCTACAAATATTACCCGACAAATGATCGCTAATTGCTATTAAGCAGATGAGCATTAAATAAGTTAAATAAAAAAGAAAGAAAACTCTATTCTGTCTTGTTTACTTCCCTCTACGAGCAGCAATTAAGGCTTCGCGATTAATTAGTCCGACGCTTCCCTTCGAACCAATTTGTTACAGTATCTGAACGAAAGGAAAGTCATTATTTGTCTAGGCGTTAGTCATTATTTGTCTCCCGGCCTGGGCTAGGGAAAGTTTCTACGAAAAATACGGCCCTGTGTTCGTACGGATCGCTGTTCAAAATTTTTCCATACGGTGGGAATCTTCCTACCGCGATCGTAAAATGACCGTCGGATTCCCATATACATAATGGGTGCGATAATTTCTTGCCCTGTCAACTATTTCTTCAGCAAATCGGTTACGTAAGTTCGTGTCAATTTAACGCGAGATACGCACGCTCGGATAAAGGAAGAATTTAACGGAATGTTGATCATCCTTGTTCGTTGGAAAAGCTGTAAACGATGGAAATAAATTAGAAATAAATAAATAAATAAATACATAATCGACAAATCGAAAGGAAACTTTCGAGATTTCTTGTTTGAACTTGAATTTACGATGCATCCGTAAATATTTATCGTCGAATGCGAGCCTGCCTGATTGAACAATTGTATAAATTATTGTATAATTTCTCACCGGATTTCTCAATACTTCCTAGAAATTCCTGGAAAAATAAAATAAACAATACCAATTACGGTAGATTCTCCCAAATTGTCCATTTTTATGTGCAATCCGAGCGCGAATTAGGGTGAAAATTACTGTACACAAAATAATAATAATATATACTGTACACGAAATAAATATTTATATAAACATTTGCAGTATCGCGATATTTTTTATTATTTTCAAGCACGCGGATTGTTCGAACGCTATTTAAAAAAAAGGACTTTTTCCAGAAATTTCTAGGAAGAATTGAGAAATTCGGTGGAAGTTATACAATAATTTGTACAATTGTTCAATCAGGTAGGCTCGCATTCGACGATAAATATTTACGGATGCATCGTAAATTTAAGTTCCAGCAAGAAGCCTCGATTTATCGACCATTTGTCGATCATTTACAAAATCAATTTTTATTCTTGTTCTTTTGCTCTATTATGAACACTAGCGATAAAATGGAGCGATCACATGATAAGTGATTTAGACGATTCATTGGTTTTGTAAACGGAAAATCACAATATCACAATTTCTCTCATTTAATAAACGATAATAAAACGACACGAGATCCTTATCGAATCTCTGCCGAATTAAATGTCTCTCGCGACGCTCGGCGTTCCTTATTATACACATATTATACATTTATATATAATATAATATAATATTATTACATTATTATTATTATTATATATATATATTATTATATTATTATTATTATTATTATATATATACATTATATTGCTATTATCTATTGTTCAAGAGATACAGTAATTCTCTATCTATTATTGATCACCGTTGGCAATGTCTGCAACATCGTAGTGGAAAATTTCGGGATCCGTTCGTGCTCAGATAGGACGATAATATAATCGTGCCGAAGAAGAAACTCCCTCGTGACGGGGCATACGGGTACTTTCGTGATTCATGGCAGCGGAAAATTTACACGGAAACTGGTCCTCTCACCGTGGACGAAGGTACTCGTCCGTTGAAAACAATCCGAAGGATGGAAATAGAAGAAGGATCGACAAAGTATTTCCGAGGCCGTGCGACAGCCAAAGACGAACGAATTTAATGTAAATATATAATTATTAAATGTAAATTTATATGTAAATATATATACATATATAAATATAAATGTAAACATATATATACATATATAAGTATAAATGTAAATATATATATTATATATAAAAATATATATAATATTGTTTAGTCCTAGTTTAATTAAAAAAGAAAGCTTGTGATCATTTGTCGCATTATTACCTGGAATCCCAATCGTCGAGTTGATTCTTCGAACGATTGTTGCATTAGGAGCCCCTTCACAGCTCGTTACCGACGCTGTAGAAACGCGCCTTTTTACGTTTCGCGAAGATTTCATTCGACATCGCATATTTTCACCGAGTTCGATGCACGTAATTGATAACGGGTATTATAAGTCTAAAGTAAATCTCCTAGGTTCTCCGAAGGTACGCATATCGCTGATAAAACGTATTGCGATGGCAATTCGTTAAATCCGCGTGATCGAGCAGAACGCAGATAATAAACGGAAACACTGATCTACGCTAAAATCAAGGGAAACGCTAAAAAAGAAAAATATGTATATATACAGGGTGTCCTAAAATTATGGTATTTCCGAGAAATGAGGGGTTCCTGAGGCGATTTGAAGTAACTTTTTCCTAAGCGAGATTGCGATCCGCGGCTTTGTTTACGAGTTATTAACGAAAAACAGTGACCAATAGGAGGTGAGACAGCCGAGCCAATGAGCGGAACTGGGTTTCGACCGCACGTTGGCTCGCCCGCGTCGCGCCGGCAGAGCTCGCCTCAGTGTTTTTCATGAATAACTCGCGAACGATGCCTTCGTCCGCTGGTTGGCTCGCCCGCGTCGTGCCGGCCGAGCTCGCCTCTCATTGGTCAGCGTTTTTCGTGAATAACTCGCGAACGATGCCTCGGAGAAGATTTTTGTAAAGAAGAAAGTTGCTTCGAATCACCTCAGGAATCCCTCATTTCCCGGAAGTACCATAATTGTGGGACACTCTGTATGTAAATGTTTGTGCCTGTATCACGATACGCGGATTAGTATACATAATCTTTGCGATAGGGAACGAAGGTTAAGATCGGCAATAGTCAACTCGCATTACACGAAACGGAGGAGCGGATATTTGTAACATCTGAAAATCGTTTTTTTTTTGTTACGCTTCGAAGTGCAAAGAATTTTTCGGACGCCGAAGGCCGCCGTTTATAATTCAAGTATGTATAGGTTAACATATTGAATCAAACGGATGGTTTTATTCGATTAAAAAAAATCAACAATTTAACCGCTCTTATTGTTTTATAGATCGATTTCTACAAACAGTTTAAAGTTTCTTCCTCTCCCGAGAAAGCCGATAAGGCTGCTGCAGCAGCGTATCGATTATGTTTGTCGAGCCGAAGACCCGAAGACGAGTCAATCGCGTCTGCGAAGAAGAGGAATTTTGTAACAAACGTTTACGTGAACGGATTACGAGGGTGAAACCACGCCGCGTGGATCGTTAACAACAATCGATCATCGGTCACAAAACAACTGGCTCCAACACTAAAACTGGCTGGTCGGTGAAAATGATTGATTTGCGCGTTCGTCTCTCGAAGCCTCTTCGATGTGTAGCAATTTATTTTTGAAGCTGTTTGGCATCGGTCTTAGACGATCCATTGTCCTGCCATGGAATTTATTTACATGGCGTTTCAATCGTACGATAATAATATAAATTAACGTCGAAATCCGTGTTCGTCGTTTTCTCTCGTTAAAATCACTATGAACACGGTACGAGATCGGCACGAGATATATGATCCAGTAGATCTTAAATTTCGACAAAATGGATTAATTATTATTATATAATTATTATATGTATATATTATTAGTTATACAATATAATATTAATTATATATTGTAATAGTAATAATATTATATATAATACAGTATTACTATAATTATTATATTATAATACAATAATATTATAACATTATTAATATTATATTATATATATCATAATATATTATATTACAATATTGTATTATTAATACAATATCAATTATACAATAATTACTATGTAATAATATTAATTTCTGTCTAAAGCGCTTGTATTTCGCTACAACTTTCACGAGCCTATATTCTGCTATTAGTTTACAACTGGAAAAAGTGCAGAAAGAAAAATCGCAGTCGCAAATGATACCATTGGTAAAATGATGTTAACGCGTGTGTCGTTCCGTGTGCCCGGTGGTCGTTGGTAGCAAAGAATCGTTTCCGGTGTAGCGGCCGGGTTAAGGACGTTCAGTGAAACTCGATGCAAAGAATAAGAATTAACGACGCATCGACCTCCGCCGCGGCGGGATCTTTTTCGTTGGTTCGGTGCTCGCGCGTTGAATGATCCCACGAAATCGCGAACTCGCGTGCGAGCAACGGCGTCGTATCCAAATCCCCATTCTCGTTTTATCAATTATTATGACACGCGAGCGTTATCCAGGATCGCGTACCGAAGATAAATGCAACCGTTGCAACGTTTTTAGTGTCGTAGTTTTCAATTATACGAGGCATAGATAATAATAGATAGAATAGATATAATAAATTATTATATTATTTTATAATTATTATTATATTAAATTTTTTTTTCTTTTTTGTCCGGCGTTTAAAGTCGCATCAACCACCAGATATATTTTTTTTAGATTACTTTAGATTATGTTTTATATAATATAAATTGTAAATAAATTTCCTCGGATAAAAAAGTTGAAGGACAAAAGTTTTTTTAATCTCTTTTCCGTCTTGCCAAGTATGTACATAATAGCAAAATTTAAGAAAAGCAATTTTTGGACATCGTCCGGTAAACTAACCCCCAATATCGACTAAAAAAAAATTCCAGTCACTTGGACCAGTTTTAACCCTTTGTACTCGAAGCCACTGTAACTGTAAATCTAAAATAATTTTTCTGACCTACGCTGTTCTCTATTTTATATGACAGAGCGCATTTTACAGGTGTGAATTGAGTCTTGTGACTTATACAACAGTTATACTTTTAACAATTTTTCAAATCTAAATTTTGTTGATGTAAGAATTATTTTGGAATGTGACATAAACATTTTTTAGTGGTGCCTCGGAGTCACCGATCGAGCGAAAAGGGTTAAAAAAGTGACCGCGTTTTGAAAGGCGCACGCTCAATTTTACGAGGACAGAGTTAACATGAACAAGTTTATCGATTATCCACTGCAGCGAATTCGATTTCCGACGAAAGACTGGTTAAATCGTACCTTCGCGGATAACGCAAACCATAAATGGAAACGAGGTCGTACGCGTATGTAATATTTTTATGGGCGCGGGACGACCTTAAACTCAACCAGCCACGGACGAATGCAAATATACCTGTTTGTGACATGTTTTGTTAATTCGGGATCCTCGGATTCCATGGTATCACAAAGCTTCATCGTTCGGCCAGGAAAATCAGAGAGACAGAGAAAGAGAGAAAGAGAGAGAGAGAGAGAGAGAGAGAGAGAGAGAGAGAGAACCGGACGAATTTACGCGCCGATTTGTAAGCAATTTTATCAGTGTTTTCTTTACCTAAGAAACTCGGCTCAGCGATGGCGGACGTTGTTCTTCGACTTCGGGAAACCTAAAGTCGGAAACTGTTCTCGCCGTGGCTAATAATTAATGAATTTTATTTGAGATTTTCGGTGGACGATAAAGCGCGGGAACTTATCGTACGAATAGTTTTTAAATGATTTATCGTCTTCGATAATTTAATTCAGCTGTGTTCGACGAGTATACTCGTCATGGAGAAGTGACAGTATTTTGCGTTACGACGAGTATACTCGTCATAAAGAAATAGTAATATTCCCTGTTACGACGAGTATACTCGTCACGGAGAAGTGGCAATATTTTGGGACATGACGAGTATACTCGTCACGGAGAAATTACAGTATTTTGAGTCACGACGAATATACTCGTCACGGAGAAGTGGCAATATTTTGGGGCATGACGAGTATACTCGTCATGGAAAAGTGGCGGTATTTTGTGTCACGAGTATACTCGTCACGGAGAAATTACAATATCTTGTGTCATGACGAGTATACTCGTCACGGAGAAATTGCAGTATTTCGTGTCACGACGAGTATACTCGTCACGGTTAAATTACAGTATCTTGTGTCACGACGAGTATACTCGTCATCATTTGATTCTCGCGACACATATACAAGGTGTCCCAAAATTATGGCACTTCCGGGAAATTAGAGATTCCTGAGGTCATTCGAAGCAATTTTTTCTTTAAAATAATTTTTTCCGAAGCATGGTTAACGAATTATTAACGAAAAAGCAGTGACCAATGAGAGACGAGCTCTGCCTCGCGCCAGCCGAGCCCCCCTCTCATTGGTCACTGTTTTTCGTTAATAACTTGTAAACAAAGCCGCGGATTGCATTTTCGCCAAGAAAAAAATTACTTCAAATGATCTCATGAACCCCCCATTTCCGGATTGCGAGATATTTTTGGGACACCCTGTATAGGTGCGCGCTCTACAAAGAAGACGCCACAGAGCTCAATAGACGAAACTCGCTTATCTAGGATCGACCGAGCCGTTATAGAAGACACCGCGGTAAAATATGGTTGACAAATCGACGAGAAAAAAAAACGATGATAATGAAACGACGTAGACTCAAAGTTCGACGTTTCAAAGATAGCATTTTTCACTAGAAAAAAAAGGAACTGTTTGTCGTCTTCCCGATATATGTACTCCGATAACCCTTGTCGTAATTTTTTTCTGTTTTATTTTTTTTTATAAAACGAAAAGAAAAAACGACTTTCTGAACTTTCATGTTCAGAATTATAAATAACATCGTCGGTTGAACACGATCGACCGGGCAGCGCGTTAGAAAAAGAAAAGAAACACTCGACGAAACAATGGAAGTCGTTAAACTTTCTCACGATGAACGAGAAACGTCCTTGGAGTTCCAAGGAATCAGCACATTTATCGATTCAAATCTTTTGCAGTACATTCTCTCTTATATAACTACGCAAACGTTCGTTTCCGTGACGTCAGAGGCTGCAATAGCGTGTCCGACATTTCCTTATTAATCGAGAAGTCATTGCGGAAAGTACAAAATAAGCGGTTCCAATATTATTTAAAGATCGTGTTCAGACAACGATGACGACATACATACATACGTACGTACATGCTTTTTGCTTCGGTAAGCCAAAAAAAGTCTACGCGAGCATCGGACGTAAAAGAAACAAAGAGAGGAAGCAATTTATTTATATTTAGTTGTGGCAGTAGCTTTAATACTTTTCGCTATTGTATATTTATTATTATATGTTTTAATATTATGATTATATAATGTATATATAATATAATATGATTAATATATAATTATATAATGTATATACATATAATATAATATGATTAATATAAATAATTAATAATATGTTAACCCTTATCGGACGTCAGATATTCAGGCCTAATGTATAATGTGACGTGGAATGTGACATACGTCCGATAAGGGTTAACAATATATTAGTAATATAATTAATTATATATAATAGAATATAATTTATATTTTAACATTAACTGAATGTCCTATAGAAATTGTTCACTAACACCGCGCTTTCGACATATCGTTATAAACAAATATTTACAACTCCCTCGTTAATGCCACGTAAATTCGATTCGCCAGATCATAAAATTATATATTGTCGCGCATGACTTCGATCTCAACGTCGTTTCTTTTTTTTATTACACTCGATCCGCTTTCTGAAACTGTCCGCTTGAGAAAACCAATTCGATTTGGTCTTTTTTAAACGTTAACGAGAGCAGATCATCTATCCGTCGGCTCTATTTCACACGATCGCGGCCCGTAAAATTGTTATCAATTGTTGTCCACCGTGCGGTTAGCTATTTCAACACGCTGTGCGCGAAAGAGATATTAATATTTTTTTAATTATTATATAAAATAATATTATATTATATATAATTAATGTAATAATTATGTAACATAACTCTTGTTTCATACAATTGCTGAAGAAAGTTCTCATTTCGTATAAAGAATCGCTGCCTAATTTATCACCGTTGCAATCAAACATTTAATATTAATATTTTAATATTATAGTTATATGATGTATGTATAATTAATATATAATCTATAAATTTAATATATTAAATTATAATTTATAAATTTAAGATATAATTATTTATATAATTAGAGTGTAATTATATATAATCAATATATATATATATATATATACATAATTAATATCAAAATAATTTCGTCTAATAATTTTTGTCTAGTTTATCACCGTTGCAATCAAATATTTAATATTAATAATTTAATATTATAATTATATGATGTATATATGATTAATATACAATCTATAAATTTAATGTATTAAATTATAATTTATAAATTTAATAATATACTTATTTATATAATTAATATAATTATATATAATAAATATATGTATATAATTAATATCAAAATAATTTTGTTATATATTTGAAAAAATCCCTCCGTAAAATTCTCGTTATTATACCCGTTATCAAGATCTTATTGTCGATTCTATAAATATTAAATATTTGTTAGAAAGCCGATCTTTTCAAAATTCGCTTCTTTCAAATTTGTTAGACGCGAGTAAAGTATTATAAATCGCATAAAGATTACAAATTAAACAATATCGCTCTTCCCCCCTTCTCTCCCCTCTGTTCCTCTCTCTGAGTACCGCATACATAGTTAGAAGCGTTGGCAAAGAAATTAGAAAGAAAAAGTGAAGAAGAATTTTTCGAAACGAAAGTAAAAGGAACACGGTTTTTCGTTCGCGCGGTTCCCGTTCGCCGAGGCCTCGCGCGGGCCGACTCGGTTCTGGTCGCCGAGCATCGGAGGAAAGCCAAGAAATCCACGGCACGGAACTGGCAGCAAGGAGCAAAGCAGTCTTCGGTGGTTGAGGCCCGTGTGTTCTCGAGTGGCGCGGCTCCGTTTCAGTCGCGCGGAAGCAGCCGACCGTTGCACGTGCTTACGAATCGGCCGACAATCGCCGTCATCCATGGGTTACCAGTATCTGCGCTCCTATCTGGATACAATCTGAATTGACAACGAAAAAGTAAGTCGCACCGTTAACAACGTTTCCCAGGCTTCGACGATTTAATCGACGTGTTTCTAGCGAAAATCTGTCGTCGTCGTCGTTGTTTTCCTGTGCTCCGAAAAAATTCAACGTTAACGCATCGCTTGCCGGACAACTATTTAGACGATTATTTATTTCGACGCCGAATCTATCGATATAAAAATAACGCGCGATTGTAAATTCACGCGTTCTCGTCGCTTTTATAAAACAACACAGAGCAACAGATTTATGTTTTTATGGATATTGTATAGTCACGCGAACTTTTCGGCGCAAACAAACGTCGTATTGTCGTTAATGTTTTATTAATTAGCTCGCGTTTCATTTGTTTAATATGTTCAGTGCCGCGCGAGTCACGAATTTTTAACTAGCTTTTTGAAATTCATTTTTAACGCGATGCATTGAAGAAATTTAATGTTACTAGGATTTGTAGAATGCGAAATAGATGAACTAATATTTTCTATGATAAATTTTCACTTTCTAGATTCGGTATCATTAATTAAATGATTTTAACATGATGTTAATATTCGCTATTTGATGCGTTAACGCTAGAACTGCCAAACCAGTGCAAATGACTGGTTTCTAATTTTTTTCTCCTATGATTTTTGCTGCTGTAGAAATGTTTTTGTTGCATATTTTTATATTAACTTCTTCATTGAAGCGTATATTGTAATAATAATCGTGGGAAGTATAAATGAAAGTCATTGTTATAGTTATGAATATTATTATATATTATTATCAATTATATTAATAATATATTATGACATAATATGCTACATATTATTAATAATATATTATTTTTTATTAATATTACTATTGAAGTAATTGTTCTGAAACAATATCCTGCATTGGTCGCGTTAGGGGTTGGCAGTTCTAGCATTAAACGAAACTACTTTATACAAGCTAACATATTTGACGTTTTATCGCATCAACATCGTTGCATTCGAACACCGGTCTGCCGTGACCGGCGCTAATTTTGGAGCAACTTGCGACAGATTACGGATTCGTGGTGTCTTCTGAAAGCAAGATCGATTTGCCGTCAAGTTCGCCGTCGGATCTCGAATGGAACGAGCGTTTTTTTATTAGCTAGATCTCTGTTTAGAACAGAAAATCGATTACTAAAAATTTACTTTTGTACATTTCGTTATATACAAGTAAATGTGTCACGAGAAATTAATTAGAAATAAAAGTATTATAATGTGTTAAAATTACTGAAAGTAGAAATACATTTCTCAATCATTTTAACGCATTACAACACTTTCAACATATTTATAAAAATTTACTTTTATACATTTTGTTATATAATATATAAGTAAACGTGTTACGAGAAATTAATTAGAAATGTGTCAAAAGTATTATAATGTGTTAAAATTATTGAAAGTAGGAATACATTTTTCTTCAATTGCGCTTCCTTGCAATCGAGTTAGACAATTTCTATTATATATAACAAATATATGTATATACAATATATATAATATATAACAGATATATATATATATATATATATATATATAACAAAATTTATAAATCTATAAATCAGAATCCTAAAAATCCTCGTCGCATGCTCGTTGCCTTATCTCATCTGTCAGTCTTGTAAATATTGAACACATTTTAAGAAGTGAATTTTTTCAAACTTTGTTGCGCTCGCACGCTCGATCCGCGACCCCGCGAATTATATATATTTATATATATTATATTATTACATAATTATATATAATATATAATTTAAATGTAAATATAATAATTTATATATTATATATAAAAGTTTGTTAACTTTGCGTTAACAAAACCGAAGGGAAAGAAAGATGCTCCGAAATTGTTCGAGCGTGTTTACACGCCGGTATTTCTTCGCGCGGCGCTCGACGGGAGCGGTCGAGCGGGCAGATCCGCGAAAGCTTTTAAATATAAACTGTCTTCTATTTGGGACGAGCGCAGGGACAGCCGGCTACTAGTTTTTCCTAGCGCCGTTTACACGCGTTCGCGTTCCGCGGGAAAAAGCGATCGACGGTGTTGCGCTCGCGGGACGAAATTGCCTCCAAGAAGGTGTCTCGCGGGCGCATCGACAGGCGCCCGTGTGACACACGTGTAACGACGCGTTGACGTGATGCTCCCCGTATTATCTCGTTGTCAGTGCAGATCCATCGCTCGGATCTACTTATGTATTTCGACAGTTTTATCGGGCACCGGCTTTTGATTAGAGTGACAATTCCGATAGCCAGGCTCGAATGACACTGATTAATTGGACCGTTCGCTGAAGATATTCTTCCTGGAGACCTTTCTTCGGCCACTCGAACCATTATCTCTGCGTCACGCGAGATTTATTTCATCCCTTAGCGCTGCTGACGACTTGCTCGCGTTTCCCACGGTTCGCGTTCGTTATTCTTCTTCTTCTATTATTATTATTGTTATTATTATTACTATTAGTATTTATTTTCTTCTTATTTATTTATTTTCCTCCGCTATAAAAACCATAAAGAGAAATTATTATTAATAATAGTAACATAGTATATGATAGTAAATATAAAATAATAAAATAATAGTAAATCTATTATTGTTGATACTAATATCCCTACATACCTCGGGTGTGTGGCCGCTTTGGAGGATCTTGTTGAAGATTTTCCTTTGCTGTAAAAACCAAAAAATTATTATTAATAATAGTAATATGATATATAATAGTAAATATAAAAGAATAAAATAATAGTAAATCTATTATTAGTGATAATAATATCCCTACATACCTCGGGCCGCTTTGGAAGATCTTGTTGAAGATTTTCCCTCTCTATAAAAACCAGAAAGAAATTATTATTAACAATAGTAACATAATATATGATAGTAAATATAAAAGAATGAAATAATAGTAAATCTATTATTATTAATAATAATATCCCTACATACCTCGGGAGTCTGGCCGCATTCGGGGATCTTGTTGAAGATTATCCTCCGCTATAAAAACTAAAAAAGATTATTATTATTATTATTATTAATATGCGTCCGTATATATATATATCTTCCCTATAATTTCATTTACTTCGAAATGCAACATCAACGCATGCGCCGGAAATTTATCGATAGATATCTGTGACCTCTAACACAATTATTTATAAAATTGACAGTCGGTCGAAGATCTTTGTTAATAATCTTGTGCTATACTATATGAACTTCGACGCGACGCAAAATATATCTATGATCCAAGGAGACGTCATTTTGTATCTGTCTAGCTAGTTCCATTATTTATTTACTTATTAATATTATTCATTATTATATTATATTATTTATTATTATATTATATTCAGCGCGAGAAGTTAAGATCTATCTTATTGTCTATTATATTATTATCTATTATTATTAACTATTATAATCTCTAGGTGCCTAAATTACGCGGAAACAATGATGTCGAGCTAGAAAAAGACTCGCATGATAAAATGTCGAAAAAACTGGAGATATTCAACGGGAAAATCTAAAAACGTTGGCGGAAAGGTGCGCCGCTAAGACCGCGCGAATAAACAAACGAGACGCAACAATGTCTACGCTTATTTATAATTTCTAGAGGAAGCGAACAAACGCGAACGCGCGCGAACCATTTGTATATACATACATATATGTATATACATATATCTGTTCCGTTCTCTACGCTCTTTTATCTGCTTCCTACGCCGTTTTTATCGCCGCCGTTCGTTTTGCCAGAATTGTTTCGCATTGCGCAAGGAAACTAACGTGTTTCACTAATCACGATGTTGCGAGAGAACGTTCGACAGCAACAAGCCGCGAGATCCGGGCGATTCGATTCGATTCGTCGATCTTTCGAAGGAACAAGAAGTTTCGATCGCTTCCAACGAGTCGCTGGATCGCAGTGAAATTGATCGAACGACGTCGAAGAAAAGTACACTTCCGTTCGTTAATTTGCATCCCGTTCGATCTTCCAATGCGTCTAATTCGGAAGCGGATCGCTTATTAAACTACAACTACGATCGCCGAGGCAATAAATACGAAAATATTATACAGGCGAAATATTATACCCGAAATTATTGTACAGGCGCGAAATGGGAGGTTCCTGAGATAATTTGGAAAAACTTTTTCCTTTGCGAAAATGCAATCCGCGGCTTCGTTTGCGAGTTATCAGCGAAAAACGGTGACCAATGAGAGTCGCGTACGGCTGATGCTCCGCCCTCGCGATCACTGCCGCTGCGTCACACAGCCGGCGCGACGCGGCATTGGGCGCGAGGGCGTAGCGCCGGCCGCGCTCGCTCTGCGATTGGTCCATGTTTTTCATTGATAACTCACAAATGAAGCCGCGGATCGCATTTTAGCTAAGGAAAAAGTTGCTTCAAACGATCCCAGGATTCCCATTTCCAAATTTCGAGACATTTTTGCGACATTCCTATAGTACGTTCTATAACATTCCTATTGAGCGACATCCTTATTCGGGAATCAACAGCGGTGACAATCGATCAAGAATAAAACGCGACGTAAATTATTATTAAATACCGTGGCTCGCTGTTACGCGTCTCTCTAATGTACACAGTTAATGTACACGTTCATTAACGGCGTTACAGACACTTTAATATTGTCTCTTCGTCTTCTTCGCCGCCGCCACCGTCGTCGTCGTCATTCATGGCTGTCCTATGTTTACATTCGATCTGTACACATTGCTGTAGTAATTACTGCCGTTCGCAGTTCAGTTGCTCACGGCTGGAGCGGAAGGAATCATCATCGGCGAGTGGTGGCGCGCGTGCGCGCGGTGCAAATTATCATACTTTTTCCATCGTCTCTTCGAAGCAGGTGAACGTACTATTGCATCGTGATCGTTTAGCGTCCGTTCGAGTGTCGGGAAAGTTTGAAACACCTTTCGATTCGTCAACAAATGTCTGCTGAAAAATTTCGCGAACACCGGGATAATGGCACTGTTCAGAAAATGGCTGATCCTGTTCGGTTCGCTCGTATCGATGGAGTGGTTCTAAATGGCTGATTTTTTTCGTTCAATGGGCGTTCATAAATAATCGTAAAAATGAACACTCGTCGTGGTTTTCCTGCTGAGCGTTCGCGGCTAATTGCGGGCTTTAATTTTTCCTGGTTACAAATATATTGAATATTTATATTTATATTATTATATTAATATTATTTTTATATATATTATATACATTATTGATATTACTGTATATATTGTAGATATTATTATTATTATATATATAAAATACTAATAAAAATATATAAATACATATATAAATATTTATATCGAATACATATTTACTATTCAATATATGTATATTTACTCCTGTCATTTGAAACGACGGAATCGCGATTAAAGCAAAATTGACGAGTAGCAACTCGAAAAACATTGAAAACTCTTCCGACAGCTCGACAAACTCTGTTCTTCTGGAAAGTGTTAGAATCGATTAACATCGATATTCCGCGGATTCGAATTGCATCAGAGTCGACGGACAAATATTTGGACTCGAGCAATTGTGATGCGCGCGAATCGTTGGACGTGATTCATTTTCACGGACTTTAATCCGTGCAGAAATATTTCGACTCGATTGCGATGCGTAGAGAGATTGTCGGAAGTTCATTAATTTTCATGGACTTTAATCGGCAAATTGGCATCGATTTTTCAATGTCGCATACCGACGTGGAATCTCCGATCACCGGTGCAGAAATCGTCTGCAACGCGCGTGTGTAGCGTAGAACATTGTGCATAGGTGACGTGGTTCGGCAAAAAAGTTGCTGAGAAACGTAATACATACTATTTTTAAAGAACCGTGAAGAAAAAAGGAGAGGTCTTATCAGCGATAAGAAACGAACGTGTATTTAGTGTAATGTTGCAAACGTACGAAACTGTCTGAACAATGGCACTGCATATATATAATATATATTTTTTTTATCTTATATTATTGCAGACACAGTAAGTAGTGCACCCTTTGTTCGAACGTCTATAAAAAGCAAAAATTTTATACCACGTTTTATAATTTTTTGCAAAAGAGATAGCTTAAATGATTAAATCTGTGATAGTTCTAACCTTAAACCTGCCGAGCAGTAAAATTGACTAAGAGTGAAATGAGATCCAATTTATTTCGATTTGTTTTCAATTTATTAATTTATTTTCGACGATGTAATTTACGCACTCATTTCCCATGAAAATATTTTCCTAAGGTGATTTGAAGCAAGTTTCTCCTTTTCAAAAAATTTCTCCGACGCACCGTTAATGAGTTATCAACAAAAAATCACTGACCAATGAGGGGCGAGCTCGCTTGGCGCTAGGCGGCCGAGCCAATCAGCGGAACTGGGCTCCGTGCGCTCGTTGGCTTGGCCGCCGCGCGCCGGCCGAGCTCGCCTCTCCATTGGTCACTGCATTTTCGTTGATAACTCGTTAACGACGCCTCGGAGACAATTTTTGTAAAGGAAAAAGTTGCTCCAAATGACCTCGGGAACCCCTCGTTTCCCGGAAATACCATAATTTTGGAACGATGACGAGTATACTCGTCGAACACAGATAACTGATCAAGTTGGCTGTAATTCGAGGCTCCGGATAATTTTTTCATTAGACGGTGCATCACGTTTATCAACGCCGTCCGACGTCTCATTTGACATCGTCGCAACGATCGCAGAAATTAAGATAACAATAATCCATTATCGGCGTTGTAAATTTTGAAACGTAGTTATCCTTCGCGTTCTTGTGAACGTAACGCACCCGCGGACGCGCCGCGTCTCTTTCGCCAGCAGATAACAGCCTCGCGGAGACAAAGCAATTAGTTCCGTCCGCGAAAACGCTAATAGCATGACGTTCCGCACTTTGTGTTTCGTCGAGCGAAGTTCCGATCGAGCTCGGTTCGGTGTGTCCCGCGTTGAAAACGCGCTCGATGAAATTCTACTCGTTCGGTATTTTTTTCGGCCACGTTCGGACGCGCGATTTAAAAACTTTTTCTTTTTTTTTTAAACGCTACGCTGACGATTAGTACGAATTTCTGTACGGTAAGGTTAAATTTGGCATTTTAGACAACACTTGGACGTAGATATAATATACATTGAATAATATATAATATATATATATAATATATTTTATATAATTATTGTATAATAATAATATATAATAATATAATAATAACGAAATATTGTGTTCGTATTATATTGTTACTGATATATGTATATATAAAAATTTAACAAAATATCATATTCGTATATTTCTATTATATACGATATTTCGTTAAGCTTTCTCTTTTTAAATATACAGGGTGACTCGGCTAAAAGAGACCAACTTACGTAATTGTAAGCTCGAAGTAACGCTTACATTTTTTACAGATATTTAAACGAAGGCCAAGAAGAAAGCTATATTTGTATATTTCTATATCAAAAATAATAGAAAAAATAGTAATATACGAAAATAATAAATAATAAATAATAAATAATAAAATAATAGAAATAATAATAAATAATAGAAAATAGTAATATATCAAAATAGGAGTATATCAAGTCAATGTTTTTATTCAAATATCGCTAGAAGTGTAAAAGTTGAACTCGAGTCTATAATTAGTCGCACTTGACTATAATTAATCGTCTTAAACGCTCTGCATACTACACATATACGCATGAGAGTTTCTTCCATGTGTGTATGTATGTGTGTGCAGCAACAATGTGTCAAATGTTGCCGAGGCGACTCCCGATCGCAAACGTCGCCTGCGATTGGTCCGGCTTCTCGCTGATCACATAGAAGCGCGCACGCGATCATGTGACCGGGGCCCACGAACGATCAGTGTGGCGCAAGATTTTCGTCGATTGTTCGACATTGATATTTGGCGATCGTCCACGACGAATGCAGACGGATTAGATCATACGTTCGGCTCGAAAATAAAATTGACAGGACAGCTGACTGCCTTCTTTTTTTCGTGAAGCCCCCTCGGAGCACCCATCGTTGGGCTACGATTAGCAAATTATCCGAACGGAATTACGTACATCTTATCGAATAGATACGGTTCGGGAACGCACGTGACGCAGACTTTATCGAATCTCGTATTTTCTTCTTTTCATATTTCTATATGGACGATCGAGTCGGATTAATTAGCGAAACCTTGTGAAAATCTTTTTCTCTCTCTTTTTTTTATCTCGGTACTATTCCGTTCGTTTTAGCGAGCCACGTGTACAGTGGCGCGAATAATTATAGACCCGAACTGCATATACATGGCATTCGTTTCGACGAGTATTATGTACAGCGGGATAAGAATAATTATGGACTCGAAGTAACATTTATAGTTTTAGTGATATTTCGGATTTTTAGTATTTATTTTTTTCTTTTTTATCAAGGTTGCTTCGAGTCTGTAATTATTCACAGCGGTGTAGGTGGCCTTCCTTTAGTTGAGACACCCTGTATATTCAGTGAAGAAAACTTGGTGAAATAATCGTATTTGACGATTATTATAAAAAAAATGTATTGTATATAAAATCTATATTATAAACAATTATATTCGCGAGGACAATTATTATTTTTATATAAAATATGAATTTAGTTAATTCGAGGGGATTGATTAAATTTATACGAATTTAAATGTTAGATCTAATTCTATTATAATATTATAAAAATCAAGATAATTTCTATAAATGATAGGATTATAAAAAAATATGTATTGTACATAAAATCTATATTATAAATAATCATATTCGCGAGGACAATTATTATTCAGCAGATTTTTATATAAAATATGATTTTAGTTAATTCGAGGGGATTGATTAAATTTATACGAATTTAAATATTATATCTAATTTTATTATAATATTATAAAGATCAAGATAATTTCTATAAATGATAGGATTATAAAAAAATATGTATTGAACATAAAAAATCTATATTATAAATAATTATATTCGCGAGAACAATTATTATTGAGCAGATTTTTATATAAAATATGAATTTAGTTAATTCGGGGAGATCGATTAAATTTATACGAATTTAAATATATTAGATTTAATTTTATTATATTTATTTATTTATTTTTAATCATTTGCAACCACGATTCGATATATACATTGATCTTAAGATTTAAAATTGATCGAATTAGTCAACATGGTCCCAGGGATTATTATAACGTTCGAACATGATTTGTCGTTAATTACAGCTCCGCGTGATTCGATGCAGCGTCCCTTTCACAACGATATTCTGCGACAGATTCCATCGAGATTCCGGCGCCGCGTACGCGGTTCACCATGGTTGAATTTCGTTCCGTCGGCCTCGCCGACTCGCATCGGAAGCGGAAAAAGGAGGGGGGGGGGGAAGTGAGGACAACGATGTGTCTGAGCAAATATTGACAGACGATTCGGCGCTGAAGCGTTTGACATTTGAACAATCTTGGCCGGTGCATCGCGACACGCGGCAGAAACGTGCCGTTACTGCGCGCCGCCTCGTGCAATACCGGCAACTTTGTTCGCGTTGATAAACGAGCCTAGAAAAGTTTCCCCATGGTCTCCGCCTGTCAAGGCTACACAGATGTGAGAGGTAGGAAAGCGCCGCGAAAGAGCGGCTGCGAGCCAAACGAAGCTTCCCGCGGCCGGTACACGTTTTCATTGACACGCGCGTGGCTTCGACCTTATTATTTATAACAGAGTTAGGGCAGAAACTAAGCTAAACAGTCGTAACGAAACCTCGCTTAACATACCGAGGCCCAACAGCGAATGACAAGCGTTGCCTTTTTTATGAGAATTACGAGATATAATTTATTGAAATTTGTTCGCGATTTTTATAATAACGTGCGCGCAGGTAAATAAATATTTTCGACAATTTCGAATGGGACCAGCTTTTCGACTTTAATAATCATAAAATAGAAAATGTGAAGCCGGTCATTTGATCGACGTTGCTAGGTTATGTTATTTGCAAAGAATGACATTCTTAATTATTAATGCCATAAAAAGAAAGCAATGCTCTTATAGTCAGAAACAATTACACCGACACCGACAGCGAACGATATCTGCCATGTGCAATGTACAATAACAACGTATCGGGCAATCGATTTTATCTTGTCCGATTTGAAACTACAGTGAAGTTCGATACCGACGAGATAACGGCACTACGCGCGACGATAGAATCCCGAATAACCGTATTAAATCGTATTCGATCTGTTACCTGTATTATCGGAAATATTTCAACCTTTGGCTCGACACTCGAAACTTTAAAAGATTTTAAAGCGTTTCAATGGATCCGAGCGAACGAAGACGATCGTCGTCTATCGATTCACGGTCGCAATCGATTGCAAAAGTACGTTTCTCGAGCGCGGTGCTTCTTCGTACGGGAACAGTTTCGCGCGGTGTTCCTTTCGAACGTGTCAAGTATTTTGCGCAGCAGTTCGACTCGATAACGGTTTCGCCGCGCACGGAACAGATTTTAATGTCAACTTTGCAATAACACCTGTGCAATTAATTACTGTGCGGAAATCGTACAGTTCGTCGGTACAGGTTGTGACACGCCACCCGAGCAACGCACCCGTCCCGATGTTCGCTATTCGAGTTGTACAATGCTCCGCGACAATTAACTTCGGACGGTGTAGGGTAAGTCTAGGTATTACCGCGGTTTCTCAACGAAGGCGAACTTTGACAGTGGAAACAAGACATTTTACGCTGATAAATTGACGACTCGAGCTATAAAATATAAATATTCTTTAACTCGAGTATTTACTTTTTGCAAAATATTGCATCTCCGAAAGCGCGAATTTCGTTGAAAAGCGCAATGTAAACAAACCATACGCGTGCATATATTAACACTAGATCTACCGAACCAGTCAAAATGACTGGTTTCCGGCCTTTTATTTTGCAATTCCTGATAATACAAGAATGTTTTTGTCAGAAATTTTTACACGAACATCTTCATTCAAGAAAATATTATAATAAAAATCGTAAGAAGTTTAAGTAAATCCAATCTTGTCGTTGTTATAAAACAATATACATTGGTCACGTTTAGGGCTCGGTAATTCTAGTGTTAATGGGATTATGTATTTACTACTGCGAACGTTACGATTGTTGCGTGTCAAATACCGTGGACGTCCCGATTACCGTATGTAAAAGTGTCTTCTAGACACCGAAAACCACGAAGTCCAGATTTAAGATCATAATTGCAAGCTTCAGCACACGGTCTGTCACCTCGGAAATTCATTTTGAAGTCTGCACAAATATTTCCGTCATCCAAGTGCGAATAACGCGGCGGTTAACGCGATTTGTAACGACCGCGAGACACCGTATTTATGCGTAAAATGTTATAACATTTTACGCAAATCCGTGCTATACGACACTGATCTATTGGCAGACAATTTTGGGATACTTAACACGTCGACTGCCATGCTAAAAGTCTCGAACATTTCGTAAAATCAAAGTAATGTGTTTAGTGAAATTGAGATTGAAGAATTGAGTTGTGCGACAAGAATTATTTTTAAAAAATTAGAAATGTTATATATATATTATAATTATTACTACTATTGTAAATATTATAATCTACTATATCTTTTCAAAAATAATTATATATATTATTATTTATTATATTGTACATATTATATATTTATTATATTATATTATATTATATTATATTATACTATATTATATTATATTTATTACGCATATATTGTGTTTTATAAATATATATATATATTATAATCTACTATATCTCTCCAATTTTTCACAAACAATTCTTGTCACACAACTTAATTTTTCAGTCTCAATTTCATTAAGTACATTACATTTAATTTTGCAAAATGTTTGAGGATTTTTACATATTATAAATATATGTCTGCTGCAGTGAAAAAGGTTAAGACGTTGCTACTAATCCGTAGACTCGTACACCACGAACATTAAATGTTAGTTCTACGTTCGGCATTTTCCGAATGGGACTCATTATGGTTTCAATTTACATCTCACCGCGATTCACTGCTTGCGACGTTTTTTCGCGTAAGGCGAACGGAATCGTTTGTTCCGGACGAAATTATGATTAATTATCACACTTTAGAAATCGTTAAAAATAAGTAACCCTGACATTCCTGTCTCGCTGCTGCACCGTTACAATTAATTCTTAACTAGGCGCAGTGGCGGTACTGCAGAATTAGACGCACGTGTCCCCCGGTGCCTCCTATATTTATTTAGGGCCAGAGTTGCGCTAATTCAATTACATTGTAATTCGATCACTTATTATGTATTTATATAGATCTAAAAGAAATTCAATTAATTATTGCTCATTCGGCGCAACGCGTCTGATAAATATAATTATAAATGGTAAACTGTGAATAAATAACAGTTGCATTGTAATTGTCAATACAATATAATTACAATATAATTGGAATAATATAATACAAATATAATACAATATAATTGAACAACTTTGTAATTGTAATTCCTTGAGTTATTCATCTGTAATTCTGCACAACTCTGCTTCACGGGTCAATAATTTTAACACCTGTTTTAAATTATATTGTGCACTATAAATTTTACACTTTATATTTTTATACTTTTTATTTCTTTTTATATCTTTACTTATACTTTTCACTTTATATTTTCACTTGTACTTTTTACTGTATATTTTTATTTACACTTTTTATTTTATATTTTTACTTTATATCTTTGCTTATACTTTTTATTTTATATTTTTGCTTTATATTTTATATTTTTACTTTATATTTTTACTTATACCTTTTACTTCATATTTGTGCTTTATATTTTTACTTATATTCTCTATTTTCTACTTTTCTTTTTATTTCATATTTTTACTTTATATCTTTGCTTATACTTTTTACTTTATATTTTTACTTACACTTTTTCACTTTATATTTATACTTTACATTTTTACTTACACTTTTTTACTTTATATTTATACTTTACATTTTTACTTACACTTTTTTACTTTATATTTACACTTCATATTTTCACTTACACTTTTTACTCTTTATTTCTTATACTTTTTATGCTTTGATCAGCAGTTTCAAATTCTGACAAATAACAAAACGTGTTCTCGTGCTTAAAATTTCGTTTTTATATGATTTTATTATTTCGTGCACAAACTCCCGCCTTATACGAGGCTAGATTAAATATATTAACCACCGATAATTGTTCAGTAGCTTACCAAAATCCGATCTCGTTGATTTCTCGTCACCCCTAAAAATTTCCGTGTCGAACAGCGGCGCGGCGTCTCGATAACGCAATACATTCGCACGCACGAAGCCGAGAGGCGGCCGGACTCGCCAATAACGAACGTAAACATTCGAACAACGATATACATACATATAGGGTGTGCTTCTTAAACGGCGTATATCGCCGGCATGGCACAGTTCCTGCTCCCGAAATAACGCGGGTTTTCTAAAACCGTCACAGTTCATACATTACTTTCTAAACTCTCCGCGAGCCGTTCAATTTAGACCGATCATCGATTTGTCTTCGAAGATGCTTGTTTCGCGTGGATATACATAGATACCAATCTTAACAACCGACTGCCGCATACCATAGCTCGATTGCCCAATGATTAAAACGTTCGTCGAGCACGTCATGGAATATGTCGTACGTTAGAATAGTGGATTTTATGGATTCGTGAGGAAAAATGTATAGAATTATTGGGTTGGCAACTAAGTAATTGCCGATTTGTTCAATGAAATAAAAAATTTCTTTTGACTTGGAATGAAGTTTAATCTGTAATGTGTATTTTCCATTTCGTTCGATGACCTTTTGCCATCTCTCTGACATCTTGAAAATTCCACGCTCGTAGAAAGTCTGATCCTTTTCGGCCAAAAACTGAGTTAAGTGAGATTTTACAGCGTCATCATCATTAAAAGTTTTATTACGAAGGGAGTTGTCCAGGGATCGATATAAGTGGTAATCCGATGGCGCGAGATCAGGGCTATATGGTGGGTGTAACATCAATTCCCAACCAATATCCATCAATTTTTGCCGAGTGGACAAAGACGTGTGCGGCCTAGCATTGTCCTGGTGGAAAATGACACCTTTACGATTGACCAATTCTGGTCACTTTTCCTTGACCGCTGCATTCAATTTGTCCAGTTGGTAACATTCACGGATAATAAAAAATAACAATAATAATAATAATAATTTTATAATATAACATTTACGGATATCATAAAAATGGGAGTGAGAGACATCTATAACTGATATCGGCAATTACTTAGTTGTCAACCCAATAGATAGAGAACTGTGGAGATGTTGGAAAGTTCGAGGATATTGTTACATTATTTTCAAGTTATTGCGATTATTAGAAAAGGAGAGACATTTTTATTTTACCGTTTTAAATCTTGTCCATTTTTCCTATCAATTTGATGCTGACGTCTTTTTTTGTAATAAATCGTTGTGGGTAATTTAAAAGTTTAAATTGTTGCGGATAATTTAAAAGTTTAAATTGTTACGGATAATTTACATGTTTAAATTGTTGCGGATAATTTAAATGTTTAAATTGATATAGGTAATTTAAATATTTAAACTGCTATGGATAATTCAAATGTTAATCGTTACGGATAATTTGAATGTTTAAATTGTTACTACACTTCGGATACATAAAAAAATCTATTTTGCTATTTATTCGCAGAAAAATCATAAATCTTTGTTCCCCGAAATGATCGTTTTGGGCTATCAACGATTTGCTCCGTGTCTCAGATGATGAATCACATCGCTGTTTTGATATTCGCGTCAGTTGAATAATGCTGAATTTGCGGCAGCGTGCAACAATCTGCTCGGACAAGGTCTAATGAATAAGCGAGATGAATCAGTGGAAATTTGCCTAGCTCGCACACACACACGTACACACACATACACACACACAGTGTGCGATTTTCTCAATTCAGCAAATTTCGTTCCTTGTACGAAAGTTGATCGCAAAGTTCACGGGAATTGTGATTGTAACGTGTAGGCAACTCCTAAAACGGGGTAGAATCGTCCGAACTTCAGGTTTGATGCATTTGCAATAGAATTGAACGAGCAAATTGAATTGAAAATAGCAAGATTTTTGGGAGGAATCTAGAGACGCTACGCCGTTCGAGTGTTAAAATAAGAGCTTATCCTAATCAAATTGTATAAATTTCAGTTGTTACGTTTTATATTAAAATTTGATTCGATCGATAATTTACCATGTGTAATTAATTAAATTAAATTTTATTCGTTCGACGCGTATATTTTGAAAAATTGTAGGGCAGAGTAAAAGTCACGCGAAATTAGAACAATATACTTATTAATGTACATGTGAATAGAAAGGACGAAATATGTATTATTATTATTATTATTATTATTATTATTATAGTATATTGTACTATAATAATAATAATAATAATAATAATAATAATAATAATAATAATAATAATAATAATAATAATAATAATAATAATAATAATAATAATAATAATAATAATAATAATAATAATAATAATAATAATAATAATAATAATAATAATAATAATAATAATAATAATAATAATAATAATAATAATAATAATAATAATAATAATAATAATAATTATTATTATTATTATTATTATTATTATTATATATTCTTTCTATTGACAAGTGTATTGACAAATAAGTCGCGCAATTTTCTATACAATATTAACATTAATTCACACAGCAAATGCTCATCAAATTCTCGTGCACGGCCGCGCAATTTTTCCTCGCCTCTTTTAACTACCATCGAAACACGCATCGACAAAAAAACAATCGCAAAAGTCTCGCGATTAAAACGCATAAAAACGTCGCTGGTTCAAAGGCCAAAGAATCGCTTTGCTTTCGACCGAAACCCAAAAAACACGGGGAATTCCAGCTTGCCAATTTATTTCAACCAAAAAACCATCGATAACGAGCCGAGCTGATCGAGTTGGAGGAACAAGGGACAGCCGCGAATCTCGGCGAGCCGAAACATCGGTAACCGTGGAAAATTTCAGTTAATTAGAAACACTTGTCGGGCGGGCGTCGAGGCGGTGCGCGACTGCGAAATCGCGCGAGCCAATAGGCGCAGACTAAATCTAGCCGTGTCGGTGCCTTCTGGCTTCTTCCTGGTGCACGTGGTCGCGAACCGCGAATTCCTGAGGTCCGAGCAGGGCGCCGCGTTATCGGGGAGGTCTCGAAGCCGCGAGGCGTCGCGGCAGCGACAACGGCGGCGCGGCGGCACCGCCGTCGAAACTTTCGACGCAAGAAATATCTGGCATTGGCTATTTTCGAGTGGGCGCCCGTTTATACGCGTGTATGGGCATAGGTCGTGACCAATCGGGCCGGTCCGCGTGTCGCACGACACACGAATTATTTATAATCCTGTGTCGCTGTTTTTGTTGGACGGCTACCCGAACGAGACACAGCCGCCGAACCACGTGCGCGCTCTAGGAGGATTCTTGCTCGGACGACTGATCGATCGCGATCGGCGCGACGCGTCGCGTCCCGCGCGCAGGCGAAAGGAGAATAATGAACTTGGCCACCGGAAATCGCGGATTATGCAACCGTTTTGCTATTGCGAAAACGTGTGCGTAGGCTGAGGGTCCTGATTACCGGCTCGTTAGGTAAAAATTCGCTTCTTCTTGCATTTCGTGTTTTCTTAGTTTTCTGATTATACGAGTCAGTGTTTTCAGAACGTCGAAGACTTCAATTTTCTATGAAATTCGTGATAAGTCTTGAATATTTCTAAGTTGTTTTTCGTGCATTTGAGAAATGTATTTATGCCGAATGAACTTTCCGATTATGGGATGTGACACGGTGCATGGACATAGTCAGTATTTCTGTAAATTTGTAGGTTATGCATGACAAGAGTTTAAGAACGTGTGCCAGTTATATTTGTACTGCAGTGTTTATACTAAAATTGTACAAGGAATGTTACAATCTATACTTTCTTTTTTATAGAATAAAATTTTTATAAAATCAAATGATTTTTGCAATACGAAAGCACTGTTCTAGTCGACTGAATGCTAACTATTTAAAATTACGACCATTCGCATAAATTCGATTATTTAACCATATCCTTACAATATACCTTTTAATAATTATTTTTAATTTACGAATTTACGAACACATGTTACGAACAAATGTTTTGTGTGGAAAACGCTTGCTGGCAAATGCTTCCATTAGAGGATATTTACCAGCGAAGGTTATAGGAGTTAATAATGTGTGTTTGCACGCTATCGAAATAATTGAGGTTTATCGCATATGTTACCAAAGAAAATTGCAATACTTATTGCTAAAGATAACCGCAATTATTATTAGACCGCGGATCTTTATGCAAGGTAATTGTTTACAACGATTGTAAGAAACGGTAATTCGATGAAATAGAAAGTATAATAATATATAATATACAATAATAATTATATATAGTATATAATAATAATAATAATAAATCCTAAATAATAATCCCAAAATTATGGTATTTCCGGAAAATAATGGGTTCTTGAGGTCATTTGAAGTAACTTTTTCCTTAGCGAAAATATTCTACGAGACTTTGTTTACGAGTTATTAACAAGAAACGCTGACCAATGAGAGGCGAGCTCGCCTAGCGCTAGTCGATCTCGCCTCTCTCATTGGTCACTATTTCTCGTTAATAACTCGTAAACGAAGCCGCGGATTGCAATTTCGCTAAGGAAAAAGTTGTTTCGAATAATCTCAGGAACCCCTCATTTCCCAAAAGTACCATAATTTTGGAACAGTCTGTATATAATATATAATAATATAGAATAATAATAATTATTATATTATTGTATTATAAACTCGTCCTTACGCCAACAAGATTTTAGATATCCTAATCGAGCAACGCGATTTATCGGTTGAGAGAAAAATCACGCGAACGTCGACAGATCGATATTAATATATTGATAATATATTAATTATTATTCTCCCATAGAGAACCGAAGCATACTCCGGATCCCGTTTCATTGCGCGATTTTGCTGTTCATTGAATTGAAATGGTAATTTATTCGTTGAAATGATCCACGCTGGCGTAACAGAGACCATGAACGGTTCACAATAACGGTTGTCGCAAGCGTACCGAGAAACATCATTCGTGCTAAGAAGCACATTAAAGGGGTAATTGAGTTAAAAGCATAATTCGTGCCCTTTGACATTGTAATCAGCCAAATAAATCGCTGTGAATCGAAGAATGGCCCACTAATTTATAATTGCAACCCTATTCTTCTCTCTGCTACTTGTTAGCGGCACGATCTTTTTATTTCCCTTTCCTGTTATTTTGAATTGATGCTAAATATCCCCCCCCCCCTCAAGCGTTCGCTTCTCATGGTACTCTATTTCAAACAGATGCGCTTAACCCTTTGCACTCGAGTGGTGACTCTGAGACACCGCTAGAATTTGTTACATCACGTTCTAAGATAATTTTTACATTAACAAAGTTTAGATTTAAGGAAATTGTTAAAAGTGTAACCATTGTGTAAGTCGCAAGACTCAATTTCGCATACATAAAATGCACTTTGTTATATGAACTGAAACTACTGGAAGTCAGAAAAATTATTTTAGATTGTAAAGGGTTAATACTTTTGACGTCGTCGTATCTTCCGCCATCTAGATTGCAAGATATTTTGAAATTTTAAGAAACCAAAGTTTATTTGTAATAAACTGTGATAAATTAAATTTGTCTGAATTGTTCACTGTGACACACTGATAAATTAAATTTTCTTAAACTCTTCGTCGCAACGCTATGATAAATGAAACGCGTCAGAATTGTTCGTTCGAGCACTGTAATAAATTAACCCTTTCCACTCGAATGGCGACTCCAAGGCGCCATTGAAAATTGTCACGTCACGTTTCGAAATAATTTTATCAATCAAATTTGTTCATATCTGAAAAACTGTTGTCGCATCTGTTACAAAATTCAATTTCTAACGTATAAAATGCATTAA
Organism: Megalopta genalis; assembly: GCF_051020955.1. Lineage (NCBI taxonomy): Eukaryota > Metazoa > Arthropoda > Insecta > Hymenoptera > Halictidae > Megalopta > Megalopta genalis. The sequence continues at coordinate 1,973,554 of NC_135013.1, read as the reverse complement.
GTTAAATAAAATGGAAATGCAGTGGGCCAGAAAAGCCGTATCAAATTTTGCGTTAATTTGGCTTCGAGTGCAAAGGGTTAAATGTGTCATAATCTGCAGAAGAACGTTCGCAAAAATTTGCACCAAATTTGTGCGACGTCGGATAAAGGGATGAATATTGGAAGAAATCGAGAGTTCGAAAAATGACGAGCGAGGTTAAATTTAGAACCGCTGTCTGTTCATGGGGCACGAGAGATCACGACACGTGGAAAAAATTGTTTTACTTTGTAGGTTATATAACGTTTATCCGGATAAGCGCGTCGCGCGTGGGCCGTAATCACGAATTAGTGTTGTAACACCTAAACCGGTTGCCGGTCCTTTTCGATTCGCACGAATGACACCTGGTACAATTGAGCGCTTCCTCGTTACGAAATTCACGACCTTGCGCGACGAAACGATTAGCAGACGTCGAACGCGTCTCGTTGTGTTACTTGTAACATGACGGAATGGCAACTAAATATACCGAATGTTACAACGTTCCCGTGGCGCTCGCTAATGGAACGCCGGCGGACTACATTTCCGATATTTATGCAACAGTTTGGCGGGAACCCGTTCGTCGAGATCGAATCGATAGGTTATGTCAATCCCTTTTTCTTTTAGTCAGAGTTTCATCCGAAACCCTCTATCGGCTCATTTGCAGGCTTTATGCACATTTTATTAGCCAAGGCAAGGCTAACGCCACGTTTAGCTAACGCCACGTGCTCCTTAGGGTAGCATAACCTTACATTTTCCCTTTCTTTATAACGTTTGATATATTTTTTGTTCTCTTTCCTTTGACTTCTTTCTTTGCACTTTTTCCATTTTATTTTGAAGGTACGCACACAGCTAAGCGATCGTCGTTTATCGATTCACGGTCGCAATCGATTGCAAAAGTACGTTTCTCGAGCGCGATACTTCTTCGTACGGGAACAGTTTCGCGCGGTGTTCCTTTCGAACGTGTCAAGTATTTTGCGCGGCAGTTCGACTCGACAACGGTCTCGCCGCGCACGGAACAGATTTTACTGTGAACTTTGCAATAATACCTGTGCAATTAGCAGCGGAAATCGTACAGTTCGTCGGTACAGGTTGCGACATGCCGCCCGAGCAACGCGCTCGTCCCGATGTTCGCTATTCGAGTTCCACAATGCTCCGCGACAATTAACTTTGGACGGTGTAGGGTAAGTCTAGGTATTACCGCGGTTTCTCAACGAAGGCGAACTTTGACAGTGGAAACAAGACATTTTACGCTGATAAATTGACGACTCGAGCTATAAAGTATAAATACTCTTTAACTCAAGTATTTACTTTTCGCAAAATATTGCATCTCCGAAAGCGCGAATTTCGTTGAAAAGCGTAATGTAAACAAACCATATGCGTGCATATATTAACACTAGATCTACCGAACCAGTCGAAATGACTGGTTTCCGGCCTTTTATTTTACAATTCCCAATAATACAAGAATGTTTTTGTCTGAAGTTTTTACATGAACATCCTCATTCAAGAAAGTATTATAATTAAAATCGTAAGAAGTTTAAGTAAATTCAATCTTGTCGTTGTTATAAAACAATATACATTGGTCACGTTTAGGGCTCGGTAATTCTAGTGTTAACGGGGTTATCTATTTACTACTGCGAACGTTACGATTATTGTGTATCAAATACTGTGGACGTTCCGATTATCGCATGTAAAATACTGTGAACGTTCTGATTACTGCATTATTCTGGAATGTTATATTTCCGAGATATTTGCGCAATAGAGTTTCCTCCACGAATTTCTTGCAAGGCTCCACGTTTTCCTTAGGGTAGCATAACCTTACATTTTTCCTTTTCTTTACTTCGTTTGATATATTTTTTGTTCTCTTTCCTTTAACTTCTTCCTTTGCACTTTTCCCATTTTCTTTCGAATGTACACACACAACTGCAATTCCTAGGATCAAGATATTCTCACTGTAGCACTTTATAAATTAGGTGTAGGTGCTCTACGATCAAGCGTGATCGCACCGGCTCATCGAGAACTGGAGCGCCGCAGTAATATATACACATAGTAAAAAAACTATGAGCCAAATACTGTGTTAGTAAATAATATTCGAGGATAGATCTTCTTATTATGCACATAATCATCTTTATATAAATTAGATTGATTTTTAGAAGATTACACGCTATAAAATGTTAGATTTTATTACTTTCATAAAATACTACAGTATTTGTGGCGTCCGCAGTAATACCCACACTTAACCTAACTCGACTTCTCCATTTTATCCGATTGTTTACTTCGTTTAAAGGAAAAAAGGTGACGATCAGAAATTTGTTTGCAGACTTTATAACATTTTCGTGGCCTTCGCATTTTTTATAGACTGTAGACGCCTAGATTAGATAATTAGATGGTAGATATCAACGGTTCGCATAGCGAACGATAACATCTGCGATCGATTTGTTCAATGCTGTTTTCTGTGTCATTTCTAAAAATGCAAATGTTAACACCATGCCGTCGGTGTCACCACGCTGAGTGCCATGCAAAAACTATCTGTTGTATGCCGGTGGTACCATTTTGGTGCCATTTCTAAAAAACTGAAATAACATTTGAACTATATTTCTTGGGTGTTAAAAGGCAGCAAACTAACTATAGCATTGTACTTATTTAACTAAGAACTAAGCACGAAAATTCTTGGATGACGTATCTTAATTTTAGGAATTTATATTACCGCCATCTTCGAAATTTTTTTCATATCTAAGATCTGCGGCCGGCATATGGTGTTAACCGTAGAACAGCAAAGCGGATTTTCTTCAGTTGTGAAATAACAGTTCAGTTACCGGTTCACTTGATTACGTTAATTGCTCATCTCGCGGGGAAAGTAACGAGACGATTGGGTAACGTGTTGCGTGACGCAGCAACCCTGGCGGATGTCTATCGCAATAACGTCGAACGCGGAGATAGAAGAACGTGGTGTAACATTGTCCTGCTTTACGGATTCGCGAGAGGACATTCTCTGCACAGTATGTGCGCGTATGCGAGCGCACACCGTTCGAGAAAAATCGCGCAACTAATTTGTCCTCGTCCTATCCTCGTCTCGTCCTCGTCTCTCGAACGAAATGCTCGCGCGCTAGAAAAACGTATTCCTCCGAGAGACTTTTTTCGATTCGAATAACTTAACCGCACCATGAACTTCATTCGTCGCGCATCGAATTACATGGCAACACGTTGAAATACGAGCCATCGTTGTGGTAAATTCTGTATCGACGCAACGTCGCGAAACGGTAGTCGTTAATTTATAATTATGTGCAAAATGTTGCAACAGAATTTGCACGCGCGATTCGAATTCGGAGAAAAACATGACATGGAGTGATTTGTCTCATCTAATGGCGGTTTCAATTATAGTGGGGATTATTATATTGTATTATTATATTATAATATAATATAATATATACAGGGTGTCCCGAAAATGTCTCGTAATCCGAAAGTAGGGGATTCCCGAAGTAATTTGAAGCAACTTTTTCCTTAGCGAAAATGCAATCAGTGGCTTCGTTTACGAGTTATTAACGAAAAACAGTGACCAATCAGAGGCGAGATCATTTGGCGCGAGACGGCCGAGCCAATGAGCGGAACTGGGCTCCGCGCACTCATTGGCTGAACCGCCGCGCGCCAGCCGAGCTCGCCTCTTATTGGTCAGTGTTTTTCGTTAATAACTCGTAAACGAAGCCTCGGAGAACATTTTCACAAAGAAAAAAGTTGCTTCAAATGATCTCGGGAATCTCCCATTTCCGGATTGCGAGACATTTTCGGGACACCCTGTATATTATATTATAATATAATATAATATAATATAATATATTATTATTATTATTATTATGTGCACTGAGAGTATCGATGCTTTTTCTACCTATTGTTCGTACGCGGACTACCGACTTTATGCGTTCATAGCAAAATCGAGTGTCCGCGGTTGTTTCGTGATATTTATTCATTTATTTCTGTAACATATAAATATAAACTTCTAATATAAATATAAATAAAAAACTTCTAATATAAATATAAATATAAACTTAAAATATAGTTATAAATATCAAATGATACAAATACAAATATAAACTTGAATACAAAAAATCTTGACAGAAATAAAGAGAACAAATTTGTTGTTAACGAACTATGTACTATTCCGTTCAAGAACGTTGTTCCACTGAAACAATCGAAACAGTCGTTTTCTGAAATAGGCTCAGAATTTCGCGCAGGTATGTAGATGCGCGGCAAGGTGTATCACGGCCGCTTTCTATCTAGAAAATCGAACGTCGACCCGTGACGTTCCCGAATCGGTGGCCGTTTGATCGCGTCGCGAGCTAGGTGAGGAAAATCGTTGGCCGAATGAGTCACGTCTAACGCGGTCCGCGGTGGAATTCAGTTTAATCGCAGCTGCCGCACGGGAAGGGGGGCGGGGAGCAATAGGGGTCGCGGCGTGCGGCAGCGGTGGGCAGCGGGCGGCGAAGGGGATGACGATTAGATTCGGATGCATGCTCCGCGCGATTCGATACGAAACGAATCGGCGGCGGGCGCTTATCGTTTGTCTCCTGGTTACGCCGGGAACGAAGATTACGTATCTTAATGCCTTAATAAACGCGCTATCTGCTCGGAAGGCCTTTTTTTTAAGCTTGGAACCGGTGCGGGAAACTGGTTAAAAGAGAATCGCGTGCGCCAGACGCGATAGCACGTGCCAATCGGCTGATTAATTTGCCGCGGAACAGCCGGCCGACGGAAATACGTACGCGAGTCGCTCGTCTTCTCTCTCTCTCTCTCTCTCTCTCTCTCTCTCTCTCTCTCTCTCTCTCTCTCTCTCTCTCTCTCTCTCTCTCTCTGTGTGTGTGTGTGTGTGTGTGTGTGTGTGTGTGTGTGTGTGTCGTCCGCGAACAATGGGCAGTTTCATGGCTTGTTTAATGCCGCCGAAACGACCCTTTTCATTGTAACATCGCCGCATATTTTAGTAATCGAAGAAGAATTTTTCGAATAACGGTAATGGAAAATTAAGCGCGAAAAGACAAATCCCCGGGTGTAAGTTTCTGTTAGTTTAATTCCATTGCTTTAATTATTTAATTTATCGTGGTAAATTTTTATATATATAATTATTATATTATATTATATTATTATATTATATATATTATATAATATAATTTAGCGTCGTAAAGAAGACCGTTTCACTATAAATTCATATATATAATTATTATATTATATAATATTATATAATATAATTTAGCATAGTAAAGAAGACCGTTTCACCGTAAATTCATATATATAATTGTTATATTATATAATATTACTAAATTATATATATTATATATGTAATTTAGCGTGGCAAAGAAGACAATTAGACTTCTATTAGTTTACTTTATTATGTCATACCGTGTTGTATCGTACAACTAAAAGATCGTGCCTTCAATTTTTTTGTTGAACACGAGTCGAACGAATCGTTACTATTGTTGCTATGAATACGCTTTGCGTCTATTTTCCACAATATTTTACGGAGGCCAACCGTGAACTACGTAGATTGTATCTTTATATAACGCATCTCGTCTCATCTCTTTCGACGCGCGAAAGCGCGACATTCCAAAATGTTGAAACTTGTTCAGAGATTACGCGTCATAATTGTCATCGATTATTCGAAGGTGCCGATCGATCATTATCGATCGTTCGAGAGGCTGAAATTCTACTGATATGGGTGATGGTCTTTTGTCGCGATTGCGATTGTGTATGTGTGTCAATTGTTCAATTTTTTCGATCGTATAATCTATTTAATCTTATAATCTGTCTAACGAGTAATCAATTTTCCTCGGTCTCTGAATATTGGTGTCGATTCGTAAACATTTCTCGTTGTTTTCATCGTTAAGTATTTTGTTATTTTAATTTGTATTATTATTTAATTGTACTATTATTAATTGTACTATTATTTAATAGAGAAACTCATTACGATTTATGCGGATTTTTATGGAAAATAAAAATTGTCTGCATTGTTTGCAAGAAATTATAAATTATATAGACATAACATAGACATAACATAGACAAATTTCGGATGAAAATTAAAGTAAAAAATAAACGAAGTAAATAATAACGAAGTATTATTTTCACTTTTGATAATAGAGAAAATAAAATAAATACAATGAGAAAGAAATCTATACAAATATATACAGATATAAATATAGATATACAGAGTGTTCTATAATAAATTGTGTTAACACCCGGAATGGGGCGATTCCACAGGTCATTCGAAGCAAATTTTTTCCTTAACGAAAATGCAATCCGCAGCTTCGTTTACGAGTTATTGACGAAAAACAGTGACCAATGAGAGGCGAGCACGGCTGACGTCCCGTCCTTGCGACCACTGCCGCAGCATCAGACGGTCGGCGCGACGTGGCATTGGTCGCAAGGGCGGAGCGCCGGGTACAATCGCTCTCCAATTGGTCAAGCGTTTTTCGTTAATAACTCGTAAACAAAGTCGCGGATTGCATTTTAGCTAAGGAAAAAGTTGCCCCAAATAATCCTTTTATTATTATTAACACAATTATGGGACACTCTGCATAGATATAGGCATATGTAAATATAGATATTTAGATAGATTTTTGTAAACATATATATTCTATACATACATATACATATATCTTTATATACATTTCCCCAGATACACACATGGAACCTAGAAATGTAACAGTGATGGACACGGTGATTAACGGTTTTCCATTATCCAGATAATAGCATTTCCCATAAAACAATGGAACATCGTCAAATCGCGTCCCTTTTTTTTCGAAATGTCTCAGCATTGAATTAGAACAGCGATATAAATACAACAAGGCTCGCGAGGTCATCGGAATCAAACGATAGATAGATGGTTCTCGCAATTGTAGCAGCTTGTGCACGCGTGGCACGTGGTTTTCTCGCGGGTATAATCCGCGGCTGCCCGCGAAGAACCGCGTCGGACGCACCGTTTGCGAGGCACGTCCCGATTACTTAAGAGAAGTCAATCAATGTATATAGTAGACGCGGCGCGTTCGTCTGGTTGGCCTTATCGGCTCATTTCGCGTTGCCGCAAACGCTTTCATGCATCGCCGAATGCTAACGACGGAATATTACTCGTACGTCAACGTGGACGAACCGATCGACGAATAGATTTCGCGTGGACGCGGTTTGCTCGGCTTTGCTTGGCTTCGCTTATGCAATTATTTTGACGTCCGCCGGATCGTTTCGCTGCCACTGTCTGCCATTTGAGCGCCGTGCGACGAGATCGAACGATTTTTACTTTTTACATGTCGATTTCTAGACCACGAATATACTATACATAGACATATACATTATACACTTTATTACTATATATATTATAGTATTATTAGTATTACAATTATATATAATATAATATTAATATTATAATATATATAATATAATACTATAAATATATATTATTAATATTATAATAGTATATAATTGTATAATATAATATATAATATATAATATAATACTAACAATTATAATACTATTTTTATATACTATTAATTAATATATATTATAGTATATATAATTGTAACACTAATAATTATAATATACTATAATATATATTAATTAATTATAATATATAATATACATAATATAATATAATACAATGCATATATAAATATATTGGAATAACGTAAAAATCTCGTCACACAATTTTCAACGTGCTGAAAATATTAAAAGCCGATTATAATAATTGAAAGCTGACTTAATATTGACACTAAATTATTTATTAATTTATCAATTACCATTGACCCTGAAACCTGAATTAAAAGTTCTGTGAAATGCAATAGCAATTGTTACAGCCCTTTTCTGTAACAAGCCGCTTTCAAGCTGCTAGCTCGAATTAATAAAAAGAATTGAATAAAACATCAAATTAAAAACATGATTAATAATAATACTAAACCAGCCTGGCAAACAATTGACTTACACCACTTTAACACCGAAAATATGCAAGGGTTGCTACAAAATGCTGTAACTTCGTGAAAAAAAATCGCAGCCGAGTTTCTTTCGTTTTAAATTAAAGAGAAAAGTTGGAAGTTAATTTCAGTATAAACCGCGTCACTGAAAAAAATTTTACGAAGTCCGTGCATTTCGTCGAACTTGGCGTGACAATTCAACGTGACAATTTTCGGTGCAACAAACATGGCCTCGCGTTTAAAGGAATACAATGATGTTGGCAGATCGGACGTAAAATCGAGAAACAGTGTCTTAAAGTAGAGGTTTCAAGTTTTAATTTAAGAAAGAGATCATTGTCCTGCGATGATTTTTCGCGAAGTTATCGCCGGGTCGAATTTGACCGATTTCCGTCGTAACTTTTTTCGGTATATTCTTATAATATCAGGAATTCTAAGAAAAAAAAACGATCGGAAACCGGTCATTGTTATCGATGCGCTGGTTCCAGTGTTAGCAGTGACTAGCGAATACTCTTCTATCGGCCGTTCCAGTTTCTCCGAGTCGCGGCGGCTAGAAAAATCCGTTTGTTTGCTCGTGATATCGCGGTCCGCGAAGATTCGACGGTTCGAACGCGGTTCGCTAATAGCGGAATAATACAGTGCGCGGAAAATCTAAGGGGAAAAAAACTGGCCAGATGGCCGGTCGCGTTTCCGTGGGAGACTGGATTGCCAGTCGCGAATTGAACTTCGCGCGGCCTTAATTCGATCGACTGTCGTCGGGCCGATAGGAACACCGAAACACAACAAACGCCATTGAAACGGTCAATCAGATTAAAATAGTCAAAATTGTCCTTAGAGGTTTTTTAACGACTATTAATACCGTTCGATACAATATATATTGACCAAGAAAAACACATCTGTGCAGAATTTCAACCCTGTAACCAAATTTCAACCCCGTGAGGGTAGTTACACGGTTATATTAGATCGCGCGCTTTCCCGTCAATTTCTACCCTCCGGTGGCTTTTGAAAATTTTGAAAAAAATGTGCGCCTATCTTGGGCATCGAGCCGTGTGTTATAGAATTTTCTTAGATTTTTCGGTTGCAAGCTACGGTTGTCAAAAATCGGATGAGCCAAGGGTTGCTCTACCAGCGAGAAATCGGAATTGAATAAAAACGTGTATTTCTGCTTCCAATAATTTTAACGCATTATAATGCTTTCAGCAGATTTCTAAAGATTTTTTGTGTTAATATTCGGCACTTAAAAGCGATGTTATTACTGGTTCGTTTTTCCGAATTGATAAAAATGTCAACGATGAATGTGACTCTCGATTTAATTCCTGTTTGTTGCAATCGAGGTAGAGAATTCTTATTTTGCGCGAAGATCCGGGGTCCGGTCGCGGATGGTCAGTAGATAATACACGTTAGTATACAGGGTGTCCCAAAAATGTCTCGCAATCCGGAAATGGCAGGTTCCTCGGATCATTTGAAGCAGCTTCTTCCTTTACAAAAATTTTCTCCGAGGAGCCGTTAACGAGTTATTAACGAAAAACAGTGACCAATAAGAATCGAGTACGGCTGACGCGAGGCGGCCCAGCCAACCAGCACACGAAGCCCAGTTCCGCTCATTGGCTCGGTCGCCTCGCGCCAGCTGAGCTCGCCTCTCATTGGTCACTGTTTTTCGTTAATAACTCGTTAACGGTACCTCGGAGAAATTTTTGTAAAGGAAAAAGTTACTTCAAGTGACCTGAGGAACCCGCCACTTTCGGATTGCGAGACATTTTTGGGACACCCTGCATAATAATAATATTAGTATATATAATAATAATATAGTATATATAATGATACGGTTAGTATATAATACACGTCCCAGTAAACAATACACGCGTGACTAAACAATACAAATTTCAGTAAAAAATACACACGTCAGTGAATAACAACGCTAATTGTTTCCCAGAGTGAGGAAAATGGCGTCTTACGCCACCAACCGATTCGATCGTAGAAACTGGAATCCGAGTTTCCTGTTACCAATTAATTAATTAATTTCTCGGCGCAGCGGCGTGATCTGCTCGCAGGAAAACTGTTTCGCACGAATTGCTATTCTAGGAAATGTCAATTATCCCGATACGATTAACATAATAAAAACAGTTTCCTATCAGCCGGAACGAAAATAGAATCTGCTTGCGACCGCGGTCACCGATTAAGTTCAACAATTATGTCACAGTCCGTATTGAAAACATATGTGTAATTATTGTTGCAGATGGAAATGTACAACAGCCCCAGCATGAAGAAGAGTTCCATTCACGGTGACGAACTCACGCTCAAAGAGCCTCATAGGTAAATACATACACGTATTTCATTCATGGTTTAGACGACGTGAAAGACGCTTAGCTTGTGCAGAAAAATCTTTATTTGTATTTACATATTTTGTTCTTTTTCTATTCTTTTAATATTCGGACACTTTCTAAAACGCGATAACATTTTTTTTGACAATCGAGCGACTAGTCTGCTAGACTGTAACAATTTTTTAGATCGATTTCGATTGATTTCGATTGCTAGGTTAGATTCAACAAGATTTTAGATCTTTCTAGATAGACCGTAATAATTTTTAAAAATTTTGCTATTACTTGGAACGACAAAATAAAATAGAAGACTCGTTTTTCAATTTCGTTAAAAAGAATCTCCGTCGATGCGACGGAGAGCAACGATCGTCGTTGTACTTCAGCGATCGGTGAATTTAATTTGTTTAATTTAAGTTGAAAATATATCCAAGAGAATTCTAAAAGTAATGTCTCTCGTGGATTATCATCCAGCGACGTTTCTCCATCGGGCCAGGAAGTTAGGCTCGCGAGCGCGAGCCAAAGCCGGCGATGCTCGAGCGATCGGTAAACTGCGAATCTTTATGTGAAATCCGATTTCACCGAAACTATTCAAAGAAACGTGAAGCCGCGCGTAGACATTTTCCTCTTTTCAAGATTGCGACCAGTTCGGTGCGTAAAGGACAGCATTCCTAACGCGTTTACCGTCGCGCGGCCGCGAGCAGAATATGTAATGTCTCCCTTACTGACGCTCAGATTCCGCGCAAGAATGAACAATTTTGGAAGAGGAGATACGATTATTTGAGCCTTGTGGTTCATTTTTATAGATATAAATTGTCCACAATTATAAAAACGAACCGCAAGGCTCGAATAATCGTATCTCCTCTTCCCAGATTGTCCAATTTAGTGGACAATCTGAGCGTCAGTAAGGGAGACATTACTGTACGCGGAACAACGTATAGTCCTCGCGCGACAAGAAGGCGCCTTTGCGCTTATATTCCCCCCACCCCCACATTTGTTTAGTTTCTCCACTGCCGCGGCACTCGATCGCTATTGTTCGAGAACGGCGGCGAAGATCGTCGTCGGTCAATTCATATTATTCGGGAAGCGCGAAGAGATTCGATTATTTAATTTTTCAAGTAATGTCTCTCTAATTGACGCCCAGATTGCGCACAAAAATGGACAATATTGGAAGAGGAGATACGATTGTTCGAGCCTTGCGGTTTATTTTTATAGTTATAAATTGTCCACAATTATAAAAACGAGCCGCGAGGCTCGGATAATCTTATCTGCTCCTCCCAAATTGTCCACTTTTTGTGAACAAGCCGAGCGTCAATTAGGGAGAATTTGCTGCAGTTAACTTTTAACTAGAAACGATGTCAGAGTCGCGGAATTACAATAGCTCGTTCGCGTTCGACGGTCACCTTATATCTATTTACGAGCTGATAATTTAACCAATACGTACGCTGGAAGATTGGTTGCGCGTTCAGAAATCGTTTGTATATATTATGGTCGGAACTGTCGACGGTAACAACAAGTAATAAAAATTGTAGTTGCCATAAATGCATCGATATACTTAATAATTATGTTCTAATTGTGCACACGCTTCGGGACAAAATTTAAGAAATTTAAGAACATTCGCGTATCGTTAATATTCGAGAAAAAATTTGTTATTTTAACAAGTATACAGGGTGTCCCGAAATTATGGTATTTTCGAAAAATGTGGGATTCCTGAGATGATTTGGAGCAACTTTTTCCGTTACAAAAATTTTCTCCGAGGCTCCGTTAAAGAATTATTCATGAAAAATACTGACCAATGAGGGGCGAGTTCGCTCGGCGCTAGGCGACCGAGCCAATGGAGCTGATCCGAGCACCGTGCGCTCATTGGCTCGGCCGCCGCGCGACAGTCGATCTCGCCTCTCATTGGTCAGAGTTTTTCTTTAATAACTTGTAAACGAAGCCGCGGATTGCATTTTCACTAAGGAAAAAGTTGCTTCGAATGACCTCAGGAATCGCCTCATTCCGGTTGTTAACATAATTGCGAGACAACCTGCATTCGGGGCATTTTTTAAAGCGCAATCACTTTTATCGAACTGAACCAAATCGATTCAGGGAAAAACATGAATTCATTTCTAGATTTTAGACTGAAACGACTGAAACACTTTCTTCCAATTTTGCTAGTACTTGGAGTGGCAAAACAAAATGAAAAAGCTCTCGCTTCTTAACTTTCACCTACGAAAGACACTTTTTAAATTTTCGTTATAGGCTCGGATAAAAGAATTAAGAAACGAGAGTTTTCTACTTTCTTTTGTCATTCCAGGTAATAGCATAATTTAAAAAAAAAGAGTGATCCAGTCGTCGTTCAGTAAATCCAGTCGCCCTCTATCATTTAAACAAAAAAAGTTCAAGGCATTTAGTCCAGTTCGAAAAGAAGTTATTCCGTCTTAAAAGGTGTCCTGGGGTCGCTTAAAAAGTCGCCGTGCACCTCTCGCCGAGCGTCAAAGATGTAGGCACAATCGCCGAGTGCCAAGGAGGTAGTCGCGTCACATTTGGCTCGGCTCTTAGCGCGATATCGAAGCGGGGAAACGTATTCGAGCTTAGGCGTTTTGCAATTCTGTCTGTTCGATACCACCGGTCTATTCCACTCTCTATTTTCGGCGCCGACGATGGGGCTGGACGGAACACGGCTTTTTGATCGCCAAGTTCTCGCGGTTTGCAGAACCGATCGCTGGATTGAGAATTTTCGCGAATTTCATACGGGCACGCTGCAATTAACGCGAGCTGCATGACTCCTGGAACAGGTTGACACGATGGTGCGGACAATTCTAGCAAGGGGCGCTTGGTGTCATTCATTAGGCGCTCGCTTCTGATCACTGTTTACAGGATATCCCAAAATTATTAGACAGTGGGAAATGAGGGGTTCCTGAGGTCATTTGAAGTAACTTTTTCCTTAGCGGAAATATTCTACGAGGTTTTGTTTACGAGTTATTAACGAGAAATGCTGACCAATGAGAGGCGAGCTCGCCTAGCGCTAGGCTGCCCAGCCAATCAGCGGAACTCCGAGCGCTCGTTGGCTCGGCCGCCTTGCGCCAGTCGTGCTGTTCATTTATCTTTCGTAAGCTTAGGACGACGAGCGAATGGAGAAACGCGAATCTCATCGAGGCGATCGGCTTTTCTCGCGTGTGGTCGCGATACTACTAAGCAGTCATCCGTTGCGTAATCAAGATTATCTACGAAGATTTATTAAACGCTGTCGAACGGCCGGAAATTAGGTTCGCAATCATCATTTCACGATTATTTACGGTTTCTCCGTGACTCGGGGATCTACCTAGCAACAATGTGCGTTGCGAATTCACAAAGACCGGATTGTACGGAATATTTCTTCGCGCGCGCGCGGCCGCGTACGCTGGTCACGGTTCGACTCAGAAAGTTGGTTGACACGTGCACCGCCCTGGGCAACACGTGTGACTCACGTTTACGGTTTAGATGGGAACTGGCATAATCGCGTTGCGGATTTTACGGAGAAGCAATTCACCTAACCGGCGCTTCGTCGAGACAATTGATACGCGTTGCAAAATGATTTTAGTAGTGACATAATTCAGGATTAATTAATTAATAGTGACAGCGCGAATGCAATAAACGTTACCGAGACAAAGAAATCGTTTTATCGTTCTTTTGTGATTACTTGTTATTACTTACGTATTATTTATTTTTTAATTATTTATGTCACGAAGTATATTAATATCTGTAGCATAAATATTTAATAATAATATGTTCACGTCGACGAAAAAGCGTTCAGCATTGATTTTATTGTTTATCCTATTTTCAATGCAATAAGTAACCACGAAGGAACGATAAAACGAGTTCTGGTCGCTGAAATTTATTATTGAAGATTATTATAATTCTTATCGTTGATGATTATCGTTAATGATAGTTCTTGTCAGTCGTCGCAAATCGACCGTTCAAGTATATTTTTTGGACAAATTGAATCTGACAATTTGATTTTTTTATAAATATCGATTATCACGTTTTTGTATTTTGAAGATCGTACGAATACAGGTTCTAAATTCAGTTTAGAACGAGAAAATGGTATTTCGTGCGTTTAATCTATATTTGCAGAGAGAATCAGCTTCATTCATTTCGTATCATCGTTACGGCCACACCCTGTATAGCGGCGGTTTCATGGATCACGTTCGAATCACGTACGTTCTCTGTACAGACACAACAAGAAAATATTTAACAACGAGAAAAATCTATACACGCGTCATTTTATATAAATAGCTTACATTTTAAACAAATATTTTTTACGAATTTTTTTTATTAACGAATCAATGTTCGCTGTTTTATATTATCCTGAGTGTAAATCAGCGGACTTTATTATCCGTTCGCAGCAATATATGTATGTTTATACATATATAATGTTAATACATATATAAATAGACGTAAATAATTTCGCAGCGATTTTGCAACCACGTAGAATTTAACGCATTTGACGAATATCTCGATGCTTTTGAATGAAACGATCCAGTGAAAAAGTTACAACTGCGAGGTGTGCATTATTATATGCAAGCATTATGCGTGTAAAATATGTAGTAGCTACAAATACACTGTTCACGTGACGCTAATTGGCCATGAATCATGGAAATGAGCAAATACTCACTGATCAGCTTCTCTAAGTATGCAAGACGTGTTTCAACAGATTTGCCGGAATGCTGAAAAGATATTGGTCGTTATGGTTTTATTGGTATTTTATTTAAAGCTAGTGAAAGTAAAGAAGTGCAATAAGTGATTAAATTAGATGAAAACTAATTGAATAAATTATTTATTAAAAATATTGGCTTTTCTAATATCTTATTAAAACAAATCTTTCTTTAATTTGAATTAATTCGATTATATATAGATACATGTATAAAATTAAACGAAATTAAATAAAAATAAATAAAATTGTGTAAAATTAAATAAAATTCAGTAAAATTAAGTAAAATTGAATAAAATTGAATAAAATTGACTAAAATCGAATAAAATTAAATAAAATTGAATAAAATTGAATAAAATTAAATGAAATTAAATAAAATGAAATAAAATTGTATAAAATTGTATAAAATTGTATAAAATTGAATAAAATTAAATAAAATTGAATAAAATTGAATAAAATGAAATAAAATGAAATAAAATTGTATAAAATTAAATAAAATTAAGTAAAATTGAATAAAATTGAATAAAATTAAATGAAATTAAACAAAATTAAATAAAATTTGTAAGCAAATTTTCAGGGAAATGAAATGATAAAATGTACTAATTAAAATATCAGTACGCGTGATTTCAGTGATTGCTCAGGTTCAGTACATGGAAATGACGAAATCCGGATTAATTATAGTGACGGTTTCGTCGAACATGACCAGTTTGCGAGGCGGCGTGGGTTTTAAAAGGAAAATGGGCTGCGATGGTTAAAGAATTCTCGTGAATAACGCGTGATAAAAGTTAAACGTCTCTGCGCGTTCGACCGGGGAAGTGTTTCAAGTTATTTGTTTGGTTCGTGAAGAGGTTCGTGACTAGTCCAATGACGAGTCCAATGACGGGAGATCACCTTGAAATTTGAACGCTACGCGACGTTGCACAGGATGCGGAATTGTGTATCTTGGAAATTGTAGACTAGATTATACACGATCGAGTTATTGGTCAAGAAGTTAACTTTCACCTCGTTGCAACTCATTCTTGCAACTTGAGCGCTGGCTGGCTGGCTGCGTTGCATTCCGTTGAGAAATTATCGTCGAACCACCGACACCGATTTAATTGTTCCAACATCACGGACCCCCATTAACGCATTCAGAATCCCATGACCTGGGAGGATTTTCCAGATAGACTTAATTAGGTTCACATGGTTAAGGATAACGTGCATCCGAACCGTAATTAACGTGACAGCCATTTCGAACTAGAGCATTATTTATTGTTGTTCTTGAAAAAGTTGTTGTTAAAAAGTTCACAATATAGACTGGTATTTGCACGGTGTTTTTAAATGTAAATAAATAAATGATTAATAAATAAATTATAATAAATACATTATCAATAAATGTAATAAACAAACTATAATAAATATATTCTAATAAATATATTATCAATAAATGTAATGAAGAAACTATAATAAATATATTATCAATGAATATAATAAACAAACTATAATAAATATATTATAATAAATGTAATAAACAAACTATAATAAATATATTATAATAAATATATTATCAATAAATATAATAAACAAACTATAATAAATATATTATCAATAAATAAATTATAATAAATATACTATTTAATAACCATTACTTAAATTAATGAAAGTATTTAGGAAAATAGAAATCGTGAGTGGTTTCGATAGCGCTTATTGCTATACCGTGGATTTCCATGTAAAATAAGAACGTTCCCCATTAATTTAGAAATGGAAATTAATTTCGTTCGGAGCACGATCGAAATGAATTACCTCGTTGCATGCAAGAAAGAGGAGCCAATTAAAAATTTCTTTTTTTAATAATTCTCGTTAAGTGGAAAATAACGCAATGATGTTTCTTTTTGATCTTGCTACCGTTCTTAAGTTGCCCTACCATAAACGCGCTAGTACAGTTAATAGCAAATTTATAATCAGCGAGTTACGTTCCAGTTACACGCGCAACTGAATCTCCATCTTTATGCACTGTAGCTACGTTTTCGTTTTCCTCGGGGTGAACGCAACAGAAGTGTCGTGAATTTTTAGAAAGTATTTAAAAATATTTAATTTTCAAAATGTTGTAAAGTTTAAAATTCGTAAAATTTTAAATATAGTAAAACTTAAAATATTGTGAAACTTAAAAGATTCTAAAATTTAAAATATTGCGAAGTTTAAAATACTTTAAAGTTTAAAATATTGCAAAATTTAAAATATCGTAAGGCTTAAAACATTGTAAAATAAAAAATGAAAAATTTGTAAATAACTAGAATCATATTTTCCTGTCAAAAATCACGGCCCGTTCGATGTTAATTCTCGCATGACGTAATTTTCGTTAGCGACGCTCGCATCGTCGCGGCCAAAAATAATTTCGGCATTGGCCGCCGTTCAGTTTTTACGATGGGTCCGGTGAAAGTGTGTACATAAATCTGTAGGGTGGAAAGAGATCGCGAAACCGCGATCAGCGCCAAGGAGTCTACGGTAGAACGTACAAGCCGAGGCGCGGTATATACAGGGTGTCCCAAAAATGTCTTGCAATCCGGAAATGGCGGGTTCCTCGGATCATTTGAAGCAGCTTCTTCCTTTGCAAAAATTTTCTCCGAGGCACCGTTAATGAGTTATTAACGAAAAACAATGACCAATAAGAATCGAGTACGGCTGGCGCGAGGCGGCCCAGCCAACCAGCGCACGAAGCCCAGTTCCGCTCATTGGCTCGGTCGCTTCGCGCCAGCTGAGCTCGCCTCTCATTGGTCACTGTTTTTCGTTAATAATTCGTTAATGGTGCCTCGGAGAAAATTTTTCTAAAGGAAAAAGTTGCTTCAAATGACCCGAGGAATCCGCCACTTTAGGATTGCGAAACATTTCTGGGACACCCTGTATACATACATAATCGCGAATGTAAATTCTCCGAGCGACTGGTTCGACGTTCATGGGAAAATTTATGCGTAACTTTATACAGAAAGAGAGCCGGCAGCTCCGTACAGTCTAGTTGCAGTTGTTGCAACCGGTCTTCGGTTCCCGTAACGGAGATCCCATACGATTATTTGAAATGTCGTTAGTGTCTTTACGTCACGTGCACGCGATCGCGAGAAGGACTTTCGTTCGTTCTATTTTTATCGCGGACTTGCGGATGCGGTTTGGTTATCAGAACGCGGAACTATTCTTTTTTCCATAACAATCTACACACTCGAGCGAATTTTCGATGAATAAATCGATCGATCCTTTTCATCGCGTACATAACCTACAATTTCGAAAAGTACGTATGTTTACGACGCGCGTTGTTCGTCGAATCGTTTGATCGTTTATCGAACATCGATTCAACGAATCGGCGCAGAACTTTTCTTCTCTTGTTTTTTTTCAATCGAGCTTCCGAAGTTTTTATCGTACTTTTTTTTTGGTTCTTCGAAGCATCTTAAGCCGTCGGAGAACGAAAATGCGTTTATTTTCGCAGCAATTTTCGGTTAAACAACGGATCGCAATTACGTTTTACAGTTAAACAGCGGATCACAATTAAGTTTTATCAGTAATTAGTCAAAATAGCGGATCGTAATTATGTTTTATCGCGTCTCCTTCGGCGACGAGTACGCGAGTGAAAAAACACAGTTAACAAAAGTGACTTGTTAAAGCAATTATTTTGTTCGATGCGCCTAAGAGTAAATATTAGTTTCTCTTTGTTTCGTGCCTTGTTTTTAGAATTTTCGTAACAGCAAACTATTACCGAATGTCATTTCGCGCGTCTAATTGTCACATTGCAATACATATAAATGTTATAATCTTTTTAATAGTAATCAATAATAATAGTAGTATAATTAGTAGTAATAACAGTAATAGTAGTATAATTAATAGTAATAATAGTAATAGTAATTAATAGTAATTAATAGCAGTTAATAGTAATCTCTATTTGGAATAATCGAATATGTGTTCTTGGAGGGGAATTTCGGCTACGAAAATTTGTCGAAGAAAAGTACGTTTCGACGATGTTTAACCAGTTTATACGACCCTTTTTTTCTAGTTTTACATTTTGGCGTTTTCATTTTTATTTTTACGGACAAAGATTTCTGTTTTCAAAGAAGGATCGATTAATCGTTGCGTCGCATCTAACGGAACACAAAATCGTTTTGCAGAAATGGGAGCACTTATGGGGCCTTCCAGTCGAAAGATCCCATTTTGGAGATCGAGAAGTCCGGCGACAAGGAAGGCGGAAACAACGAGCACGGGATTTCCGTGAATCATCCGACCTCGTAAGTTGAATAACCTTAATACATACACTCCCATCCGTTGGTTTCTTTGTCCTTCACCATCGGTTCGATTCGACGCCTGTGTTCTTCCAATGGTCCCGTCGAGGTTAAACGTTAAAACATTATTTTCGTTAACATACAATTACGTCACAAAATTGTGGATACACCTTTTAAAACGCGATAACCTTTTTCAAGCTGGACTAAGTGACTTCAACGTTTTATAGATGATAGCGAAACTAGTTTACCGGACGATGACCGAAATCCTTTTTCTAAATTTTGCTATTACTTGGAATGACAAAAAAATAAGTAAAATACTCTCGTTCTTTAACTTTTTCATCCGAGCCTTCGAATAATCAAAAATCTGAATAACAAAGATCGAGAAAAATCCTGTTCGGTTAATCGAGGTTCTACTGTACGAATAATCTGTCCCTTTTTTATCTCATACATAACCTACAATTTCAAAAAGTACGTCTGTTTACGACGCGCGTTGTTTGTCGAATCGTTTAATTGTTCATCCAATATTAATTTAACAGATCCGCAGAACTTCAACGAATAGAGCTTTTATTCCTATTTTATTTAAACAGATAATATATGGCAAATAAAATAACAAATAAAATAGCAAATAAAATAGCAAATAAAGTAGCAAATAAAATAAGAAATAAAATAAGAAATAAAATAGCAAATAAAATAGCAAATTCACCACGAATTCAATGTACGCGGACGATCGAATTAATCTATAGGGAACGAGAACAGTCCGCACGATATCTTTGTTACACAGACTGCATAGAAGGCCGTGTTTTACGATCTTTGCTCATACGCGATCATGCGTGTGTACGTTTGTGCGGGACTACGTCGTCAGGCGACTGCAGAGGATAGGTTCCGTTTTGCGGTTAAAACTCGCACGACACCGCCTACGGTCACTTTCTGTTGCTCATGAATACATATACATACATATGTATACTCGGCGTTATCCCTGCGAGCGTCTTGATTTGCTTACAGGACGTACGAAGAAATACAGGGTGTCCCAAAAATGTCTCGCAATCCGAAAGTAGGGGATTCCTGAGGTGATTCGAAGCAACTTTTTCCTTAGCAAAAATGCAATCCGTGGCTTCGTTTACGAGTTATTAATGAAAAACAGTGACCAATCAGAGGCGAGATCATTTGGCGCGAGACGGCCGAGCCAATGAGTGGAATTGGGCTCCGTGCACTCGTTGGCTGGGCCGCCGCGCGCCAGCCGAGCTCGCCTCTTATTGGTCAGTGTTTTTTTTTAACTCGTAAACGAAGCCTCGGAAAAAATTTTCACAAAGGAAAAAGTACTTCAAATGACCTCAGGAACCTCCCATTTCCGGATTGCGAGACATTTTCGGGACACCCTGTATAGGCGAGAACCGTGCTTACAGAGGAATCGAATTCAGTAAAGAGATATCGATAAAATCGGATCCAATGATATCATATATATATATATATATATAACGTTATATTGATACCAATCAACTGTGTTATTTTTCTTTTGTTTTTATTATCGTGACCTTTCGAGTATCGGACCAGATTTATTCGTTATACATATAGAGTGCTCAAGCGTAAGCATTAAATAGTAATTAAATTGCGATAGCATTAAATATTAATTTTTGATATTTATAGTAATATTTTATATTTATATATTTCAACTTATTTTGATATTTTTCTCCTTTTCTTTTTGTTTCTCTTTTTTTCCTTTTTTCTCTTTGTTTGCACTTATTGCTATATAAAGTCTTCTTCTGTAGCAATAACAGAAAGGGGCTTTCTATTCGCATACATGAATAAATTATTATTATTGTTATGATTATTATTATTATTGTTATTATTATTAGTCAACCGTTTGCACATCTGAAAAATCATTGTAGAAGTATTCGAGTGACTCATCCTTTTCTCCTAGTATTCTATAAATTATTTCAGTAAAAATAGATTTACGTGAAAGAGGAATTTCATTCGAAGAACGAACTTGCAACAATCTCGCGCCAGCTATGAATAAATACATTATTTATAACGCCAAGATAAGAATATCATTTTCCTTGCAAAGAAAGAAGTCATTTTTTAAAAATAGTATTTCGTATAACATTTTGTACAATGTAGTGGAAATACTGAAACAATTGTTATAATTTCTCTGATCGTTTAATTATCCTCGAAGACTGTTTGGGAAATTCCTTCGAATAGATTCCTTCGTGATTGGCTGATCTTCGTTACTGCAACGCGATTATGCAACGGCTTCATAGTCGAAGATATCGTGAAATATTTTGATGGATTATTGTACGCTGTTTTTTATTTTCCTTATTATCGAATTTGATTTTTTTTTAAGCTTTCGCTGCGACTGCACGTTCCTTCTACGTTCACTGAATAATATTATTTTTAATACGAAATGTTATAAAAGTTCAACGTTAAAAATGTTATAAACATTAGCGTTAAACGTGTTATTAAAATTAGTGTTATAAAAATTAGTGTAAAAATGTTAGAAAAATTATTGTAAAAATATTATAAAAATCACTGTAAAAATGTTATAAAAAAAGATTCTTTATTTTTTGATAATTTATTTTCTGCTCGACTTTCAGCACTTCGTGTGTGCGAAAAAATGTCAATTTTTATGCAAAAGAAAAAAAGAATAAGAACGGGACACGTTCGTGGATCTTTTTCCGCGTTACGCACGAAGTCAGAGAGTGCAGAAAGGAAGGAAGCAATTTGGCGAATCGCGACGTTGCTATTCATCAGGATCATCGTAATTTTCCGTGCGCGGTGGTGTTTATTTTCCGAGAATAGCGTTTCCTTCTTCTCCGTCCGTCCTCTTTGTCCCGCTTAAAAGCATCCGGATAATTCGTAGATTTATCTTTCCTCCGAAGCTGCTTGCTTGCGAACGGATCGTACAGGTATCGGCGATTTTTCTTACGGCGCGCCGTAATTGTCGCGAGAGTAATTAAAGCACAGTGCTTGTCGGGACCTTGAGGTATCGCGCGGCACGGAACAATTCAGCCTCGAATTCCGTTCGCTGGAACATAATTTAACACCTCGATTAACATGCCGGCCGTGAATGAACGGCGGTACAAGTTTCCCTATTGCGATTGGAAAAACGATTTTATTGGTATTTACGCAATTTTATGTAGGTTATTTTATTGGTAGAAGCTGTAAGAAACGAGGTCGAGTCGTGCGAGATTGAATATTAATTAAAGACAAAAAAATAGATCATTATTCCTTATAGAGGGTTCGATAAAAAGTGTAATTGGTTTCAGATTGGAATTTGATTGAAGATATTGAATTTGACATTGAGTTGTGATTACACTTAGATTTTATTGTTCGATGATTAATCGCGATTTTAAGACTACTTTATCTTACTAAAGATATTATTGAACTGAATTTTATTAAAGATATTATTGAATTCGAAATAGAACAAATATTGAGAGTCGTAGTTCCACTTTTACTATAAGACTACAATTTTACTATCAGATAATTTATAGCGATTTTTAACTCTACGTTTGTTTATTTCATTTATAACATTTTATTTCGTTGCATAATCAAATGTAAAATGTCCTATCTTTCGCAGTAATTTTACGAACAATTTTTATCATTACCACTCATGAATTTTTCATGATTTCGATCATTGTCGAGGAAGAAATCCGACAGAAAATCTATCGCTGAAAGCCGGACATTTCAGCGGTTACTATGTACAGTAGGAAAAGTAATGCGCGCGCATATATAACCCTCCCCTCTCCTCCCGTTGTTCTTCTTGTCGGGAACTGTGAATTATGGGACAGACGAAACAGCCCGATTTTTGAATAACACACCGTCGGCCATCGTCGACCATCGTTGGCACACTCGTACGGCGACTTAACGCCGGTTTATGCATGACGGTCACGTGGCGAAGTAATTTCCTTCATTTGCGTGCACGCGCAACATTAATGGAAATCACAATATGAAACAATTCGCAGGAATGTAAATGCCACGCACATTAAATACGAAACGTCGCGTCGCTGGTGGAGCGTTCTTCAACCACTCAGACGTATGCATTTTCACCAATTCGTGGATCGACGGCAGTAAAGTGGCGAATCTGCATAGCCTGCGTCATTTGGGATGCCAATCTTAAACTTGTTTAATGCCCCGAAATTAGTTTACACTGCAACTGTTTAATCCAACGACTTAAATTTTGATGGGCCGAAAATGATTCGTTGAAACTGGAAACTGCGTTGGTTGTTATTACTTATTGTAATTGTTGCAGCAAATTTCTATTTTGTATAATAATTCATACTCTTCTCAGAAATTTTATGCAGTTCGTTATAACAGCGTTATTATTATTTATAAATATAATTATAAATTCCTAGCATGGAAAAATTTTTGTTAAAAATTGGCCATCTTTGATCGACGATAACTCCGCGAAAAATCATCGTACGATAATGATCTTCCTTTCAAATTAAAGCTTGAAACCTCTACTTCAAGATCCCGTCGCTCAATTTTTAGTTCAACTCATATTCGCCACTGTAATCCTTTAAATGTGACGCCACGTCATATCGAAAATGGTCATGTTTGTCGTATCGTAAATTGTCGAGTTTGACGAAATGCACGGTCTCGGTAAAATTTTTCTCAGGAATGTCGTAGGATAAAGGTCGATTCTTCCCCTTTAATTTAGAAAAAACGGAACGTGACTGCGATCTTTTTTCGCA
Source organism: Megalopta genalis (assembly GCF_051020955.1). Classification (NCBI taxonomy): domain Eukaryota; kingdom Metazoa; phylum Arthropoda; class Insecta; order Hymenoptera; family Halictidae; genus Megalopta; species Megalopta genalis. The sequence goes on along the minus strand of NC_135013.1, from coordinate 1,949,689 downwards.
AAGTTACAGCACTTTAAAAGTAACCCTTGCACGTTTGTCACGTACCGTCGGCATTTGAGAGATTTACAGCGGCGAGGGCATGTTAAACATAAAATCGAGAAACAATGTCTTAAAGTAGAAGTTTCAAGCTTTAATTTAAAAAAAGAGTCATCATTCTACGACGATTTTTCACGGAATTATCGTCGGCGAAAGTTGGCCAATGTTTATCCATTTGCCTACGCTATCATTCGTTTGGGCAAGTTTGTCTTCGCAGTTTACATCGAACCGTACTGAAAAAAATGCTATAGATTTCGATAAATTGTACAAACATATATTTTCAGCGACGGTGCTCGTCGGAATGATTGTTTGTGCCGAGCATGATTAACGAGTAACATTGAAACGCAGCCCCTTCTCGCAGCCTCGAAAACCGAAGACGATTCTCGAAATAAATATTTTGGCATTAGTTCTCATCGGTTCGCGTAATTTCCACATTTAACTCATTTAGTGAATCGCCCGTGACGCAGGGATATTAGTAGTATTTTAATCGATTACACAATTACGAGTTTCATTGAAACGTCAATTTGCAAAAATAACAGACAACGGATTGCCCGGAACAGACGCACCGGCGTCCATTTTTGCTCTCTCAATCGCAGACATTTTAACGAACTTAGAATCCCATGTAAATATATCTGCACGTTTCGATGAGACTCTAGCCAATATCTAGACAGAAATCTATTCGGTGCTTAAATGTAGAAGTTAGCAGAATCGTTAATGCGACACTGTAACTTTTCAATAAAATTTTCAGCATGCAGTGAAAATAACAATAAAACAAACACGAATTTTTTAATTTCTTTTGTCATTCCAAGTATGTACAGCGAAATTGAAATAAATAAGACTTTCTGTCTTTGAAAGAATATTTCAATAATTTAGTCCAATTTGAAAAAAAGGTTATACCGTTCCTCAAGTGTCCTTGAGTATATTCCACTTACTTGCCAGATAAAAGACCTTTTAGTTTCTAATGATCAACAATTTGCATGATGCAATGATCAATTTGTGACCATTTATACCACTCAAAAGTATCTGCACTAACATCATTGTCTAAACGTATTTCAAGCAGTTTAAGATAAAAAATAAATATTTAGCATACAGCATGTGTAGCACAGCATGTATGAATTGAAAAATAAAGGTGTAAAAAATAGAGAGAGAGAGAGAGAGAGAGAGAGAAAGACTGAAGTAATTCACAATATAAATTATTACAAATTATTGACTATAATGACTAAATAAAAATAAATAAAATAAAAATTGTACTTGCGAATTGCAGCAATCTGTTGCCAGGCAGAAACTTCTTTCTTCCTCTAACAATTTTAATAACTTGAAAATAGTACAACGACGCTCTTAAATTCTTCTAATCTGTCTACTGTTTTAAATTCTATCTATTTTCGTCTTAAACGCATAAAATCCGCAGTCTATTAATCATAAAGAAAACGAAGCTTTAAATTAATAAAATCATTTTTAAATAAGCGGAAATAAATAAATAAATAAAATTACATTTGTCCTTCTCTCAAATTGTCCATTTTAGTTTCCAAGCCGAGCTTTCGTCTCCTTTCTCAATTAGGAAGAATTTACTGTATTCAAAATGACCGGCACCTAATTTCTCCTTTTACGATTGCTGATATTACGAAAATGCATCTATAAGAATTATTTCGATAAATCTTTTCCTTCGAACGTATACTGCAATAGAGATTGTGCAAAGTTTTTAAATAAATCCAATCCTGGCATTGCTATAAAACAATGCGCATAAGTCGCGTTTAGGGTTCGATAGTTCTAGTGTTAACTAAGGTTATGTCACGTGTATCGCGTACATCTCTGGTGAAATCTTCAATCTATTCTTCGAGTGACATATCTCGGACTTATTTGTAACGAAATCCCGTCCGCTATTATTTCCGTCGTGCACTTCTATTTCCGATCGGTCCTCTCGCACGAAGAACGATCGTGCTCGCGGACGGTTTAACGGTGGCCTACGGATTAGCCAGTGACTACACCGCGGACACGTGTTTATTCGAGACACGAACTCGCGGTGAACGGGTGAACGGGGCGCGGCAGCGGCGACGGCGGCGGCGGCACCGCCGAGAGTTTTCAAACTCGGTCGGGCAGGTTCATTCGCCGGTGATTTTAAATTAGCTCGCGCGATGGGACAGGGGAATGCTTGGAAAATTCGTTGTTAGCTATGCGCCGCGGGCCTTTGTGCTGTCGAATTGTTACGCGGACTCTGTCTCTCCCATGCTTCGAATAACATTCGATTTAAAAATGAACCGCGCGAAAAACCGTTCGATTCCTTGACCCCGATTTTTACGTTCCGAGAAATCGAGTTTCTTATGGTTTGTCTTGGAAAATTACGATTTTCCGTACATCTAAGCTACCTAATAATTTCGGGATAATTTGAATGATAATTTCGTAATAATTTGAGTAATAATTTCGTATTAATTTAAGTAATAATTTCGTAATAATTTGAGTATTAATTTCTTAATAGTTTAAGTAATAATTTAAGTAATAATTTTGTATTAATTTCGTAATAATTTAAGTAATAATTTCATAATAATTTGAGTAATAATTTCGTAATAAGCAATAATTTAAGTAATAATTTCGTAATAATTTAAATAATAATTTCGTAATAATTTGAGTAAGAAATTCATAATAATTTGAGTAATAATTTTGTAATAAGCAATAATTTAAGTACTAATTTCGTAATAATTTAAATAATAATTTCGTAATAATTTGAATAAGAATTTCGTAATAATTTAAATAATAATTTCGTAATAATTTGAGTAAGAATTTCGTAATAATTTCAGTATTAATTTCGTAATAATTTCAGTATTAATTTCGTAATAATTTCAGTATTAATTTCGTAATAATTTCAGTAATAATTTCGAGCAAATTAATGCGAAATTCAAGGTACAGCTGCTGCTCCTTTAAGCAGTAATGTCCAACAAGTAGAACTTTGTATTGTTGCGTTGTTTTTCGTGTCACATCTACTTGAACACGCTGTAGTTGTAATGTATCAGTGTAGCAATCTACTCATGGTCGATGGAATTATTACAGGTATTTAGAAACAATGATGCACCTGTTCAAAGGTAACGTCGGCTCGGGTATATTTGCGTTGGGGGATGGATTCAAGCATGCCGGATTACTGCTGGCTCCGCCGCTTACGATCTTCCTAGGGGTGATTTGTGTTCACGCGCAACACGTTCTCGTAAGTAGCCCGAACGTCGAAATAACTTCGCTAATAATTATACACCGGCCAAAATAGAACCTCGATTCCCGCCGTGCAATTTATTAGGTCCTTGACGCATGAAATGCGTCTGACTTTTATGATAGCAATATAATATAAGCAATATAATTTATTTCATTCTACTTAATTGTTGCGCGATATCATTCCCGTTTCAAATCATTTCATCTGCATTTCTATGTATCAAAGATCTATCGTGATTTTAAATGTCCAGTTAAATCTCTACGAGAAATATATTAAAATTTTAATTTCTAGTCAAATTTCTATTCAAAATATTCTACAATTTTTATTTCTCGTCAAATCTCTGTTCTAAATACAGGGTGACCCAAAAATGTCTCGCAATCTGAAAGTGGCGGGTTCCTCGGGTCATTTGAAGCAACTTTTTCCTTTACAAAAATTTTCTCCGAGGCACCGTTAACGAGTTATTAACGAAAAACAGTGACCAATGAGAGGCGAGCATGACTGACGCCCCGCCCTCGCGACCGCTGCGCCGACGGACGGCGTGACGCGGCATTGGCCGCGAGAGCGAAGCGCCGGCCGCGCTCGTTCTCCGAATGATCGCCGCTTTGTGCGCTCGTTGGCTCGGCCGCCTCGCGCTGGTCGAGCTCGCTTCTCATTGGTCACTGTCTTTCGCTAATAACTCGTTAACGGTGCCTCGGAGAAAATTTTTGTAAAGGAAGAAGTTACTTGAAATGATCCGAAGAACCAGCCATTTCTGGATTGCGGGACATTTTTCGGACACCCTGTATATTAAAATATAAATTCCTATGAAAAACGCCGGTGCACAGCGTTCGACGCAGAGTCGTGCTTGAATTACAATTGAATTACTTCAATTACATCATAATTCAAACGCGTTGTATTCGAGTGATTAAAATAATCAGCAATTGAATTAATTGTAAGGGTTGAAAACACGCAATTAGAATCGCAACGTAGCGTTGAATCGCTCTGTAATTCAAATACGATGATAGTGAAATCGCGAAATTGAATGCGCAATGTACTCGACGTCGCATAACTCTGGGCTGGTACGACGAAATAAAACTATTCGATAATTGTCGCAGCTGAAATGCAACGCGGAGGTGACGCGGCGAGTGAACGATCCGACGGCCACGTCTGGATTCGCCGGTACTGTGGAAATGTGCTTCGCCACCGGCCCTCTGTCACTCCGAAAATACTCCGTGTTTATGAGGTTTGTATGTGTGTCAGAGAAAGATGAAATAGGAATCCCATCGACTGTTTGTTTAGCATCATACCGAAATCCGCTTGACGCGTCGCGCCGCGTCGCGACCAGGGACTAATTTCAAACGGGAAACAAATAGAGGAGCCGTTGAACCAAGTTGTTGTTTCGGCAACACTTTAAACAGTTCTTCGGAACAGCCGTTTCGGCTGTTTCCTTATCTGTCTCAAGCGACGTATGAATCAATTATTTTTAAGCGATTATCGTTACGATATTATTATTATTATTATGACCTTTCAATATTTCAAGGTTATTTCAGACATCTCGGACCGGTTTTAGTATTGTTTTCGAAGATGAAAAGTTTAGTATTGTTAAATAGATTTCTACTTCTTTGTTAATTTATCAGATCGAGCAAGCTTAAATGTTATTTCGTTTCCGTTGTTGCACAAATTTGTTTTCTTTGCTCGTCAAAAGTTTAATATTATTTTAAATTCATTTCCAATTTATTTTGTTAATTTATTAGATCGTGCAAGCTAATTTTATTTCGTTTCCGTTATTGTTTCCGAAGATGAAAAGTTTAGTATTGTTAAATTGATTCCTAATTCTTTGTTAATTTATCAGATCAAGCAAACTAAAATTTTATTTCGTTACCGTCGTTGCACAAATTTGTTTTCTTCGCTCGTCAAAAATTTAATATTATTTTAAATTCATTTCCAATTTGTTTTGTTAATTTATTAGATCGTGCTAGCTAATTTTATTTTGTTTCCATTGTTGTATTTTGATCCCCTCCTTCGTCAAAAGATTGATATTATTAAATTCATTTCCAATTTATTTTGTTAATTTATTAGATCGTGCAAGCTAATTTTATTTTGTTTCTGTTGTTGTACTTTGATCCCCTTCTTCGTAAAAAGATTGATATTATTACATTCATTTCCAATTCTTCGTTGATTTATTCGAATTTCGTTTCGTTTCATTGTCGCGCAAATTCGATTACTCAAATTTTCATTTACATCGCGATCACAATTTACATTATCGTTCGTCCGTTTGTTCCAGAAAAATGGTTAATATATTTTTATGTGTCACGCAACTCGGATTTTGCTGCGTTTATTTCGTTTTCATTGGCACGAATATGAAGCAGGTGAGTTTACAATCATTGTTGTCATTTTATTATTAGATTCATTCAAGAATTTAGGGAGAATATATCTAATCTTAGACACGGACTAAATATTAACGTGAAATTTATATATATATTAATAATATATATTTATATTATATTAAAGCTATAAAGCTTTATTATATTGTATTAAATTATATTAAATATATATAATTAAAGCTATATAAAGCTTTAATTAAATATATTTAATATAATATAATCGATATAATCTTCGAAGTCCCGCTAGAATAACATAATCTGCGTGTCTCTGTACAACTGCTAATTCCGGCGCGTACTTTTCTGCTTGGTCGTCAAATAAACTGTAACAACTAGAACGATGTAACAACTCAAAATCGACTACATATAACAAATTGCAAAATTAACGAGCACTACTAATCGACGTGCACTACTAATTTTAAAATTTTCGTCGCAGGTGTTGGACGTGTACGGGATCCAGTTGGACGTCCATCAACACATGGCTGTGGTCCTGATCCCCATAATGCTGAGCACGTGGATCAGGAATCTGAAATACCTCGTGCCGGTCTCGTCGCTGGCGAATTTTCTAGTGATCGCTGGCTACGTCGCCACCATGTACATAATGTGCCACGATCTGCCGCCGATCCGCGAGAGGGATTACGTGGCCCAGTGGCACGATCTCCCCCTGTTCTTCGGCACTGTGATATATTCTTTCGAGGGTATCACGCTGGTAAGGCGCCTACACACACCGTTTTCCCTCGCATTTATGTAACGCTTATTTTGGCAACCGGCCGTTTTCGTCGCGAGTCTGTCCTACAGTCATCCGACTTGTCCGAGCTTTCCGACGCGTTCGTTCCCGGTGACGTCGACGCGCAGCGCCCCTCGTTAAGGTTAGGACACTTTTCGAAACGCGATAGCATTTTTAGAACCAGACCGAACGACTTGAGAAACGAGAGTCTTTTATTTGGTTTTGTTGTTCAAGTATTAGTAGTTAACAAAATGGTTTAGTAATTGTTTAGTATACTAGTCACAATATTATCTAAAAGAAAATTTTAATCGTTTATTCTAATTTTAAAAAGTGTAAATATTAATAGGAGTCATCGTATGTACGGTGCTCGCTTTGTACAATTTTTTAAAAAATAAGCTATTGATGCAGAGCGAAATATTATCCGGATGACTGATAAGAGAGAGAAATGCTGATCGGATAAAAATTTAACTAGATTAACAGTTGCTCGAGTAAGATTTTAATCGAATAAGATTGTATTCTTATTAAGTAATATTATTTAAAATAGTAGGTATTAATAATAGGTATAATATAGGTATAATATACAGGGTGTCTGAAAAATGTCTCGCAATCCGAAAGTGGCGGGTACCTCAGGTCATATAAAGCAACTTTTTCCTTTACAAAAATTTTCTCCGAGGCACCGTTAACGAGTTATTAACGAAAAACAGTGACTAATGAGAGGCGAGCATGACTGACGCCCCGCCCTCGCGACCGCTGCGCCGACGGACGGACTTCTTCCTTTTTGTAAAGGAAGTCAAATGATCCGAGGAAACCGTCATTTCCGGATTGCGAGACATTTTTGAGACACCCTGTATATAATATAGGTATAATATAGGTATAATATAGGTATAATATAGGTATAATATAGAGGTTTAATATAATATAATAGGTATTAAAGTTTTACTATTATTTTTTAATAATGATAAATTGATATTAATTAAAATATTATTATTATAATTTAAAGTTTATTTAAAATTGAAAGTAATTATTGAACCCGAACGAATGATCGTTGTCGTTTGGTTTCAGGTGTTGCCCCTGAAGGATGAGATGAAGAAACCGAGTAATTTCAGTAAGCCGTTTGGAGTCTTAAATGTCGGTATGGTCATTGTGGGCGCCATGTTCGTCGCGATGGGTTTCATATCGTATTTAAAATATGGCGACACGGTTGCTGGATCGGTCACGTTAAATCTCGAGTCGAAAGAAGTGTGAGTATGCAAATCCATTTACCAAATTTCTCTCTCTATCTTTTTATCTTTTTTTCTCTCAACATATATACTTTACTTTTACTCAATCTAGATCAATCTTTTTCATATCGATATTTTAATTACAAATGTTAATCATTCGCTAAATATACATGTACATATATATGTATGTACAGGGTGTATATGTATACAGGGTCGAGAGCATTTAATACAGGTCACCTGAATAACTCGTTTGTCTTCAACGATAGAGAAAAAAGTTCCAGACGAAAGTGGCTCGATGTCGATGGGCAGATAATATGATGACAATGATTTTGTGATGGCTGGAGGCGTAGAGGACACACGAAGGACAAATGTATTTTTTGAAACACAGAACGGTATAATTTCATTCCAGAATCTTATTCTACCTAGAAAAAGAAGTAACTTCTGTCTGAAGCATTTCTTTCTTGTAGGAGCTTTAGTTTTTATGGTATCCAGGCGTATCATTAAAGAGATAGGTTTGACCTTGGTATGTCCTCTACGCCTGCAGCCGCCACAAAAATTATTGTCAACGTATCAAGTGCTCCTTGGAAGCCGAGCAACTTTTTTCCTGCAATTTTTTCCCTATTGTTGAAGAGAAATGAGTTATTCCAGTGACCTGTTTTAAATTGCCCATCTTGTATATTTAATATTGTACAAGCAAACTCGCGTTCAACGATACGAGGAGAAATTTCGTCGCCGTATTTCTTTCTGTGAATTCCTGAACGCTGTAAACATTTGGCAAGTGATTAAGCAAAACTCAAGGATTAGAAGCACAATGGTTTTTTATGTATTGATGTTAAATGGACATCGCTTTTGCCGACTCTACAGTAGATTATTGTTGTGCGTCCAGGTGATAAATCGTTCTGCGTCACGAATTGTCAAAATTCTGTCAAACAAATCAAAACTGATACTGAAAAATAACGAGACGCAAACGTAGTTAAGAGAATACTCTTTGTAACATAATTTTCTGTTGCATACGAAGGGTGGATGGAAAAATCGTCGTCGTGCATTCAAGGTTTCTATTCATATAATATCTTTTTTTTTGCCGAAGTGCTGCACCAATCAGATGCGCTCCTACTTGTACGCCGAAACAGAGTCTCGGCGGATCATCCTTCTCCCCCCCCCCTCTCGAAACGAATGCTATATTAACAAAAAAAAAACAAACGAGAATACGCTATCCGTAATAATAATTATAATTATTATTATATTAATAATAAATGTCCAAAGTCCTGCCTTGCGTGTTTTTCTTGCCTAAACGTAACGATTTTGATCGTGCATGACGCGGTGTGTGAACCGCGCGAAGTGTTTCCGATTTTTCAAGAAATAACAACGACGAATAACACAACATCCTCTTTTGTCGTTTGTTTATATGCGGGAAGAATTGCGCGCGCAAACACCGGCGTGTAACGTTCGTTCGTTCGATAAATATGATTCCGTTTCTTTTGCAGTTTACCACAGTGCATTAAAGTTGCCATCTCGTTAAGTATATTGTTCACGTATGCACTGCAATTTTACGTTCCTGTCGCGATCATGTGGCCAGGATTCGTGAACCAATTCGGCCCGTTCAGGTGGCCAGTTCTAGCGGAGACTATTTTCCGGTCTTCGTTATGTTTGCTCACGTGTGAGTATTAAATCAGTCTATTTCCACGATGTTCAAGTACCGTAAGCTAATAAATAGCCTATTGAATGACACAAATAATCTTTTGAATACTTTATCAATAATTTTGATCTGTTCAGAATTATCTTTATTTGTTTAGAATTATTTTCATTTGTTCAGAATTAATTTTATTTAGGTAGAATCATTTTTATTTATTCAGAAATATTTTTATCCGTTCAAAATTATTTTACAATAGGTTATGTCAAGGTTAGGTTGTTTTTTGCTCGATAACTGACGGGAACAATTCTGTTACAGTTGTGCTAGCAGAAGCGATACCTCAACTGGGCCTGTTCATATCGTTGGTGGGCGCAGTGAGCAGCACCGCGTTAGCTCTGATCTTTCCGCCGATCATCGAGATGGTGGTCTGCTGGCAGAACGCGTCGCTCGGTTTGTTCACGATGACGAAGGACGTCGTGATAGTACTGATAGGACTGCTTGGTTTCGCCACAGGCACATACGAGAGCATCACCTCTATCATCGTGGCGTTCAGCAAGAGTAATTAAGCTAGCGTTTGTAGAAATATCGAATCGTTAATTTTACTTGTACACACACGCGCACACGACATACAAACACACACACACACGCGCGCGCGCGCGCACATGCGCGCACCCGCGCGCACCCACGGAATCAACTTGTTCATGACATTTACGCGAACATAGGCTGCGATTGTTGGTAAAGCAGAGATCTCCTTCCCGGAAGGAGCTTTCGCATAATTGTGTTATTTATTAGTAGACTGCGGATATTTATGCGAAATATAACAAATTGTCTGCCTAAATTGCAAGACATGAGTGTCGAGCACAAGTGTCCTGCTTTCTTTTTTTAATAACTTCAATGAGTTCGAACTGACAGATTTTTTAGTTTCTTTCAATGTATTCACTGTTTTAAATTATTATAATCCTTATAACTGATTTATTATAAAGTATTGCGTTTCAAATTATTACTAATTTTCCTCATAATCGCGTAAAATCCGCCGTCTATTTATTAGTCGCGTATACGCAATTTCTTTCTTCCTGCGACTCGGCACGAATCCGACATGCTTCTCGAACACGTTCTCCCCTTATTCCTCGTCTACGAAATTATCCGAGAAATTCGTTTGTATTTTTATAGAAGTCTTTGCGTATACAGGGTGTCCCAAAAGTCACGCGCGATGGGGAAACGAGGGGTTCCTGAGGTTATTTGGAGTAACTTTTTCCTTGGCGAAAATGCAATCCGCGGCTTCGTTTACGAGTTATCGACGAAAAACAGTGACCAATCGCAGAGCGAGCGCGGTCGACGCTCCGCCCTTTCGGCCAATGTCGCCTCGCGCCGGCCGTCTGCCGCCGCGGCGGCAGTGGTCGCGAGGGCGGGGCGTCAGCCGTGCTCGCCTCTCATTGGCCATCGTTTTTCGCTGATAATTCGCAAACGAAGCCTCGTAGAACATTTTCGCTGAGGAAAAAGTTGCTTCGAATGATCTCAGGAACCTCTCGCTTCAAGATTGCGAGCGTCTTTCGGGACACCCGGTAGATCCGCGAACAGGGTAACAACAAATTTCTGAAGTACTCCGTTGCCGAGGCTCTCGATCGCCGTGTAACGAAAGTCGTAGTCACTAAAAAAAAGGCAACTATTACGCTATAGAAAGAAAAAAATAACAGATAAAATAGCGACGGAGAGATTCTTCGGAAATTCGTTCACCGCGATCATCGTCAGTCGGTCGCCTGTTCAAGTAAGTTCACGATGTTAGTTGTTTTGTGTCCCCGAAAGCGACATACTAGCCATAAGATTATGCCGTAGATGTACACCTAGAATTGTTTATAGGTCTGAACATGGTCCTATGTGAAAACAAAAGTCGACTGTAATTTAACCGTGATATGTAGCTCTAATGAACCGAAGGAAAAACGTAAAACAAAGAAACAAAAAAGAGAGAGAGAGAGAAAAAAGGAGAAATAAAACGAAGAGAGTAGGACAAGAAAACAATGGAATGGAATCGGGCAATGGATTTTGCAGTCGTTATGAATTTTTTTTTATTATAATGGACGATCGTGTGATATAAAAGACAAAAAGGATAGACTCTTTGTTTTTTACTGAAAACGCGGAATGTAATTTTCTCGATTATCGATTCACGTTGCTGCTGTTGCTGCTGCAGCGAGCACATGATTTCGTCGTGGTCGCCTCAGGGTGTCTGTCGCATCGTTCCCATAAAAATTCTTTCGAATTATGAACGCGAATTATGTCACCAAAATTATTGTCACCGAATTTGTATATTTCTAATTTCGTCGGACGATCCGACCGCGCCCTGACCGACGATTATTTATTGATTAGTATTGATACGCCTTACACGCACACGTTGTTATCGTTACATCGTTTATTATAAGGACTTCCGATTTTATGATACTCTTTGAGAATAATGCTTGCGGCGCGCGCGAGGCGTTCCTTCGCGGCAGATGAACCGTTCCTCCCTTCGACCCTCGGCAAATCAGCGGCGGTCCATGCGGGTCCATTCGGACCCGCTGTAGTCATCCCGTAATTATTTAACTGTAATATTATTCCCGGTCAAATTGTTATCGCGTTCAACGCCCGTGCATTGTTCCCGGTACCTGTTACGTTTATGTATGTTTTTCTTTTAAAAATTAACTCGCATCGTCCTTCGCATTCGACGAACGGCGTATCCTCCGTTTTGGACAGAAAAGGTCGGATTGCTGTATACAGGGTGTCCCAAAAATGTCTCGTAATCCGGAAATGGCGGGTTCCTCGGATCATTTGAAGCAGCTTCTTCCTTTACAAAAATTTTCTCCGAGGCACCGTTAACGAGTTATTAACGAATAACACTGACCAATGAGAAGCGAGCTCGGCCAGCGCGAGCTCGGCCGAGCCAACGAGCGCACGGAGCGGCGACCATTCGGAGAGCGAGCGCGGCCGGCGCTCCGCTCTCGTGGCCAATGCCGCGTCGCGCCGTCCGTCTGGCGCAGCGCAAGCGGTCGCGAGGGCAGGGCGTCAGCCATGCTCTCGCCTCTCATTGATCACTGTTTTTCGTTAATAACTCGTTAACGGTGCCTCGGAGAAAATTTTTCTAAAGGAAAAAGTTGCTTCAAATGAGGAACCCGCCACTTTCAGATCGCGAGACATTTTTGGGACACCCTGTAGATCAAAGAAACTGATCTCGGATGCACGTTCGATCAAGATTGCAGAGTTTCTCTGCGGTCGTCCGAGGCTTCTCGCTCGTATTGTTCCATTCTTCTCGCAGGTTTCCACGATCGTGTGTCGCGTTTTTGTAAAGAAAATGCGATTTTGATTTGCGCGTGAACATGATTTTCTTTTTTCTACCGTAACGAAGCGAAAGAAGATCATTTTCATCGTAGATAGTCGAATCATCTGCAAACGAGAAAAATATTACCGCAAGTATTTAGGCGATTCCGATACCCGAAACGACTCGATTCTGTTTCGTATGTGCGTGAAATTTGCGATCACAGTAAATTCTCTCGAATTGTCCTTCAGCTTGTAAACAAGAATTGACAGTTTGGGAAGAGGAGATGCGATTAACCCCTTGACGTACCATTTTCTTCGCGGTCACTGCGATTATAAATGTTTCGATTGCGATGATTTCTTAAAGGGGAAAGAAAATTGTTGCTCATTCGTGCCTAAATTTACTTGAATTTATTTATAATATCGATGACAAAAGATTAGAATTTTATTCCAACTTTTAGGAAGGATAGAATAACATTTATATTGAATAAGTTGTTACTATAAATTATCAGAACGAGTTGGACTCGTCGAAGGGATGATAAAGGGTTAATCGAACCTTCCGCCTCGTTTTTATAATTGTTGGCAGCTATGAAAACGAACCGTGTGGCTCGAATAATCGTGTCTCCTCTTGCAAAATTGTCTATTTTTGTTTACAAGCTTAAAGAAAATTAGGGAGAATTTATTATACTTGACCCGGTATCGAGAATCCGTGGCAGCCAATTACTAAATAATTATATTACTAAATAATAATACTAAGTAATAATTCACGACCGGATATCGCGTCGCTGGAATCACTGTAATTCTCTCATTTCTGCTATTTTCTGTCATTTTCGTCGTTTTTTGTCGATTGCAGCTTGCAATTTTCGTCGCGTCACAACCAGATCCGATAATAAAATATTAACTTTCTTTCTAATTCCTTTTTTGGACAACGAAAATTATATTATTAATAATTATAAATTATCAAAAATCTTATTCGACAGTATCTGCGGCAAATCGAGAGACCCGAACGGTGCAGAAGAATCGTTTCTGTTCGCAGACTCTGTAACTTATTCCGCACCGACGACCATTGTAATTTAAATGTAATGTTTAATAAAACGAGAAATCTTTTTATTACAATGCAGAACGAAGATAACGGCAACAGCGCGCCGCGACACGGTGTCGCTCGATGGATGATGATCTTCTCGCGCGATCGTTTTTCTAAGAAGCGTTTATTTAATTAGTAGTTATGTAAACACGCGAGACGAATGGTTCGATCGAAAGTTATTCCTTCGTTACGGCGATAAAGAGATACAGTATTCAATTGTAAACGCGAAAGCGGAGGCTGTAATTACGATGTATTTATTTTATCAGAAACACGGTACGAATTTAAGAACAGTTCAGCGATTAATGGAGGATGCTTCGAATGCGTATGCGAAGGATGTACAGAGTGTTCCATAATTATGTCAACACCTGGAATGGAACGATTCCTGAGGTAATTTCAAGTAATTTTTTCCTCAGCGAAAATGCGATCCGCCGCTCCGTTTACGAGTTATCGAGGAAAAACGGCGGCCAATGAGAGGCGAGCTCGGCTGGCGCAAGGCGGCGCCGGCCGTTTAACGTATCGGCAGTGGCCGCGAGGGCGGAGTGTCAGCCGTACGCGATCGCTCTTTGGTCACCGTTTTTCGTTAATAACTCGCAAAAGAAGACATTTTTGCTAAGGAAAAAGTTACTTCAAATGATCTCGGGAACCCATTATTTCTCTGAGTCATAATTTTGGGCTACCCTGTACAGTGTACATGTTTCGTCGCGTCTGTGGTAATATTTAAAGCAATTATCGATAAAACGATCGCCGACGGACTGCGGATTTTTTTGTACAAAATTACTCGTTCTCGCCGATCTTTTCCAAGAAAAGAAAAGAAAAGGAAGAGGAAAAGAAACATTGAACCGACGACAAAAATCGATTCCTGAATACCGTTACCGTGACAGTAGAATAAAAGATCAATATTTTCTCATTTCCGCTGTTCTCCCCGTATTCATGATTTATTTTACAAATGTCACGAACGATCGAAGTTATGTGCGGTTTAATCGCGAATCATCACCGACGCCGAAATTCAGCGCGTCCCGATCGAATGGAATTATTTAACGAGCACACCCGGTACATTGCGAGGAGCACACGGGGCAACAAAAACGACAAAATAATCGCAGCTAGACGACGCGCTCGTTCGCCGCGCGAGGGTTGAAAGGGTGTGGCTCGTCACCGCGAACGGTCGAATTTTATCGCTCGATTTTATCCGATTACAGTAATGTCTCCCTTACTGACGCTCAGATTGCGCACAAAAATGGACAATTTGGGAAGAGGAGGTACGATTATTCGAGCCTTGCCGCTCGTTTTTATAATTGTGGACAATTTATAACTATAAAAATAAACCGCAAGGCTCGAATAATCGTATTTCCTCTTCCCAAATTGTCCATTTTTGTGGTCAATCTGGGCGTCAATTAGAGAGACACTACTGTAAAAATTATGAAATAATTGAATCTCTTCGCGCTTCCCGAATAATATGAATTGACCGACGACGATCTTCTCCGCCGGTCTCGGCCAATAGCGATCGAGTGCCGCGACAGTGGGGCAGCTAAATAAATGTGGGGGTGGGGGGAATGTAAGCGCAAAGGCGCCTTGTTGTCGCGGGAGGACTATACGTTGTTCCGCGTACAGTAATGTCTCCCTTACTGACGCTCAGATTGTCCACTAAATTGGATAATTTGGGAAGAGGAGATACGATTATTCGAGCCTTGCGGCTCGTTTTTATAATTGTGGACAATGTATAACTATAAAAATAAATCGCAAGGCTCGAATAATCGTATCTCTTCTTCCCAAATTGTCCATTTTTGTGGACGATCTGAGCGTCGATTAGGGAGACACTACTGTATCCGTTGTTTCGGGGAATTGTTTGCCTCGGTGATTACGCAGCTCTCGAAACGACGATGGACTCCTAGGACTCTCTCGTGAGTGTATACATATTGTACCGATATAGTATTAATCGTTCAAGCGACGCGTCGATGTAAAAGAAAGGAAAACGACAAGAAAAAGGAAAAAAAAGAAAAAAAAGAATAGAAAAGAAAGGAAACGGCGGCGCACAGATTATTGTGGTGCCGTCCTCGGAGTACAAATTCTCTCAGGGATACTTTTTATTTGTACGCACCCCGCTAGACGCTCGAAAACGTTTTCTTCCTTTTTTTTTAGCAGCCCTGTAGTGTGACAGATTTTTTTTCCCCGTTTCTCCTTGATCGATGCGTGAATATATATATAAAGACAATAAATATATGAGAGAGAGAGAGAGAGAGAGAGAGAGAGAGAGAGAGAGACGAAACGCGTTGTCGGTTGATGTAAAAAAATTTCTGTTCAGTTCTCTGATTCTGATCGGCTTACGACGAATAAACTGTTTCAAACATTCGATATTTCTTTGAACTGTTCGAGAATATTAATTGTAAATATATTATATTAATATATTAATGTGGAAACGTAAAATCGCGATCTTGTCAATTTATTTGTCGATTTATATGTTAAAGATTCATAGTATTGCTATATATACTGTATAGTACTATATATATATTATTATGCATGCTATATATTACTATAAATATTACCATATTAATATATATACTATATAGTATACATATATAGTATATAGTACACATAGTATATATAGTATGTATGATAATATTTGTAGTAATATATATAGTATATATGGTAATATTTATAGTACTGTATACACAATTACTATATGTATATTGATTCTAAATGTGAACGGTTCGTTAAACGTGAACCGCTGTTTTGTTCAACAAGAATATTGAACAAGAAGTTCGATGGAGCTTCAGGATTTGTGCGATTTTATACGCTGAAAATTGATCGCGTACAATTCGTGTAAAATCCTTAACGTTAGAAAAACAACTTTAGCGATCGCTTCATTTTATTGATTAAAGATAGCAGGAATTTTTCAACAAATTCATCTTCACTAAATTTCATATGTATAATACTTTCTTATTATATTATACATATAATATAAGGATACGTTTTTGTTCATTTTTATGCGATACGTTTCAATTAATTTATATGGGATACATTTTTATTCATTTTTATGCGACATAATTCGATTAATTTTTATGGGATACATTTTTATTCATTTTTGTGCGATACATTTTTGTTAATTTTTTTATGTGACACATTTTTATTCATTTTTATGCGATACATTTGAATTGATTTTTATGTGATAAATTTGTGATAATTTTCGTGTAACCAGTACGTTTTTATTCATTTTTTCGTTGAAATTCGAGCACAACGTCGAGCGCAAAATCGAAATACTTCAAATAAACGTTTCTCCATTTAATTGGGATTTGAAAAAAAACAGGTTAAAAATAATATCGTTTGCAATCGAACAGTTTAAATATTGTCGAAGCCGTGGCAAACATTCTGAAGTCATCGGCCAAGCGGCCAACGTGCCGATCGATGTCTCCGCAAGATCGACGCGGTTCAAACGCGTCGCAACAAAGTGGCGAATTATTTCTACCAAAAAATTGCGATCATAATCGCTCGATTTCACGCGAGAAATGGATTGCGCGAGGGCGACGGTGAGAACCGCCGTTTGAAAATGTCGGAACATCGCGCTGATCGCGAAATTATTTTCAGCTCGAAAAGACGAACGTCTTCCAGGTGAACATTATAGTTCCGCTGATAAAGATGGTAGACGCGTACGAACGAACCAAGCACGAATTTAGCCCGGATGAGTTTTGCATCGTGTTGTTCGCTGCGGAGAAGCCGGCCGAAAAGTGTTCGACGAATTTCAATTTAGTTCGAGATTGTTGCAGCCATCCGGAACAGTTTAAGGTTAACGATGCTGTTTAACAGAGAAGCCGTCAAATCGAACAATAATAATTTATGAATACAGTAATTTCTCGCGGAAATGCCAAATTTTTGGTTAACTGTGAATTTTCCTGCGCTAGTGCTACGCCTATGCAATTTATTGCTACGTCTATGATAAGGGTCCGCGCTAATTCCTGGAAGGCGATACGAAATTGCTTCGAATTGCCTTCGAATTGTGGCATGTAACCTCCGAATTGCCTTGGAATTGTGTCACGTGACCTCGAATTGCATTCGAATTGTGTCACGTGGCCTTTAAATCGTGTCACGTGGCTCCGAATTGCCTTCGAATCGCCTCACGTGGCCACGAATTGCCTTCGAATCGCCTCATGTGGCCTCCGAATTGCCTCCGAATCGTGGCAAAAGATTAGAAATAAAAATGTCCCGTCTTCGCAGAGTTTGCCGGTTCCGATTCAGGACGTCACCATTGAATTGTTCATGAACATCGCACGTTACGAACACTTTCTGGAAGGTGTGAGCAGACACTTTTTGAAGAAACGTCGTCGGCATTCCGACACGTTGGCCGAAACCATGGGTACGCGATTTTACATGATTTCGAAACATTTTGAATGTACCCATAAACATTAGTTCAATGAGAATATTCATTCTTTTTTTGTACAATTTTTTAATTAATTTTGATTTCATGTTTTTCGTCTTGTATGATTCATTCGAAGTCTTTATTTTGATTTTATCTCTTTACTTTCGCATAATTTTTTGACTTTTTCATTTTGATTTTATCGTATTACTTTTGCACACCTTTTTAACTCTTTTATTTCGATTTTATTGCTTCGCTTTTTTGCATAATTTTTTTAAACTCTTTTATTTTGATTTTATCGCATTATTCGTACACAATTTCTTAACTCTCTTATTTTTATTTTATCGCATTACTTTTGCCAGTGTTCCTGTACATCCTAGCGTACCAAGTGTGCAATCTGTACTTCGAGGACTCCGTCGAGTGTTTCGATTACTTCAAATTCAGAAAGGTGTTCTTCATGGTCTCGTATCTCCTTCACTCGGAAACGCCGAGTGTCTTTCACAGAATCGGTTGTTTCGATTTCGACGAAGATTTCGTGGAGCAGAGGCTGATCTTGCCGTTGTTGGAAGCGACGCCGTGCTTGGAGGTTGTGCTTTCCGAATTTTTCGCTTGGTTTCTTATTTCTTTAATTTTGTAATTCTTCAATTTTGTAATTCTTCAATTTCTTAACCTTCTACTTTTTTAATTTTTTAATTTTGTAATTTCTTAATTCTTTAACTTCTCAATTCTTTAATTTCTTAATTTGTTAATTTCTTAATTCTTTAACTTCTTAATTCTTTAATTTCTTAATTTGTTAATTTCTTAATTCTTTAACTTCTTAATTCTTTAATTTCTTAAATCTTTAACTTTCTTAATTCTTTAATTTCTTAATTCTATAATTTCTTAATTCTTTAATTTCTTAATTCTTTAACTTCTTAATTCTTTAACTTTTTAATTCTTTAATTTCTTAACACGTTAAGCGCCACGCCGAATTTTTGCGCCTTTCCGTTGAAGCCACAGTTAGCCGTCAGGCGGGCCCTACCGGGCAGCGCGCCGATAGGCGAGCCAGAGTATAAACAGATAACGGGTAACGTAACCCGGGTTGAGGACCGGAGCTTGTCTTCGTATGTTTATCTTTCCACTTGCAGATAAACTGTACTCGAGAGCCTGTCATTTTCTGATCGTAATAAATACTATGTATATACTTTGTTTATATCCTTATAGTCCCTTCTCCTTGGTAGAAGATAAAAAAGCAATCAATGAATGCTTCGAGGCGTATAAATAAGTATTCTATTCTATTCCTTGAAGCATTGACCAAACAAAAACCGATATCGCATAATTTAAATGTTCAGTCTCACAAATACGCAAGGACCGACACACGCGCCGCGATAGAAGAACGAAAAATCTGTCGCTGGTCCGCAGGAACCGGCGTGGCCTGAATGGAAAGTCTAGCGCCGGTCCCTAGGGACCGGCGTGGCGCGTAACGTGTTAATTCTTTAATTTCTTTATTCTTTAATTTACTGTTTAATGTTGACATAATTTTTCGAAACGTTGTATTATCGCCATCAAAAGACATCTGCTAAGTTATCTTAAATTTTTCGGCGAACCCTCTGACTAATTATCAATCGTCCTTGGAATTGATCGTTCACAGAAGCTTCATAAGAATCTGAAAGGGGCGATCGAAACCGGAAAACATCGGAAGAAAAGGGTTACGATTCCTGTTTTCATGAATGTCTTGAATCATCCGAAACGAGCCGCGGGGCCGCCTCCTGGCACGCCGGAAGTAAGCCGTTTTCCGATCTTGCGATCCGAGAAATCAAACACAGAAAAATAAACGCATAAATAAATTAACACATAAACTGATGACGGTCTACATTAACCCTTTGCACCCGAAGCTGTTTTAACTGAAAATATAAAATCATTTTTCTAACTTATAATATTTCTACTTTATATGACAAAATGTATATTTTATGCGTATGAAATTGACTCTTGGGACTCGCACAACAGTTACGCTCTTAACAATTTTTTAAATTTAAACTTTGTTGATATCAAAATTATCTTAAACGGTGATATAACAAATTTTAGTGGTGCCTCAGAGCCACCACTCGAGTGCAAAGGGTTAAACTGCAGAATTTAATTTGTAAAACAGAAATTAAGTTATATATGTATATATCGAAATAATTAATAATAATAATAAATAATTATATAATAAATATAATAATATATATTATATTAAATTATTATTTATAAATTAAATAATTCTATATATAAATAATTCTTCGACTAACGTACTTCGAATTGTACATCAATGAACATTTACAATGAAAATAAGAGATTGTAGATCATTGTAGTCCGCTGATAATTCTGTTTGTATACATCTCGATTAAAAGTTAATGATCCCTCTGATCCCTATGGATCTGATGACCGAACATATGTACATACATAAATCGTTCGAACGAACTAACGTCGATCGAATATGTTCACTATGCATCGTTTAATTCGGCGGCGAAGGAATGCGTGTTCTTAAATTGACGAAAATTTAAGGTCTCTCTTTTTGAAGATTCCTTGTGTGCCGGATAGGATTTGGCGGTGCAGAGATTCGCGCGGGATGTTCCCAGAACGAATTACGCGAAGCCGTCGACGGAAAAGAGATTGGCGACGTTGCGAGCGGCGAACAAATCGCACGCGATTCGATTGCTGAACGACGCGAACATGAACGCCCCGAAATTATTGCTGCGCGAGAAACGATCGACGGAGACGAAGCTGCAAGAGAAAATGAGACCGGTATCCCTCAGGAAACCAGTTCCGACGTTCAAGGTATGTTCCGAAGTAATTTTCATTTCATTGTTGCGACTGTACTTCGGTGTTTCAATTATTTCGACGATAATTCAATGTTTCAATTATTTCGTCAATAATTCAATCTTTCAATTATTTCGATGATAATTCAGTGTTTTAATTAGTTCAACAATTATTCAGCGTTTCAATTATTTCGACAATAATTCGGCGTTTCACTTAGTTCAACAATAATTCAGTATTTCAATTATTTCGACAATAATTAAGCGTTCAATTCTTTCGACGATAATTCGCTGTTTTATTTATTTCGACGATAATTCAGTGTTTCAATCATTTCGTCAATAATTCAACGTTCAATTATTCCGACAATAATTCAGTGTTTCAATTATTTCGTCAATAATTCAGTGTTTCAATTATTTCGTCAATAATTCAATCGTTCAATTATTTCGACAATAATTTACTGTTCCAATTATTTCATCAATAATTCAGTGTTTCAATTATTTCGTCAATAATTCAGCGTTTCAATTATTTCGTCAATAATTCAGTGTCTTAATTAATTCAACAATAATTCGGCGTTTCAATTATTTCACCAATAATTTATTTTCTCAATTATTTCCACGATAATTCGGCGTTTATGTTATTTCGACAATACTTTACTGTCCAAACAAATGTTTACTTAACCGTAATGAACGCGACAAATATCTTTTCATCCGAATTATTAATTATTAATATGTATTAATATTACCATATATTAATATTACCAATTTGACCATATTTGTTTAACAGTCGGTCGAGGTTAAACAAACGACAGCTTCCATACTGAGGGAATGTGCTCGCGTGATCACCGACGAGGAAAAGGAAATAAAAAAGTAATTAATTCAAAAAACCTGTTACGTTTTATAATTTTCCAGTGTGCAAAATCGTGTAAGAATCGTGTAAGCATAGATCTCAGCTTTTATTCCGTACCGATTTCTATTATACCTTTTTATCGTTGCAAGAATTACGAACATTATATAATTTATGTATGTATATATACTATATAATATTATATAATTTATATATACTATATAATATTATATTATATATAATAATATAATAATATAATATTAATGAATATTATAAAATTATAACTCTTGAATATTTATCACCGAATATCGTTTAATTTTGTCCATGTATTCCCACTGAATCGCGCAGATTAAAAATGTTGGCGGAAGGAGGATTCGATCCATCTTCGATCGTCCGGCTGGAAGAAGAAGAACGCGAACGAAAGAAACTGATCGAATTGTCGAAAGTGGAAGAGAAACATCTGTTGGCCCTGATAAGCCGCGAGGGCGCATTTATCGCGAAACAATCTTTGTTGAACGGCTGTAAACAGCAAGCGGAATGTGTGCGGAAAGAGGTTGTATGCCTATTTTGCTTGGCCTTTACGTGTAAACGTTGCTAACAAACCGTTGCCGTCACGTTGCTCGCAATGGTCGCATTGTCGAATGGAATTCTCCGTCCGTTGCTTCCGATTTTATAAATATTATAGTATTATAGTATATAATTTGAGTATATATTATAGTATTTTTTTTGTTGTATTTATGTATTATTTAGTGGTGAAAATATATGAAATTTAAAATAATGAAAATATTATGAGAATTTAGGGACGTCTACTTATTGTTTTCAATTTGCTGAGATTGTTGGAAGAAAGAAAGAAATTTTTATTGGATCCATATTTATTGAAATTGATTGAGATCAGTTCTATTTTGCATGAAGAACCGCAATTCTGAAGAATTGAAATATCATATTATAAAGAATTGAGATATCATATTCTAAAGAATTGAAGTATCATATTCTAAAGAATTGTAATATCATATTCTAAAGAATTGAAATATCATATTGTAAAGAATTCAGATATCATATTCTAAAGAATTGATGTATCATATTGTAAAGAATTGTGATATCATATTCTAAAGAATTGAAATATCATATTATAAAGAATTGAGATATTATATTCTAAAGAATTGAAATATCGTATTGTAAAGAATTGAGTTATCATATTCTAAGGAATTGAAATAACATATCCTATAGAAATGAATGATCATATTCTAAAAAATTGAAATATCATATTCTAAAGAATTGAAATATCATATTCTAAAGAATTGAGATTTAAATTGGGATTTTCACGAATCGCTCGCAGAAACAAGAATTGTCGGAGAAGCTGGAGAAATGGAAAGAGAAACATAACAAGGAAATGGCTGAAGTTGTCGAACGTTGTCGCATAGTCGAACAAAATTCCCGGGACGCTTTCAACGCTATGATCGACGAGAAACGACAGAAAGGTGTGTTATTATTTATTATAATAATTTTAAAAAAACTTTCGCAAGCGTTGAAACGTTTATTCACATGTAAACTATAAAATTGTGGGAATTATTCTATATTCTTCTTCTTATAATATACATATATATTATATGTATTACATATATTATATATGTATTATATATAATATATATTATTTTTCTATATTCTCCGTAATTGGGGAATTATTATATACAATATATGAATTCTCGGTTCATTCGAATTTGATGCATTTACGATAAATGCAGGAGAAACGAGAAACTTCTCCTTTTTTGCGAAATTTTCGACGATATTTTCTGCGACATTTTCTGCGTTAAAATACGCAGTTCGACAACAACGTTAAGATATACGTCACGGTAATACGAGAAATTGTAGTTCAGTTTCATCAAAGTCCCTGTTCAAAACGGATTGTATCCGGTTGTTCAGTTTTTGAGAAATCAAATGTGAACGGATTGTGTATTTATTAATTAGCCGCCGAGGTTTCCGAAGAATCCCGGCAATTGAAGGCTCAGCTGGCGAAACAGAGGGAAGAGGAGATACAGAAAAAGATCAGACTCATTCAGGAAATAAAAACTATACAGTCATTGCGAACCTTGCCCTACAAGGACTTCGACCCGACGGAATCCAGTGGCTTGGGTCTGCTCTGCGAAATGTCCCTGGCAGAGGTCTAACCGATTTTTCTTAATCCGCGAAGAAACATTTTCTTCTCAATCTGTTACTTATCATTATTATTATTATTATTATTATTATTATTTTCTTCTTCTCCTTCTTATCATTATTATTATTATTACTATTATTATTATAATTTTTTTTATTATTTGTGTTATTTTCTTTTTCTCCTTCTTCTTTTTCTTCTTCTTCTTATTTTTATTATTATTATTACTATTATTTGTATTATTTTCATTATTTTCTTCTTCTTTTTACTATTATTGATGTAATGGATAAAACAGTTCTGGGGTGGAATAATGCTGTTTAAAGCGGTAGGGGGTGGGGGATTTTTAATGGATAAGATCCAAAAAATAAAGAAAAATTATTATTATTGTTATTATTGTACAGTTGAAGGAGAGATTGTTTTGGATGAAAATGAAACTGAACGAGGAAATCGAGAATCGGAAATGCATCGTGAGTCGGGAACGCGAGAGGCAGAAGACTATGATTAAGGATACTCGAAAGGCGCTGGAGGATTACAAAGTCAGCAAGTTAGTCTTCTGCTAATAATTGTTCCTAATCGGTGAGAAATGCGAAAATTATCGAGATTACCGAGATGTATGCAAATAAATCTGACAGCTTAAATTACATTCTATTCTCAGCGCAAGTTGTAATTTTTGAAATGTTCGCAATGAAAACAAAGACGAAGTATAAAAATGTATCGTTTAAATATTTTTGTAACTATTTCAATTGTTAACGATTCTACTTAGGCCTTGTCTCGGTATTTAGTTATTTAGATCGTCAACGATTACAAAAACGAGCCGCAAGACTTCGAATAATCGTGCCTCCTCTTCCCGAATCGTCCATTTTCGTGGACAATTCGAGCGTCAATTAGACAGAATTTACTGCAATTTACGGCAGCGACGGTGTCGAAAATAAAAAAGCTACTAGGACTAATTCTCTGCGTCGAATTCAAATGCAATATTCTAGAGAATTAAAATATCATATTGTAAAGAACTTAGATATCATATTTTAAAGAATTGAAATATCATATTCTAAAGAATTTAATTTCTATTCGTTTTCCAGGCGAAACAACCTCGCCCCGTCCAAACCACTGCAACAGGCAGCAGTCGCTTCGCCGGAAGTCGATGCCCTGCGGAAGCAGTTGGAGGAACGGAGAGCCGTCAGGCTGCGAAAAGAAACTGATGATCGCGCGAAGTGATCCAGAAATAGTCTTGATTGTTGTAACAATCCGGTCGGATTCGTTTCTCTAATAAATAAATTAGTATTATATTTCTAAATATTTATTAGAAATAATAGTGACAATCGGAGAAAATTTGCTGTATTTCTCGCTGTGTTCGGACGTTCGGCAGTCTCCGTTAATTATAACGCATTTAGATCGATATACAGGGTGTCCGAAAAGTGTCTCGCGATCCGAAAATGGCGGGTTTCTGAGGCGATTCACGGTTTTGTTTACGAATTATTACTGCAAGAGAGTGACGAACGAGCGGACAAAGTCCGGTTCCGTTCTAGAAATCAAATAAAAAATCCATGTTTCTAGAAACCGAACGATCGATTCTCCAACTTTAAACAGTGTTATCGATCTTTAAATTGTTTACGTAGGATTTGCGCAGATAGAAAGTCGCTAGGCCGTCGGGCGACGAGCGAACGTGTCAATAGAGGAGCCGTTCGTTCGATAAAGCGGGCGCAGAGATTACGTGTATCACCCCAGTGTTTTCATTGCCGCGAGTCATGCGGGCTTATCGAAACAATTGGATTCCGTTTCGAAAGTGAACCGATCATGAACTAGTTTACGTATCGCAATGGAATTTGAATCATCGCAAGCGTCGTCGCTGATCCTTGTCCCGATTGGTTCCTCCCTTCAAAAAATCCATCGAAACGTTAGACAATTGCGTGTGCGCGTGCAGTTATTAATCATCAATTAATTAAGTCGATTGATCTTGTTATTTTTGAAATACGAATTTAACGTGGGCGATCGATATTGTTGCCACTCGTTGTCCGAAAATTCTTTTTTTTTGTCATATTTTTCGCGAATTGATGACATAAAAATCGAGGAATAAGCACTGAACTGGGTTAAATAGTATTTTATATAATAGTATGTTATTTAAATATAATACAATATATATAATACAAATATAATTTAAAGTACTATTGTGTGTAATAGTATTTTCTAATTATTTATATGTATGTAATATTATTGTATATATATATAATTATTATATGTGATATATTAATAATATAATAGATATAGTAATATTACATATAATATACTAATATAATATAATACATATACATAATGTATTAATAATATAATATATATATAATATTACATATATATAAATAATTAGAAAATACTATTGTATATATGTAATAGTACTTTAAATTGATACTTTATGTATATAAAATATTATTTTATATATAATTATATGTATATAAAATAATAAAATATTTTATTCGTCGCAACGAAATTTTTCATATCATGCAAATGGCAGGCAATTTCAAAACATAGCCGAATGCAAAAAAAAGAAATCTATTCAAGAAAAGTGGTAGCAATTAGAGCAAAAAAAGTATTTAAAAAGAAACCCATAAATCTTTGCCAAAGTTAACGATGTCTGTTAATAAATGCAAAGAGATTAGATCCACAAAATATTAAGCATTAAACATCATTCCTCGATTGAGGAATGATATTTATTATTGATAATTATTGCTCGCCTTTATTGCTATACGTAATCTATAATTAAATGTGCTACCATTTTGTCGCAATTTCGCATTCCTATAAAAATTTGTTTCTTCCGAATAAAATTATTTAGGTCGGCGAAATGCGATTCTATTTCGCTTGCACTTTCGCTTGTGCACTGATATTAATAACGATATTTATCAATGATAAATATAAATGAATAATAACATTAATAATACTGTTAAACGACTAAAAATTACGTTAACTCGAAAGCATGCCGTCTCTTCGTCCGACAGCATTGGCGCAGTTCCTCTTCCGTCTAATGCAACATTTTGCCGCGTGCATCGGCAGAATGTCGGCGATCGCAGCTCGCGTGCACTCTTGTGCACTCGCCGCGCTTCTGTCAAACAATCCGATGCGCGGCATTGTCTCAGTAGGGAGCATTGCCGGCTCGCAAAAAGACCAAGACGCGTCCGGCTAACAGTTCTCGCCGCGGAACCGAGAGGTCGAGCAACGTCGCGTGAATGTCAGTCGAGTGGTTGTTCCCCGTTTGAAGATCAGCATGACAGCGAACACGACGAGCGACGTAAGTCATCGTTGTTCCATCTATGATCGCGTTGTGTTCTCCGTCGAAGTAAGTCTGTTGTTGTTTTTTGTTTTTTTTTTAATTAACGTTTGACGACGTTGTTGCACGCAGACGAGTCTGCAGAATTCGTCTACGACGACGACTTTCACCGTCGCGGGGAATGTGCTCCGAGGGGAAAAGAAGACGTACGAGATGAAACATAGATCCTGTGCACAGATGCTGTACGGCGTGATGAAGAAGAATAGGAGCCGCGTTGTACAGGTACGAAATCGATCGATGATCGCATTATTGCTGCCTCCCACGATTCGTTGACGTACTATGCTATGCTATGCTATGCTATTTTAGAACTTCCTCTTGGCAGATAAATTAGAGCTGCACTTGTCTCTATGCTAATAGCAAGGAACGTTGCAACTTGCATTTCCGAAATGAGAATTTTTGCGGGATTGTTGTGGGATTTTTGCGGGATTATTGTAGGATTTTTGTGGGATTTTTGCGGGACCTTGCATGATTTTTATGGGTTTTTATAGGATTTTTTGCGGGATTTTTACAGGACCTCTGTACGATTTTTACAGGATTTTTACAGGACCTTTGCACGATTTTTATACGATTTTTACACGATTTTTGTACGATCTTAACGGGATTTTCGCATTATTTTTACGAGATCTTTACACTATTTTTACGGAATTTTTATACGATTTTTACTCGATTTATGTATTGCTTTTGCACGATTTTTACAGGACTTTTGCAATATTTCTAAACGATATGAGCACTATTTTTGCACGACTTTTATGGAATTTTTGCACTATTCTTACGGGATCTTTATCCTATTTTTACAGGATTTGTACACGATTTTTACGGAATTCTTATTTTCACGGGGCTTGTACACAATTTTTACGCGACTTTTTAAACGGTAAAGCAAATCGAATGTTTGCATTCTAGAATCTTTCTGCTTCGTTTGCTCTATGTTCCATTTCAGAAAGCCTTGGACTCGTTATTTCTACAACGCCGACATCAGTAATTTACTGAAACATTGTTCAATTAATTGAAGAACCTCGACGTCTCCGTAAAATTTTCCAAAGGAAGCTCCATGGTCGCTTCTTGCCGTCGTCTTTAATGGGAAGTTACATAACAGCCGATTAATCGACGCTTGTTGCGGTATAAGAGAAGAGAATCCGCGAAGAGAAATAAATCGTTCGTAGAACGAGAGTTATGGCTATCATAGATTTATAAAATCCAAGCCGCGAAGTTTACAGCGCACAATAAAAATTATGAAATAATCGAATCTCTTCGCGCTTCCCGAATAATATGAATTGACCGGCGACGATCTTCGCCGCCGTTCTCAGCCAATAGCGATCGAGTGCCGCGGCAGTGGGGCAGCTAAATAAATGCGGGGATGGGGGGAATATAAGCGCAAAGGCGCCTTGTTGTCGCGCGAGGACTATACGTTGTTCCGCGTACAGTAATGTCTCTCTTACTGACGCTCAGATTGTTCACTAAATTGGACAATTTGGGACGAGGAGATACGATTATTCGAGCCTTGCTGCTCGTTTTTATAATTGTGGACAATTTGTAACTATAAAGATAAAAAAATAAACATTACTGTATCTCGTTAGACCCTAATTTCGTTAGTCGAATTAACATTGCGATTTCTAGGTGGACGCCGGCACAGGAGAAGAGGACACTTACGGAGAGATGCTGGATCGAGCAGTGAGATGCGCGCTTTGGCTGAGAAAACAGGGCGTGAAGAGGGGAGACATCGTCGCGGTCGCGACGCACAATCATCTCGATAGCTTCGTTCCCTGCGTCGCCGCGGTTTTTATCGGGGCTATTGTGAATCCTTGGGATGCCGGAATGAATGCAGGCAAGGCTACGATTAAAAAATTGCGCTGGAAAAACTTGCGCCTCGAAACTTGTTGCGAGTTATTAGCGAAGAAAAAAGATGAGAAATAATAGAGATCGTAAATTTATATATAAAGTATTTAATATAACATATTAATATTCATTATAATATATAATACATTTTATATCTATAATATATAATGTATACAATGTGTGTGCATTATATTATAATATTAATATTCATTATAATATATAATGTATTGTATAATATTTTATAGATGTACAATATATCATATATTATTTTATATATTTAATATAACATATTAATATTGATTATAATATATAATATATTATATACCTGTAATACACAATACATTTAATATAATATATACAATATATTATATTATAACATATAATAATGTATAATATACATATATAGTGTATTACATTATAAAACATACTAGCACATATCATTATATCATCATCCCTTTATCACAAATATTATTATATCATTACAACACATTAACACAACACACAATATATATTTAATATAATATCTATAATATATTTATTGCTCTCCGGCAGGTCACGCACGGCATTTCATGAGCCTAACAGAGCCAAAAGTGATCTTCGCGAACGAGCAGGCAGCGAGGGTCGCGCTGGAAGCCGCGAAAGCTGAAGGCGTCGAGACGAAGACGGTCGTGTTCGGCGATTGTCCCGGCACTGTGGCTTTCACGGACGTCCTCCAAGGTCACAGCGACTTCGAGGTGGCGAGCTTCCGGTACGAGGAGGTCACCGACCTCCGCGACACATCGCTGATCATGTTCTCGTCCGGTACCACCGGCTTACCGAAGGGCGTGCAGATGTCCCACGACATGCTGCTCAGGCTGCTGGAGAACAAGGACCTCGAGTTCGGTAACATGACGCCGTTATGGTTCAGCCCTATATTCTGGATCACCGGCTGCTTCCTGAATTTCATGAGCCTCGCGTCCGGCGCCAAGAAAATCGTCGCGACCGAATTCGATCCGCAGAAATTGTGCGAGATCCTGGTCAGATACAAGGTACGCGCGGTTCGTAAACAATCGCCTTTTTTTAGTTAGTTAGTTAGTTAGTTTATTATTAGGCTGGTGCATACGAAATGTCCGATTTTTCTTTACGCGCGAACATTCGACTTCCTGTTTTCGTTGGGCTTTCGCATAAGCTTTTTGGCATAAGCTCGTTTATAGTTGGCAGGTTTGTCATCATAGTGTCGCGTTTTAACGAAGAAATACAAGATGCGTGAGAAAGTGAAAATTATGCGCTCATCGCTTGTTTTAATCGGCCTGATATTGTAATGTCTCCCTTATTGACGCTCAGTAATGTCTCTCTAATTCTCGCTCGAATAATCGTATCTGCTCTTCCAAAAATTGTCCATTTTTTTGGACAATCGGAACGTCAATTAGAGAGACATTACTGTACTTACACAACGCTCGGCGGCATACATCGTGCAAAACGATTGCGACAATTGAATTAGTTAAAATATGAAATTTTGCAGCAGTCAGCTTATTTGCCGGATCTTTCGCTGACCGACTTTCATTTTTTTAAAACATTTAGAACAGTTTTCCCGGGCTAAACGGTACGAAAATGAAGACAGTCCGAAAAATTCCATATCAGAGTTTATCGTCTCGAAAGATCGGAATTTGTTTAAGACGGCCATCTGTGCGTTAAAATCTCGTTGGGAAAAGTGTATTGAAGCGGACGGAGCATATTTTGTTTAAATAAACAGCTTTTGAACAAAGATATTCAGTCTTATATGTTCGCTTAAATATCCGACATTTATTATGTTAATTTAAGTTAACTTAAAGTTAATTATATCAAGTTAAGTTAACTTAAAGTTAATTATTTCAAGTTAAGTTAAGTTAATGTTAATTATTTCAAGTTAAGTTAACTTAATGATAATTATTTCAAGTTAAGTTAACTTAAAGTTAATTATTTCAAGTTAAGTTAACTTAAAGTTAGTTATTTCAAGTTAAGTCAACTTAAAGTTAGTTATTTTATGTTAAGTTAACTTAAGGTTAGTTATTTTAAGTTAATATTTAAAGTTAATATTTAAAGCTGATTTCTGAATGGATCGATCGTCGTCCCGCAGATCACCTGGCTGATGCTGAGCACCAGCATGAGCAATCGATTTGTCAGGTACAAGGATCTGCCGAGCTACGACCTCTCGAGCCTCGATCAGATCATGATCGGCGGTGCCACATTGAAACAAGAATCGCAGGACGCGCTGAAGAAGCATTTGCCGCACACGAGCGTGATACAATGTTACGGCAAGTATTGCAAATGGCGTACAGAGCGAGTCGTATAATTAGACCTCACGTAAAACGTAAAAAACAGAAGAAAAATTTATACAAAAACAAATATTTGTGGCAGTCGACTGGTGGCAAATTTTCCTTCAATATTATTTGTTAAGGAAAGAATCGTCTAATGAAAGAATTAGTTAGAGAACGAATTAATTTACGAAAGTATTGAATAACGAAAGAGTTAGTTAATGAACGAATTAATTAACGAAAGAATTAGATAACGAACGAATTAATTAACGAAAGAATTAGATAACGGACGAATTAATTAACGAAAGAATTAGGTAACGGACGAATTAATTAACGAAAGAATTAGATAACGAACGAATTAATTGAAAGAATTAGATAACGAACGAATTAATTAACGACAGAATTAGATAACGAACGAATTAGTTAACGACTGAATGAATTAACGATAAAGTTAGGTAACGAAAGAATTACTTAACGGTCGAATTAATTAACGAAAGAATTAGAAATGAAATTACAGATCTCCAAATCGGAAACCACGTGACATGATATTTGGATTTTCGTTAAAAAAAAACGCAATCAATGCGAAATCGTTTGATTAAAAATATATAAAATCGTTTTAAAATACAGCGTTAAATACAGCAATTATTTAGTCGCAGCAACATCACTTGATTATAGTAATTACAATTTAAATTAAATACAGTAATTAAACATATATTTCAGGTATGACGGAGCTGGGTGGACTGGCCATGATTCAGAACTCGAATGGTGCCAGCGGTTCTTGTGGAACTGTGGTTCCTAACTGCGAGCTGAAAATCGTGGATGTGCAAACAGGAGAAAGCCTGGGCCCGAATCTGCAGGGCGAGCTCTGCGTAAAGACGCCCAACGTGATGATCGGATATTATAAAAATCCGACGGCTACGATGGAGATCTTGGATGAAGACGGTGGGTAGAAAAATGCGATATTCGATCGTTCCTAAAAAATATTTGTTTAAGTACCGCGTGTGCAAATCGCCGGCATGTTACAAAAATTGACGAAGAACGGCTTCGAATTGTTTCAAGCTTTTCGGTTGTTTTTATGTTGTTAGTATATAATTTTATTAGTATAAAGTAATTTTGTAATTTCTAATTAAAAATTATGATATGCAATGACTTATATAATTATATATAATTGTTAAATATTTAATATATGTAAGCGTTGTGTGTGAGTGAGTGCGCAGACGCAGGAGTAATGGAGGAAGGCAAAGAGAGTCGCGACGAGTCGAAGAATGAGAAGAGAAAGAGAAGCACGGACATTTAACTCTTGATTCTCTTATTTTAGAATCATATTGTGTTCGACTTCCATAATTATCCACACATTACATATATATAATTATATATGATTATTAAATATATAATATATATATAACCATTATATATTATTATATGTATAATATAGTTATTACATATTATTATATAATATAACTATTATATATTATTATATAGTATAATTATTACATATTATTATATTATATAATTGTTATATATTATTATATAATATAATTATTACATATCATTATACAATACAATTATTATATATTATCATAATTTTTATTTTTATTGATTTTATTCTATCTAAACTGAATTTAATTATTATAATAAGTATTATATATAATATAACATATAATAAATTATAATGGAGTTATAATTTCCCAGGTTGGATACACACGGGCGACCTGGCATACTACAACGAGGATGGAGAGGTCTTCATCGTCGATAGACTGAAGGAGATAATTAAATACAGGGGACACCAAATAGCGCCGACCGAGATCGAGGATCTCTTGCAAGCGCATCCAGCCGTTATGGAAGCTGCAGTCGTCGGTATACCTCATCCTACCGACGACGATCATCCCGTTGCTTTCGTCAGCAAAATGCCCAACAAAGAAGTGCGTTTTTGCGACTTACTATCCCCGGCGAAATCTATACATATTGACATAACATCATTGAAAACGCTAATTATAACTTTTTTTACAACTGAATTAAATGGCTTGAATGTTCTTCTTTTTAAATGTTAAAGACTAATTTGTTGTCTGTATGTATAATTTGAAAGTTCATTCGATATCTTCTTTTATTTTCCGTAGTAAGTCGCGGAGAAAATGATCTGACGATTATTAACCTAATTTTCAGGTGACCGAGGAGGAATTAGTGACGATTGTGGAGAAGAATTTCATCGATGCTTATAAATTACGCGGCGGCGTGAAGTTCTTGCCGAGCCTTCCTCATACTTCCTCGGGCAAAGTATTGAGGATAGCGTTGAAAAACATGGCGAAGTCGATGGCGCTTCAGTAAATACTCACGTGCTATTGTTTCACGTTTTTTTATTCACGCGAAAAAATGTTCGTTGCTAAATGATCTTGCGTACCTGTCACTTCCCGTAGAAATCGCATTATTTTTGTGTGAACGCGATCTATATGCAAGGTGTCCAAAAATTGTGGTAGTTCCGGGAAATCGGAGGTTCCTGAGGGCATTCGAAGCAACTTTTTCCTTTGCGAAAATGCGATCCACGGCTTCGTTTACGAGTTATTAACGAAAAACAGCGACCAATCGGAGAGCGAGCGCGGCCGGCGCCCCGCCCTCGCGGCCAATGCCGCGTCGCGCCGGCCGTCTGCCGCGGCGATAGTGGTCGCGAGGGCGGGGAGTCTGACGCGGTAGCAGTGGTCGCGAGGACAGGGCGTCAGCCGTGCACGATCTCTCATTGGTCACTGTTTTTCGTTAATAACTCGTTAACGATGCCTCGGAGCAAATTTTTGTAAAGGAGAAAGTTGCTTCGAATGATCTCAGGAACCTCTCATTTCCCGGAAGTAGCATAATTTTTGGACAACTTGCAGATTTTGTTCACACAAAAATAATGCGACGTGATCTCAAACTAAGGCCGAATCGTATCGTCCAGATCATCAATTAAATATTACTAATATTATTAATATTTATTTTATTATTTGTATTATTAATATTATTAATATTATAAATATTATCAATACTACTAAAAAAAAAAAATCAATATTATCGATATTATCAATATTGTAAATAGTATCAATATTGTTAATATAACCTTGTCAATATTATCAATATTGTTAATATTACCTTGTCAATATTATCAATATTGTTGATATTACCTTGTCAATATTATTGATATTGTTGTGTGTGATATTACCTTGTCGATATTATCAATATTGTTAATATTATCTTGTCAATATTATTAATATTGCTAATATTACCTCGTCAATATTATCAATAATGTCACTATTGTCAATATTATCAATATTATCAATATTATCAATATTATCAATATTATCAATATTATCAATATGATTATATAATAATATGTGAGCAAGAAGGCAAACGAAAGTATATTCGAATAAATCGTGTATATACATGGACGTGAAAAAAATTGATAAATAAAATCTAGAGATCTTAATTTGAGCAACAATTGAATCACGTTTGACATTGAATCATCGTTCGGCCCTGGTTTGATCGTGTCGCTCGCGTGCAGCTGTTTTCTATTTCCGGGCAATTCTCGACGAACCGAGTTCTGGACTGCAATTATTACGCATTTACGGCGGAGAAAAAGCTGTGTCGGTGAATATATATATATATATAGATATTATATTAATAATATAGTTATTTATAATAACACATACACATTATATTAATAATATAGTTACTTATAATAACAGAGATATTATATTAATAATATAGTTACATACAATAACACACATATTATTTATATTAATAGCTATAATATATACATGATATAATTATATAATATCTCTAAAGCAGAGAAATAAACTACAAACTATTTTCTAGATTGCAAATAAAACAGATATTATACTAACACGTACGATGAAATATTTCAAATGCTCGTCGAAAAATGAATGTTACAGTTACGAACAATAGTAGAGGAGGGGGAGGGGGCGGCGGAGGGACTGAAGTAAATTGATACACACGAGGCGGATTGATACAGCGAAATTAACGAAACACTGGTTGTTTGTAAACACTCGATGAGCAACAGGTGCTCGAAGGCTGTCAATCAACTATTTCCTGCGACCGGCAGCATTCGTATGATGGAATCAGTTCAGTTGTTTCCGTTCTTGCGGCGCGAAACTAAATATTCGAGCCGCGTTCTGAACGAATCTCGAGCCCCGGATTCGCTTAGAGGAAGGCGCCCGGATTCACTTAGAGAGAGAGAGAGAGAGAGCGAGGAGTCTGAATTCACTTAGAGAGAGGAGTCTGAATTCACTTAGAGGAAGGCGTCTGGATTCACTTAGAGAGAGCAGTCTGAATTCGCTTGGAGGAAGGCGTGCGGATTCACTTAGGGAGAGAGAGGGGTCTGAATTCACTTAGAGGGATTTTCCTTCTCCAGCGGACCTAAGGCTTGCACTAAAGTCAGTGCGTGTAGTACAATTTTGTGTAATTAATTTCGTACGATAGAATTTTGTGCAGCAACCTTGTACGTCAATTATGTGCATCGATTTTGTGCAATGCAATTTTGAGCAATCAATTTTGTGCAATCAATTTTGTGCAATTAGTTTTGTGCTTCAATTTTGTACAATACAATTTTGTGCAGTTAGTTTTGTGCTTCAATTTTGTACAATACAATTTTGTGCAATCAATTTTGTGCAATACAGTTTAGATTTACGTGGCGATGTTCCGAATAACCATTGACTATACTGTCGGTCGCAGGTGCAATCGTCGGAACGGATATTCACCATCGTGGATAATGTGCTGATAGGGAAGAACGGGGCCGTTTGATCTGAAGTACAAAAGCGGCGGAGAATACTTGTACGAACGGATGAAGAATAATCCGAGTATAGTTGCGCAGGTATAATCATGGTATCATTAATTCAAGAGCTTCGCATTGTTCGCATCGATTCGAGTGTATAAAGTGACCGAGGACAGCGTCAACGCGACCAATACCAAACGTATCATGCTATCGTCACGAAATGGTTTAATTAATCCCACGGAAACTCAGCAAATAATGCTTTATTAATGATTCATTAATGATCTAGTAGTGACTAATTAATGATTTATTAATGATCTATTAATAATTAATTAATGATTTATTTATTATCTATTAATGATCCATGAATGGTTTATTAACGATTTATTAATGATTTATCAATAATGTATTAATGGTGTATTGATGATCTATTAATAACTTACTAGTGATCTATTAACGATTCATTAATGATTTATTAATGACCTATTAACGATACATTAATGATTTATTAATGACATATTAATGGTTCGTTATTTATTTATTAATGATTTATTATTGATTTATTAACGATTTATTATGCTGATTAATTCCGTCGACACTTCTACGATTTTCGTAACGCAATCTCCATTCATAATAAATTAATACGTTCTTACGTAGCAATGCCAGGGTCAACGGAAATTATAAGTTGCATCAGAGTCCCGGTGATACAGGGAAAAAACTATTCGTCATAGCTATCTTGTCGATCACAAACATTTTGCACGTAATGCTGACGGACACTAATTACCGGACCGCAGATCTTATGCATTCACGATGGAAATGGTGATGGTGGGCGATTCAAAGAAACGGAGAACGTTGACGTATTTTAATTTCAAATTATTTAGAATTATTTTCGAAAGATCGTTATTTTGCACAGATATCAGCAGTTCACTGATTACACTTCAGTTCAATTGAGAAGATATCTTTTTTATTTCACAGACAGATCAAAATAAATTGTATATTATACATATATTCAAGCGCAATCAGATGTTAAAGGTTGACGAAAAGAAAAATATTTTATAATGTGCCGAGCGAAGTAGCATTACTTAACAAAATTTGAATATAGGAAGTGCAATTTGCTCCAGTTTTTTTGATAGTGATTTCGCTGACGAAAATCTGTGTGTTCTATTGTAGTATTAATATCTTTATTAATTATTATATATTGTATATTATTATTATTATTATTATTATACATTATTATTATATATTATTATTACTAGTATTATTGTTATATTATTATTATTATTATTATTATTATTATTATATATTATTAAATCTTTATTAATCTTTATGGACAATTTGGGAAGAGGAGATATGATTATTCAAGACTCGATTAGGGAAATGATTATGCCATTTCGACGCGACCGACGTGGCAGATGGAAACAGCGAGTCACGAACAGAACGGGTTAGGTAATGCTAATTTAGCTCGACGAATTTTTTACACCGGCGGTTTTCTTTGGAAACGTTACTCTGCAATCATCGCGACACACGTATGCGTTTCGGTCGTTCGAAATCTTTTTTTTACGGTGTTATGTCAGCGTTGTCGGATGTTACAGGAACGATCGGATGTTACAGGTGGACGTTACCACGGACGAAGAAAATACATCCGAGCAGCTGCTGGATAGAGCAGTGAGATGCGCCCTTTGGTTGAGGAAAGAAGGCGTCAAGAAGGGAGGCGTCATCGCAATTTCCATGCACAACCATCCCGACTGCTTAGTTCCGTGCATCGCCGCGCTTTTCATCGGTGTGATATTCAACCCCTGGGATCCGGGGATGAATACCAGTAAGAACAACCCTTCATTCGTTATCAGAAAATTATTATCGGACCGCTGAATCTCCGCGTAAATTTTCATCTCGTTCTTGAAACATTTGAACTAAAAAAATGCTGAATTTCTTCTCTATTTCTTACGCGAGATTAAATTAATTTTATTAAATTTCCCTTCGAAATTGATTGTTCATTCGAACAGAAAGCTGATCGATCGAAATATCTGTAGGGTTATCTTCTTTCATCTCATAATTGTGTTAACACCCTGAGAGACATGATTCCTGAGGTCATTTGGAACAACTTTTTCCTCAGCGAAAATGTCCTACGAGGCTTCGTTTACGAGTTATTAACGAAAAATGAGAGGCCAATGAGAGGCGAGCGCGGCAGGCGCCCCGCCCACGCGACCACTGCCGCCGCGTCAGACGGCCGGCGCGACGCGGCATTGGCCGCGAGTGCGGATCGCTGGCCGCGCTCGCTCGCCGATTGAAAATATCTTTACAAATATTTTTGTAAAAGAAAAAGTTAGTTGAAATTACTTTAGGAATCATTCTTCATTGGATGATTACATTATTATGGGACACCATGTATATATTTATTGAAATTATCTCATATTTAGGAGAATTCAAGGTTTTCGTTGAAATTAACCGCTTGCCGTAGCATTTTCTGTATAATTACGATAATTAGAACCATCTCGATCGCAATAATTTCTTAGAAGAGGAGTAAACTTTATACTATTTATTGTCTATGTAATATTTAATATTATACTACTACTATTTTATTGTGTCTTTATAAATATATTTTTATGTATTTATGTATTATATATTTTATGTAGTTATATTTATATATCATATATTTTATATAGTTATATTTATATATCATATATTTTATATAGTTATATTTATATATCATATATTTTATATATAGTTATATTTATATATCATATATTTTATATACTTATATTTATATATCATATATTTTATATTTTATATTTTATATCTTATATCTTATATCTTATATCTTATATCTTATATCTTATATTTTATATTTTATATTTTATATTTTATATTTTATATTTTATATTTTATATTTTATATTTTATATTTTATATTTTATATTTTATATTTTATATTTTATATTTTATATTTTATATTTTATATTTTATATTTTATATTTTATATTTTATATTTTATATTTTATATTTTATATTTTATATTTTATATTTTATATTTTATATTTTATATTTTATATTTTATATTTTATATTTTATATTTTATATTTTATATTTTATATTTTATATTTTATATTTTATATTTTATATTTTATATTTTATATTTTATATTTTATATTTTATATTTTATATTTTATATTTTATATTTTATATTTTATATTTTATATTTTATATTTTATATTTTATATTTTATATTTTATATTTTATATTTTATATTTTATATTTTATATTTTATATTTTATATTTATATTATATATTTTTATAGAATATTTATGTATATAATATTTTATATAGTATTTTATATTTATATGCAGGTTAATAGAATTTGATATCGACCTAAAGGAACGTTATAACCTAAACAGCAAACAAAGATGCAACTCCGTGCAACAGCAATTTTCATTTTGCACAAAGATCCTGTTTGTTGCAAATATATTCGTAAAATTGTTTCCGTTCCCGTGTTCGCAGATCTGGCGCGCCACTTCATGAGATTGACGGAGCCGAGGGTGGTTTTCGCGAACGAAAGATCGACGGGGGTTATGCTGGACGCGGCGAGGATCGAAGGCTTCGAGCTGAAGGTGGTCACGTTCGGCGATTATGTCGGCACCCTGTCTTTCGCGGACGTTCTGGAGGGTCACCCGCGATCCGCTGTGACGAGTTTCCGTTGCGAGAACGTCGAACTCGGCGATACGGCGCAGATACTCGTCTCTTCCGGCACCACCGGTTTGTCAAAGGGCGTCGAGCTGTCCCATAGAATGATCCTCTTGAACTTGGTAGACAATGCAGCGGTGCATCTAACTGTGATGGCGACGCCGTTGTGGTTCAGCACCCTGTGCTGGATCAGCGGCATTCTGTGCAACCTTAAGATCTTCTCTACCTCCGCGAGGAAGATAATCGGGCCGGATTTCGAGCCGCAGAAGGTGTGCGAACTCGTGGAGAAGTATAAGGTATTATTATTTATTTTTATTTATTTATTTGTTCTCCATTAATTCTTGTTTTTCGGTTTTGGATGGCTTGCGGTTTACGTACTTTTCTGACATAATTGATGAAAGGGGAACAAAGAATTATAAATTATAATATTCTTGTAATAATTTATGATAATGTATACTGTTTTTCCGCGTATTTGATATTCGCGGTTCCCTACGACTTTTCAAGATGCTAGGGATACTAAGCTGAGTTTCTTTTCTTTAACTTGGAATATATTTGAACATTCAACTTCACATCGATATAGAGTATAATTTTTAGCGAGTAGACTATTCCGTGTTCGGGTTGGTGGAAGAATGAATGTTGCGTGTTGTGTCTTCTCGGAGGTAAGTTCGGTGTGGGTGTGTTCTAAGTTTGGGACAGTCGGATTTGTGGATTATTCATTTTTTGCGAGGAGTGAGGGAAACGGTCGCCCTGACTGATTGGAGTACAAAATTAGAAAGGTGACCGCCCCAAACTAAGGGTCACCCGCAGGTAGTGTTCGTGCCCTCGGGTGACGCCCGCGAAGTAATCCGAGTGTCCCAAGGATAAGCCATAGCAAACAATGATCCGGAAAATGCCTCTTCTCGGTGGAACATGCATATCGTAAAAAACGGCTAGAATTGACATTTGGTGACCAACTGTGGGTCATAAAAGAAATACTTGAATAGAAGACGGAAATGGCTTTCAACGAAATTGTTTACTACGGGTGTTCTGGCATTTCGATTGCTTCGTCCAAAATACGTTATTTCCTAGGGCCTTCGGTCCCTGGGTTATCCACATCTGGCGATTTTCCTCTACCCAGGGATGGACGTAGATGGTCAATAATGTTTGACTCGAGGACAACATTTTTCCTTGCTTGATTTATAAGGGTTCCGTCATACAACGGAACATATACTAATTTAGGAGGGGGAATATGTGAACTCATAGGTGCCTTCTTCTCGCGTGAGGTCTATAGGCGGCTCTGCGTTTAGATTCCCCCTCTTCTAGCTGCGGCGGTAGAGCAGTTAGGAGGGGGAATATGTGAACGCGAAGGTTCCTTCTTCTCGTGCGAGGACTATAGGCACTTTGGTTTTGCATTTCTCCTTCCACTAGCTGCCGCATTGCTGCAGCTAGGAGAGAGAATATGTAAACTCATTGGTGCTTCCTTCTCACACGAGGACTATAGGCACCTCTGCACTTACATTCCCCCTTCCACTAGCTGTCCCACTGCTACAGTTAGGAGGGGGAATATGTGAACGCGAAGGCACCTTTTTCTCGCGCGCGGACTATAGGAATGTTTTTACATTCTCATGTCGCGGAATGTTTTTACATTCTCCCTCCCACTAGCTTCCCCCCTTCTCTAGCAAGGAAGGGCAATACGTCAACGCAGAGCTTCCTTCTTCTCGCCAGGGAACGATAATAAACACGCGAATTTTACTGTTTCAAAAAATAGAATCCAATCAAACGAATTAAAATCAAACTTTTATTTCAGGCATGACGGAATTGGGGGGCGCCGTTGCATCTCAAAATCCAAAGAGTACCAGCGATTCCTGCGGAACGGTGTCCATCAATTGTGAAATGAAAATCGTGGACGTTCAAACGGGGAAAAGTTTGGGCCCGAATCAGCAGGGTGAACTATGCGTGAAATCGTCCACCATAATGAACGGATATCACAAAAATCCGACGGCGACGAAGGAGATCTTGAACAAAAACGGTAAGTAGAAAGGTCAAATTATTATAATAGTTGAACTAACCCCTTGATGCACGTGCTGCCCCTCCGAATCGAAATTTCTTTCGTCCTCTAATTTGAGGGTGTATTCAACATCGGAATTTCGAACACGAATGCGTTCAGAATAGAGTAATGTCTCCCTAATTGACGCTCAGATTGCGCACAAAAATGGACAATCTAGGAAGAGGAAATTCGAGAGCCTTGAATAATTGTATCTCCTCTTCCCAAATAGTACATTTTTGTGCGCAATCTGGGTGTCAATTAGAGAGATATTACTGTAAAAATTATGAAATAATCGAATCTCTTCGCGCTTCCCGAATAATATGAATTGACCGACGACGATCTTCTCCGCCGGTCTCGGCCAATAGCGATCGAGTGCCGCGGCAGTGGGGCAGCTAAATAAATATGGGGGTTGGGGGAATATAAGTGCAAAGGCGCTTTGTTGTCGCGCGAGGACTATACGTTGTTCCGCGTACAGTAATGTCTCC
This sequence comes from Megalopta genalis, assembly GCF_051020955.1. Lineage (NCBI taxonomy): Eukaryota > Metazoa > Arthropoda > Insecta > Hymenoptera > Halictidae > Megalopta > Megalopta genalis. The sequence goes on along the minus strand of NC_135013.1, from coordinate 1,907,682 downwards.
CTTACTGACGCTCAGATTGTCCACTAAATTGGATAATTTGGGAAGAGGAGATACGATTATTCGAGCCTTGCGGCTCGTTTTTATAATTGTGGACAATGTATAACTATAAAAATAAATCGCAAGGCTCGAATAATCGTATCTCTTCTTCCCAAATTGTCCATTTTTGTGGACGATCTGAGCGTCAATTAGGGAGACATTACTGTATCCGTTGTTTCGGGGAATTGTTTCCCTCGGTGATTACGCAGCTCTCGAACCGACGATGGACTCCTAGGACTATCCCGTGAGTGTATACATATTGTACCGATATAGTATTAATCGTTTAAGCGACGCGCCGATGTAAAAGAAAAAAACAAGACAAGAAAAAGGAAAAAAAAGAAAAAAAAAAGAATAGAAAGGAAAAGAAAAGAAACGGCGGCGCACAGATTATTGTGGGGCCGTCCTCGGAGTACAAATTCTCTCTGGGATACTTTTTATTTGTACGCACCCCGCTAGACACTCGGAAACGTTTTCTTCTTTTTTTTAGTAGCCCCGTAGTGTGACAGATTTTTTTTCCCCGTTTCTCCTTGATCGATCGTGAATATATATATGGACAATAAATATATGAGAGAGAGAGAGAGAGGGGGGGAGAGAGAAAGAGAGAGAGAGAGAGAGAGAGAGAGAGACGAAACGCGTTGTTCGTTGATGTAAAAAAATCTCTGTTCAGTTCTCTGGTTCTAATCGACTTACGACGAATAAACTGTTTCAAACATTCGACTTTTCTTTGAACTGTTCGAGAATATTAATTGTAAATATATTATATTAATATATTAATGTGGAAACGTAAAATCGCGAACTTGTCAATTTATTTGTCAATTTATATGTTAAAGATTCATAGTATTGCTATATATACTATGTAGTACTATGTATATATTATTATGCATGCTATATATTACTATAAATATTACCATATTATTATATATACTATATAGTATACATAGTATATATAGTATATATAGTAATATTTGTAGTAATATATGTATAGTATATATGGTAATATTTATAGTACTGTATATATTACTATATGTATATTAATTCTAAATGTGAACGGTTCGTTAAACGTGAACCGCTGTGATTTTGTACACGATCGTCGAAGAATCGTTTTGTTCAACCAGAATATTGAACAAGAAGTTCGATGGAGCTTCAGGATTTATGCGATTTTATACGCTGAAAATTGATCGCGTACAATCCGCGTAAAATCCTTAACGATAGAAAAACAACTTTAGCGATCGTTTCATTTTATTGATTAAAGATAGCAGGAATTTTTCAACAAATTCATCTTCATTAAATTTCATATGTATAATACTTCCTTATTATATTATACATATAATATAAGGATACGTTTTTGTTCATTTTTATGCGATACGTTTCAATTAATTTTTATGGGATACATTTTTATTCATTTTTGTGCGATACATTTTTTTTTTGTTAATTTTTTTATGCGACACGTTTTTACTCATTTTATAATGCGGCACATTTTTATTCATTTTTATGCGATACATTTGAATTGATTTTTATGCGATAAATTTTTGATAATTTTCGTGTAATCGGTACGTTTTTATTCATTTTTTCGTTGAAATTCGAGCGCAACGTCGAGGGCAAAATCGAAATATTTCAAATAAACGTTTCTCCATTTAATTGGTTTGAAAAAAAACAGGTTAAAATTAATATCGTTTGCAATCGAACAGTTTAAATATTGTCGAAGCCGTGGCAAACATTCTGAAGTCATCGGCCAAGCGGCCGACGTGTCGATCGATGTCTCCGCAAGATCGACGCAGTTCAAACGCGTCGCAACAAAGTGGCGAATTATTTCTACCAAAAAATTGCGATCATAATCGCTCGATTTCACGCGAGAAATGGATTGCGCGAGGGCAACGGTGAGAACCACCGTTTGAAAATGTCGGAACGTCGCGCTGATCGCGAAATTATTTTCAGCTCGAAAAGACGAACGTCTTCCAAGTGAACATTATAGTTCTGCTAATAAAGATGGTGGACGCGTACGAACGAACCAAGCACGAATTTAGCCCGGACGAGTTTTGTATCGCGTTGTTCGCCGCGGAGAAGCCGGCCGAAAAGTGTTCGACGAATTTCAATTTAGTTCGAGATTGTTGCAGCCATCCGGAACAAATTTTTGGTTAACTGTGAATTTTCCTGCGCTAGTGCTACGCCTATGCAATTTATTGCTACGTCTATGATAAGGATCCGCGCTAATTCCTGGAAGGCGATACGAAATGGCTTCGAATTGCCTTCGAATTGTGGCATGTGACCTCCGAATTGCCTTGGAATTGTGTCATGTGGCTCCAAATTGCATTCGAATTGTGTCACGTGGCCTTTAAATCGTGTCACGTGGGTTCAAATTGTCTTCGAATCATGTCACGTGGTTCCGAATTACCTTCGAATTGCCTTTGAATCGCGTCACGTGGTCTCTGAATTTCCTTCGAATCGCATCATGTGGCCTCCGAATTTCCCTCGGACCGTTTCATGTGGCCTCTGAATTGCCTTAGAATCGCGTCACGTGGCTCCGAATTGCCTTAGAATCGTGTCACGTGGCCCCGAATTGCCTACAAATTGCCTTCAAATTGTGTAACGTAGCCTTCGAATTGCCTTCGAATCGTGGCAAAAAATTAGAAATAAAAATGTCCTGTCTTCACAGAGTTTGCCGTTTCCGATTCAGGACGTCACCATCGAATTGTTCATGAACATCGCACGTTACTAACATTTTCTGGAAGGTGTGAGCAGACACTTTTTGAAGAAACGTCGTCGGCATTCCGACACGTTGGCCGAAACCATGGGTACGCGATTTTACATGATTTCCAAACATTTTTTTTGAATGTACCCATAAACATTAGTTCAATGAGAATATTCATTCTTTTTTTGTACAACTTTTTAATTAATTTTGATTTCATGTTTTTCGTCTTGTATGATTCTTTCGAAGTCTTTATTTTGATTTTATCTCTTTACTTTCGCATAATTTTTCGACTCTTTCATTTTGATTTTATCGTATTACTTTTGCACACTTTTTTAACTCTTTTATTTCGATTTTATTGCTTCGCTTTTCTGCATAATTTTTTTAAACTCTTTTATTTTGATTTTATCGCATTATTCGTACACAATTTCTTAACTCTCTTATTTTTATTTTATCGCATTACTTTTGCCAGTGTTCCTGTACATCCTAGCGTACCAAGTGTGCAATCTGTACTTCGAGGACTCCGTCGAGTGTTTCGATTACTTCAAATTCAGAAAGGTGTTCTTCATGGTCTCGTATCTCCTTCACTCGGAAACGCCGAGTGTCTTTCACAGAATCGGTTGTTTCGATTTCGACGAAGATTTCGTGGAGCAGAGGCTGATCTTGCCGTTGTTGGAAGCGACGCCGTGCTTGGAGGTTGTGCTTTCCGAATTTTTCGCTTGGTTTCTTATTTCTTTAATTTTTTAATTCTTCAATTTTGTAATTCTTCAATTTCTTAACCTTCTACTTTTTTAATTTTTTAATTTTGTAATTTCTTAATTCTTTAACTTCTCAATTCTTTAATTTCTTAATTTGTTAATTTCTTAATTCTTTAACTTCTTAATTCTTTAATTTCTTAATTTGTTAATTTCTTAATTCTTTAACTTCTTAATTCTTTAATTTCTTAAATCTTTAACTTCTTAATTCTTTATCTTCTTAATTTTTTAACTTTTTAATTCTTTAATTTCTTAATTCTTTAATTTCTTTATTCTTTAATTTACTGTTTAATGTTGACATAATTTTTCGAAACGTTGTATTATCGCCATCAAAAGACATCTGCTAAGTTATCTTAAATTTTTCGGCGAACCCTCTGACTAATTATCAATCGTCCTTGGAATTGATCGTTCACAGAAGCTTCATAAGAATCTGAAAGGGGCGATGGAAACCGGAAAACATCGGACGAAAAAGGTTACGGTTTCTGTTTTCATGAATGTCTTGAATCATCCGAAACGAGCAGCGGGGCCGCCTCCTGGCACGTCGGAAGTAAGCCGTTTTTTCGACCTTGCGATCTGGGAAATCGAAGACAGAAAAATTAACGCATAAATAAATTAACGCATGAACACATAAACTGATGACGGTCTACATTAAACTGCAGAATTTAATTTGTAAAACAGAAATTAAATTATATATGTATATATCGAAATAATTAATAATAATAATAAATAATTATATAATAAATATATATAATTTAATGTATAAATATAATAATATATATTATATTAAATTATTATTTATAAATTATGTTATATATAATATATATTATTATATTTATATATTAAATTATATTTCGACGAATCGGAAGAATCTTCTTCTTCGACTAACGTACTTCGAATTGTACATCAATGAACTGATACGCTATCACAATTTTACAATGAAAATAAGAGATTGTAGATCATTGTAGTCCGCTGATAATTCTGTTTGTATACATCTCGATTAAAAGTTAATGATCCCTCTGATCCCTATGGATCTGATGACCGAACATATGTACATACATAAATCGTTCGAACGAACTAACGTCGATCGAATATGTTCACTATGCATCGTTTAATTCGGCGGCGAAGGAATGCGTGTTCTTAAATTGACGAAAATTTAAGGTCTCTTTTTTTGAAGATTCCTCGTGTGCCGGATAGGATTTGGCGGTGCAGAGATTCGCGCGGAATGTTCCCAGAACGGCGACGTTGCAAGCGGCAAACAAATCGCACGGGATTAGATTGCTGAACGACGCGAACATGAACGTCCCGAAATTATTGCTGCGCGAGGAACGATCGACGGAGGCGAAGCTGCAAGAGAAAATGAGACCGGAATCCCTCAGGAAACCAATTCCGACGTTCAAGGTATGTTCCGAAGTAGTTTTCGTTTCATTGTTTTGGCTGTACTTCGGTGTTTCAATTATTTCGACGATAATTCAATGTTTCAATTATTTCGTCAATAATTAAATCTTTCAATTATTTCGTCAATAATTCAGTGTTTCAATTATTTCGTCAATAATTCAGTGTTTCAATTATTTCGTCAATAATTCAATCGTTCAATTATTTCGTCAATAATTCAGTGTTTCAATTATTTCGTCAATAATTCAATCGTTCAATTATTTCGACACTAATTTACTGTTCCAATTATTTCGTCAATAATTCAGTGTTTCAATTATTTCGTCAATAATTCAATCGTTCAATTATTTCCACGATAATTCGGCGTTTCTGTTATTTCGACAATAATTTACTGTCCAAACAGATGTTTACTTAACCGTATTTAACGCGATAAATATCTTTCCATCCGAATTATTAATTATTAATATGTATTAATATTACCATATATTAATATTGCCAATTTGACCATATTTGTTTAATAGTCGATTGAGGTTAAACATACGACAGCTTCCATACTGAGGGAATGCGCTCGCGTGATCACCGACGAGGAAAAGGAAATAAAAAAGTAATTAATTCAAAAAACCTGTTACATTTTATAATTTTCCTGTGTGCAAAATCGTGTAAAAAAAGCATAGATCTCAGCTTTTAACCTCACTATTCCGTACCGATTTCTATTATACCTTTTTATCGTTGCAAGAATTACGAACATTATATAATTTATGTATATATATATACTATATAATATTATATAATTTATATATATATACTATATAATTTTATATAATTTATATATACTATATAATATTATTTATTATAAAATTGTAACTCTTGAACATTTATCACCGAATATCGTTTAATTTTGTCCATGTATTTCCACTGAATCGCGCAGATTAAAAATGTTGGCAGAAGGAGGATTCGATCCATCTTCGATCGTCCGGCTGGAAGATGAAGAACGCGAACGAAAGAAACTGATCGAATTGTCGAAAATAGAAGAGAAACATCTGTTGGCCCTGATAAGCCGCGAGGGCGCATTTATCGCGAAACAATCTTTGTTGAACGGCTGTAAACAGCAAGCGGAATGTGTGCGGAAAGAGGTTGTATGCCTATTTTGCTTGGCCTTTACGTGTAAACGTTGCTAACAAGCTGTTGCCGTCACGTTACTCGCAATGGTCGCATTGTTGAATGGAATTCTCCGTCCGTTGCTTCCGATTTTATAAATATTATAGTATTATAGTATATAATTTGAGTATATATTATAGTATTTTTGTGTTGTTGTATTTATGTATTATTTAGTGGTGAATGAAATTTAAAATAATTAAAATATTATGAGAATTTAGGGACGTCTACTTATTGTTTTCAATTTGCTGAGATTGTTGGAAGAATCAGTTTTATTTTGCATGAAGAATCGCAGTTTAAATATCATATTTTGAAGGAATGTAATATTGCGTTCTGAAGAATTGAAATATCATATTCAAAAGAATTGAAATATCATATTGAAAAGAATTGAGATATCATATTGTAAAGAATTCAGATATCATATTCTAAAGAATTGAAGTAGCATATTGTAAAGAATTGTGATATCATATTCTAAAGAATTGAAATATCATATTGTAAAGAATTGAGATATTATATTCTAAAGAATTGAAGTAGCATATTCTAAAGAATTGTAATATCATATTCTAAAGGATTGAGATATTATATTCTAAAGAATTGAAATATCGTATTGTAAAGAATTGAGTTATCATATTCTAAAGAAATGAAATATCATATTCTAAGGAATTGAAATAACATATCCTATAGAAATGAATGATCATATTCTAAAAAATTGAAATATCATATTCTAAAGAATTGAAATATCATATTGTAAAGAATTGAGATATTATATTCTAAAGAATGGAAGTATCATATTATAAAGAATTGAGATATTATATTCTAAAGAATGGAAGTATCATATTCTAATGAATTATGATATCATTTTCTAGAGAATTGAAATATCATATTGTAAAGAATTGAGATATTATATTCTAAAGAATTGAAGTATCATATGCTAAAGAATTGTGATATCATGTTCTAAAGAATTGAAATATCATGTTATAAAGAATTGAGATATTATATTCTAAAGAATTGAAGTAGCATATTCTAAAGAATTGTAATATATTTTAAAGAATTGAGTTATCATCTTCTAAAGAATTGAAATATCTTATTGTAAAGAATTGAGTTATCATATTCGAAAGAATTGAAATATCATATTCTAAAGAATTGAGATTTAAATTGGGATTTTCACGAATCGTTCGCAGAAACAAGAATTGTCGGAGAAGCTGGAAAAATGGAAGGAGAAACATAACAAGGAAATGGCCGAAGTTGTCGAACGATGTCGCATAATCGAACAAAATTTCCGGGACGCTTTCGACGCTATGATCGACGAGAAACGACAGAAAGGTGTGTTATTATTTATTATAACAATTTAAAAAAACTTTCGCAAGCGTTGAAACGTTTATTCACATGTAAACTATAAAATTGTGAGAATTATTCTATATTCTTCTTCTTATAATATACATATATATTATATGTATTACATATATTATATATGTATTATATATAATATATATTATTTTTCTATATTCTCCGTAATTGGGGAATTATTATATACAATATATGAATTCTCGGTTCATTCGAATTTGATGCATTTACGATAAATGCAGGCGAAACGAGAAACTTCTCCTTTTTTGCGAAATTTTCGACGATATTTTCTGCGACATTTTCTGCGACATTTTCTGCGTTAAAATACGCAGTTCGACAACAACGTTAAGATATACGTCACGGTAATACGAGAAATTGTAGTTCAGTTTCATCAAAGTCCCTGTTCAAAACGGATTGTATCCGGTTGTTCAGTTTTTGAAAAATCAAATGTGAACGGATTGTGTATTTATTAATTAGCCGCCGAGGTTTCCGAAGAATCCCGGCAATTGAAGGCTCAGCTGGCGAAACAGAGGGAAGAGGAGATACAGAAAAAGATCAGACTCATTCAGGAAATAAAAACTATACAGTCATTGCGAACCTTGCCCTACAAGGACTTCGACCCGACGGAATCCAGTGGCTTGGGTCTGCTCTGCGAAATGTCGCTGGCGGAGGTCTAACCGATTTTTCTTAATCCGCGACGAATCATTTTCTTCTTAATCTGTTACTTATCATTATTATTATTATTATTATTATTATTATTTTCTTCTTCTCCTTCTTATCATTATTACTATTATTATTATTATTATTTTTATTGTTTGTATTATTTTCTTCTTCTTTTTACTATTATTAATGTAATGGATAAAACAGTTCTGGGGTGGGGTAGTGCCGTTTAAAGGGGCAGGGGGGGGGGGATTTTTAATGGGTAAGATTAAAAAGAAAAAGAAAAATTATTATTATTGTTATTATTGTACAGTTGAAGGAGAGATTGTTTTGGATGAAAATGAAACTGAACGAGGAAATCGAGAATCGGAAATGCATCGTGAGTCGGGAACGCGAGAGGCAGAAGACTATGATTAAGGACACTTGAAAGGCGCTGGAAGATAATAATTGTTCCTAATTGGTGAGAAATGCGAAAATTATCGAGATTACCAACATGTATGCAAATAAATCTGACAGCTTAAATTACATTCTATTCTCAGCGCAAGTTGTAATTTTTGAAATGTTCGCAATGAAAACAAAGACGAAGTATAAAAATGTATCTTTTAAATATTTTTTTAACTATTTCAATTGTTAACGATTCTGCCTAGACCTTGTCTCGGTATTTAGTTATTTAGATCGTCAACGATTATAAAAACAATCCTCAAGACTTCGAATAATCGTGCCTCCTCTTCCCGAATCGTTCATTTTTGTGGACAATTCGAGCGTCAATTAGATAGAATTTACTTTAATTTACTGCAGCGACGGTTTCAAAAATAAAAAAGCTACTAGGACTAATTCTCTGCGTCGAATTCAAATGCAATATTCTAAAGAATTGACGTATCATATTGTAAAGAACTTAGATATCATATTCTAAAGAATTGAGATATTATCAAAGGAAATGAAATATCATATTCTAAAGAACTGAGATATCATATTGTAAAGAATTTAGAAATCATATTCTAAAGATTTGAAATATCATAGTTTAAAGAACTTAGATAACATATTCTAAAGAAATGAATTTCTATTCGTTTTCCAGGCGAAACAACTTCGCCCCGTCCAAACCGCTGTAATAGGCAGCAGTCGCTTCGCCGGAAGTGGATGCCCTGCGGAAGCAGTTGGAGGAACGGAGAGCCGTTAGGCTGCGAAAAGAAGCTGATGATCGCGCGAAGTGATCTAGAAATAGTCTTGTTTGTTGTAACAATCCGGTCGGATTCGTTTCTTTAATAAACAAATTAGTATTATATTTCTAAATATTTATTAGAAATAATAGTGACAATCGGAGAAAATGTACTGTATTTCTCGCTGTGTTCGGACGTTCGGCAGTCTCCGTTAATTATAACGCATTTAGATCGATATACAGGGTGTCCGAAAAGTGTCTCGCGATCCGAAAATGGCGGGTTTCTGAGGCGATTCACGGTTTTGTTTACGAATTATTACTGCAAGAGAGTGACGAACGAGCGGACAAGGTCCGGTTCCGTTCTAGAAATCAAATAAAAAATCCATGTTTCTAGAAACCGAACGATCGATTCTCCAACTTTAAACAGTGTTATCGATCTTTAAATTGTTTACGTAGGATTTGCGCAGATAGAAAGTCGCTAGGCCGTCGGGCGACGAGCGAACGTGTCAATAGAGGAGCCGTTCGTTCGATAAAGCGGGCGCAGAGATTACGTGTATCACCCCAGTGTTTTCATTGCCGCGAGTCATGCGGGCTTATCGAAACAATTGGATTCCGTTTCGAAAGTGAACCGATCATGAACTAGTTTACGTATCGCGATGGAATTTGAATCATCGCGAGCGTCGTCGCTGATCCTTGCCCCGATCGGTTCCTTCCTTCAAAAAATCCATCGAAACGATAAATAATTGATCTTGTTACTTTTGAAATACGAATTTAACGTGGGCGATCGGCATAGTTCTTGCGAATTGATGACATAAAAATCGAGGAATAAGCACTGAACTGGGTTAAATAGTATATATATATATATATAGTATTTTATATAATATAGTATATTATTTAAATATAATAGAATATAATACAAATACAATTTAAAGTACTATTGTGTGTAATAGTATTTTCAAATTATTTATATTGTTGTGAATTACACCATTTCTCTCGCGTCGCGGCATTTTATATTTACAATAAAGAATATTAACTATAACACAATTCGATACAATAACAATTCAGATCTTTCAGAAGTAGGATGTTGATCGTTCGACGGTCCGATCTCGACTCTTCGATTGTCCGTTGATAACACACCTCCGTGGCAACCCCTCTCTTCTATTATTCTTTAAGGAGTTGTTCACAACAGGGCAGTTTCACATTACAGCGACTTGATTTGGACAAGTCGTCGTAACAATATGTATGTAATATTATTGTATACAGGGTGTTCCACGATTATTTTAACAGCCCAAAATGAGGGGTAGCTGAGGTCATTTGAAGTAACTTTTTCCTTTGCGAAAATGTAATCCGCGGCTTTGTTTACGAGTTATTAACGAAAAACACTGGCCAATGAGAGGTGACGGTGCGAGAGAGAGAGAGAGAGAGAGAGAGAGAGAGAGAGAGAGAGAGAGAGAGAGAGTTAGCGAGAGAGTCCGCAGCACGAGGCTTTGACAGAAGGTCGAAACGGACTCGAGCCGAGTTTCGGACTCAAAATAATATGTAGTTTAACCGTGACAGCCGTTTCAATTTTCTGGTGTGCATGACACCTTGTGTGTAACATATGAAATTTTTAAGCAAGGTGTACAGTGAAGATTAACATAGTACGTAAATGATATTTTAATTTAAATAATTCGGTGTCCGAACACAGTTCAACGAATGATTCGCAAAGCTAATTTAATAAATAATAATCGTGTTAAAGGACGTAAGGGATATGTTTGTTAGAGAAATATGAAGAATATTATCAATAAGAAACTCACTCATTTAGTTGTAAATCCACTTCATGCGCGGAAATGTGTGCAGGATATTGCATTGACCTCGTACAATGTCAAGGTTATGTCAAGGTTATGTCAAGGTTATCTCAAAGTTTGAAGGGGCTGAAGGGCAACTTGGCTCGCGCCCTGAGGTTGGCTGCCTTAAACGGCAGGGTGGGGGTGTCGGAGCTGGTAGTGAGGTCAGCTACCGACGCCACGCGTGTCCTGGAGGTCGAAAATGCCATCCTCAGGGGGCAAATGACGGAGCTGCGGGCGGAGGTGGCCCGACTCCGTCAGGTGGTGGAGGCTAGAACGGCTGCTGCCGCAATGCCTCCGCCGCCGGGCCCGGGAGTGGGCTCAGTATCGCCGCCGATCGTCGGCGCCCGGGATCGCCACCGCTCCGGGCGAGAAAAGTTCTCGCCCCCACCTGCGGCTGCGCCCGCAGATTTGCTGGCGCAAATAGGCGCCCTGATAGATGACAAATTGGCGTCATTCAGGAGGGAGCTTGCGCCGCGGGTGGATTCTGTCCTGCGATCGGTGGCACCTGGGCCGTCGGTTCCCCCCTCAGTCTTCGGACAGGGAGGGGCGGACAAGGAAGAAAGGCAGGAAGAAGGGGAAAGCTGCGGACGCTAAAGCGGCTCAGACGGAGCCCGCACGCACGCGTGCTGAACTGGCACCACCCTCCGCCGCGCCTGCAAACCAGGAGGCGTGGTCTCAGGTGGTTGGCCGGAAGGCCAAAAAGACGGCTGCCAAGGCCACTGCGGCCGTGAATAAAAAAGGACGGGTGGTCCTGGGGGCCCCCAAGAACACACCCCTGCCTCGACGTCCACCACGCACAGCCGCGGTTACCATAACGGATCCGTCTGGCGTGGACATGACTTACCTGGCAGAAATTAGCATCGCCTCGCTGAGGCCGCGAAGGGCGGTGACTGGGGGGATAATTTTGGAGGTCCCTGGCACCGATGGGACCGCCAAGGCCACCGTCCTCGCCACAAAAGTGGCGGAAGCGCTGGCGGGAACCGGCGTAAAGGTCGCGCGTCCGGTCAAAAAAGTCGACCTTAGGGTGAGCGGCCTGGTCGATTCGACCACGCCGGCGGAGGTCGCTGCGGCTGTTGCCCGCGTGGGCGGGTGTAGCGAGGGGGACATTCATACCGGCGAAATCCGGTCTTCCCCCTCGGGATTGGGCACCCTCTGGGTCCGATGTCCTGACGCGGCCGCTCGCAGGGTTGCGGTCGCGGGCCGGATAACTGTCGGCTGGACCCAGGCAGCCGTGGAGGCCCTGAGTGCCCGGCCTCTGCAGTGTTATCGCTGCCTTGGTGTTGGCCACACCAGGCAGCGGTGCACTGCTGCCGAGGATAGGTCCGACTGCTGTTATAGATGCGGCAGTCGGGACCATAAGGTGGCAGCCTGTGCGGCCACGCCCAATTGCCCGCGTTGTGCGGGCGCGGGCAAGTCGTCTGGTCACCGCCTCGGCAGCCGGGCGTGTCCTGCCAATGCGAGGCGAGGCAAGGGAGGCTGCCAAAGGCCGTCTGCCAGGTTGAATAATAAAGGGAGGGAAACCACGATGGCCAAGGCAGCGACCACCGTGGCCAGCAACGAAAAGGCGGCATCGCCTGATGCTACTGCCGCACCCGCGGGGGCGGATGGGGTTAGCAAGACCCCAGACGCCACCGCATCCGCGGCCGTGACGGCGATGGACACGGCTGAGTAATGGGGCCCCAGGGCCCGATAATACAAGCCAACCTGAACTGCTCGGTCAGAGCGCAGGATCTCCTGTTTCAATGCCTGGCCGAGCGGGGTGCCGGGTTGGCAGTCGTGGCGGAGCCACACAGGGTCCCCAAACATCCACACTGGATGGGGGACTCGATTGGCTCCGCCGCGATTATTTGGGCTGGGAGGCCGGGGTCCCCGTGGGCGGCACCGCGGTTGTGGCGATATACGCACCTCCAAGGTGGTCCCTCGACGAATTTGAGCAGTACCTGGACGGGGTAGGGAGATGCGTCTCCCGCTGCCATCCCCGTCCGGTGCTGGTCCTGGGGGACTTCAATGCCAAGGCCATGGCTTGGAGTTCCCCCGGGACTGACTCGAGGGGCCGGGAGGTGCTGGATTGGGTGGCGGGACTGGAGCTCCGTCTCCTGAACACGGGCTCGGTCCATACGTGCGTGCGGCATAAAGGGGGTTCCATCGTTGACCTTTCGTGGGCAACGCCCCCGGCCGCGCGCCGTATTACGGGGTGAAGGGTGACGGAAGAGGTCGAGACGTTGTCTGACCACAGATACATAGTTCTCGGCCTCTCCGCCGCCCCACCATCGACACTCCGACGTCGCCCCGCCGATGAGGGTTCGCCTCAACCGCGGTGGGCGCTGAAGCGCCTCGACCAGGACGCTCTGATGGCGGCAGCCCACGTCGTGGCCTGGCCAGCAACACCGGCCGGGTCAGTCGACGGGAATGGGGAGGCTCATTGGTTCCGGGGTGCATTGACGTCGATTTGCGACGTCGCCATGCCCCGGGCCAGGGTCTTTCCAAGGAAGGCGGTGTACTGGTGGTCGCGCGCGATAGCGGAGTTATGCACCAAGTGCGCCCGCGCGCAACGCCAGTACGCTCGCGCCCGTCGACGACGACGAACGGACGACGTGCTGGCTGCCCAGCTGTACGGGCGATATCGGGAGAAGGTGGTCGCCCTGCAGCTGGCCATCAGGCGGGCAAAGGACCAGGCCGTCGAGGATCCGCGATCTGAGGCTGAAAATAGACCCGGAGAAGTCCGAGGCTGTCTGGTTTCACGGACGGCCTTGGTCTCGGCCACCAGCCAGATCATGGATCCGGGTTGGAGAAGCCTGCATCGAGGTGAAGTCCGAGTTGAAATATCTCGGACTGATCCTCGACAGCCGCTGGAGCTTCGATGCGCATCTCGACCGTCTCGTCACCAGAGTGGACAGGGCGGCGGTCTCTTTGGGCCGTCTGTTGCCCGACCTCGGGGGACCGGGAGATCTGATGCGCCGCCTATACCTGGGCGTGGTGCAGTCTATGGCCTTATACGGCGCCCCGATATGGGCACCGCACGTGATGGCCAGCCGGCGCAACACGCGGTCGTTGCGTCGGCTGCAGAGGCGGATGGCCATCTGCCTCATAAGAGGTTACCCCACTACATCTACAGTGGCGGCGCTTGCTTTGGCGGGAAACTTCCCTTCGAGCTTCAGACGGCGGTGCGCGCCTATGTTTATAGGCGCACAAGCATCGCCAGCCGTGCTCGAGGGGCCACGCCGGAGCGAGAAACGATCGAGGGCTTCGAGCTCCGGGCCCGGCGACTAGCCCTCGCCAGATGGCGTGCCGAGCTTTGCTCCCATGCCGGCGAGCGCGTCCCCGGGGCTCTCCTGCCACACTTCACCACGTGGCGGGAGAGACGGCATGGCAGGCTCACCTACCGAGCGACGCAGGTGTTCACCGGGCATGGCTGCTTCGGTGCCTATCTGTGTCGCATCGGGCGGGAAGCGACGACGTTGTGCCACCACTGTGGCGCGGAGGAAGACTCGGCGCAGCACAGGCTGGAGGAATGTCCCGCCTTTTCAGCGCTGCGCCGAGTCCTAAAACGGGAAGTCGGCCACGACCTCGCACTCTCCAGCCTAGTTAAGGCCATGCTGGAGAGCCCGGGGAAGTGGGCGGCAGCAATCTCTTTCTGTGAAGAGGTTATGTCGCGGAAGGAGGCTGCCGAGCGGGATCGGGAACAAACCGATCCCGCCCGACGTGCCCGGGGACGGCGTGAGCGCCGACGCCGAGAAACCCCGGGCAGCTGAGAGTAGGCGGGCGGCGGGTGTACCAGAACATGCTGGTTTATTTGTTTGATTGGTTTGTATATTTGTTCGTTTGTTTGTTTGTTTGTTAGTTTGTTTGTTTGTTTGTTAGTTTGTTAGTTTGTTTGTTTGTTAGTTAGTTAGTTTGTTAGTTTGTTAGTTTGTTAGTTTGTTAGTTTGTTAGTTTGTTAGTTTGTTAGTTTGTTAGTTTGTTAGTTTGTTAGTTTGTTAGTTTGTTAGTTTGTTAGTTTGTTAGTTTGTTAGTTTGTTAGTTTGTTAGTTTGTTAGTTTGTTAGTTTGTTAGTTTGTTAGTTTGTTAGTTTGTTAGTTTGTTAGTTTGTTAGTTTGTTAGTTTGTTAGTTTGTTAGTTTGTTAGTTCGTTAGTTCGTTAGTTCGTTAGTTTGTTAGTTTGTTAGTTTGTTAGTTTGTTAGTTTGTTAGTTTGTTAGTTTGTTAGTTTGTTAGTTTGTTAGTTTGTTAGTTTGTTAGTTTGTTAGTTTGTTAGTTTGTTAGTTTGTTAGTTTGTTAGTTTGTTAGTTTGTTAGTTTGTTAGTTTGTTAGTTTGTTAGTTTGTTAGTTTGTTAGTTTGTTAGTTTGTCAGTTTGTTTGATTGGTTTGATTCTTTGTTAGTTAGTTTGTTTGAATGGTTTGTTTGTTTGTTCGTTTGTTTGTTCGTTTGTTTGTTCGTTTGTTTGTTTCTTTGTTTGCTCGTTTGTTTGTTTGTTCGTGCGTTTGATTGTTTGTTTGTTTGTTCGTTTGTTTGTTTGTTTGATTGGTTTGTTTGTTTGATTGGTTTGTTTGTTTGTTTGTTAGTATGTTAGTTTCTTAGTTTGTTAGTTAGTTAGTTTGTTTGTTAGTTTGTTTGTTTGCTCGATTGGTTTGTTTGTTTGATTGGTTTGATTCGTTTGTTTGTTAGTTTGTTAGTTTGTTAGTTTGTTAGTTTGTTAGTATGTTAGTTCGTTAGTTCGTTAGTTTGTTACTTTGTTAGTTTGTTAGTTTGTTAGTTTGTTAGTTTGTTAGTTTGTTAGTTTGTTAGTTTGTTAGTTAGTTTGTTAGTTTGTTAGTTTGTTAGTTTGTTAGTTTGTTAGTTTGTTAGTTTGTCAGTTTGTTTGATTGGTTTGATTGTTTGTTAGTTAGTTTGTTTGAATGGTTTGTTTGTTTGTTTGTTCGTTTGTTTGTTTCTTTGTTTGCTCGTTTGTTTATTTGTTCGTGCGTTTGTTTGTTTGTTTGTTTGTTCGTTTGTTTGTTTGTTTGATTGGTTTGTTTGTGTGATTGGTTTGTTTGTTTGTTTGTTAGTATGTTAGTTTCTTAGTTTGTTAGTTAGTTTGTTTGTTCGTTTGTTTGTTTGTTTGATTGGTTTGTTTGTTTGATTGGTTTGTTTGTTTGATTGGTTTGTTTGTTTGTTTGTTAGTATGTTAGTTTCTTAGTTTGTTAGTTAGTTTGTTTGTTTGTTAGTTTGTTTGTTTGCTCGATTGGTTTGTTTGTTTGATTGGTTTGATTCGTTTGTTTGTTAGTTTGTTAGCTTGTTAGTTTGTTAGCTTGTTAGTTCGTTAGTTTGTTAGTTTGTTAGTTTGTTAGTTTGTTAGTTTGTTAGTTTGTTAGTTTGTTAGTTTGTTAGTTTGTTAGTTTGTTAGTTTGTTAGTTCGTTAGTTCGTTAGTTTGTTAGTTTGTTAGTTTGTTAGTTTGTTAGTTTGTTAGTTTGTTAGTTTGTTAGTTTGTTAGTTTGTTAGTTTGTTAGTTTGTTAGTTTGTTAGTTTGTTAGTTTGTTAGTTTGTTAGTTTGTCGGTTTGTCGGTTTGTCGGTTTGTCGGTTTGTTAGTTTGTCGGTTTGTCGGTTTGTCGGTATGTCGGTTTGTCGGTTTGTCGGTTTGTCGGTTTGTCGGTTTGTCGGTTTGTCGGTTTGTCGGTTTGTCGGCTTGTCGGTTTGTCGGTTTGTTGGTTTGTCGGTTTGTCGGTTTGTCGGTTTGTCGGTTTGTCGGTTTGTCGGCTTGTCGGCTTGTCGGCTTGTCTGCTTGTCGGCTTGTCGGTTTGTCGGTTTGTCGGTTTGTCGGCTTGTCGGTTTGTCGGTTTGTCGGTTTGTCGGTTTGTCGGTTTGTCGGTTTGTCGGTTTGTTGGTTTGTTGGTTTGTTGGTTTGTTGGTTTGTTAGTTTGTTAGTTTGTTAGTTTGTTAGTTTGTTAGTTTGGTTGGTTAGTTGGTTTGTTTGTTGAATCATGTGTTACGCATGGATTTGAAAACAACTCGTTTGTTTCACATTCAGTTGAAGCTAAATCATTTATACCGCAGGGATGTGAAGCTAAATCATTTGTTTCGCATGGAATTGAAGCTAAACCTTCTACATCGCATTGATGTGAAGCTAAGTCGTGTGTTTCGCATGGATTTGAAGCTAACTCGTTTGTTTCGCATGCACGTAAAGCTAAATCATTTATATTGCAAGTATTTGAAGCTAAATAATTTGTTTCGCATGGATTTGAAGCTCAACCTTCTACTCCGCATTGATTTCAAGCTAAATCACGTGTTTCGCATGCATTTGAAGCTAAACCTTCTACTCCGCATTGATTTGAAGCTAAATCTTGCGTTTCGCATGCATTTGACGCTAAACCTTCTATTCTGCATTAATTTGAAGCTAAATCATGTGTTTCGGATGCATTTGAAGGTAAACCTTCAACTCTGCATTGATTTGAAGCTAAATCATGTATTTCGCATGCATTTGTAGCTAAACCTTCTATTCCGCATTCATTTGAAGCTAAATCATGTGTCTCGCATGCATTTGAAGCTAAATCATTTATGTCGCAAGTATTTGAAGCTAAATCGTTTGTTTCGCATGGATTTGAGGCTAAGTCTTCTACTTCACATTGATTTGAAGCTAAATCATGTGTCTCCCATGCATTTGAAGCTGAACCTTCAACTCCGCACTGATTTGAATCTAAATCATGCGTTTCGCATGCATTTGAAGCTAAATCATTTATGTCGCAAGTATTTGAAGCTATATCGTTTGTTTCGCATGGATTTGAAGCTAAGCCTTCTACTTCACATTGATATGAAGCTAAATCATGTGTATTACATGGTTGTGAAGGTAACACCTATGTTTTGCATGCATTTGAAGCTATACAATTATTATCGCAGGTATTTGGAGCAAAATCATTTGTTTCGCATGGATTTGTAGCTTAGCCTTCTACTCCGCATTGATTTGAAGATAAATCATCTGATTCGCGTGGATTTGAAGCTAACTCGTATGTTTCGCATGCAGTTGAATCTCATTCATTTATATTGCAAGTATTTGAACCTAAATCATTTGTTACGGATGGATTTGAAGCTAAGCCTTTTACTTCGCTTGGATTTGAAGTTAAATCATGTATATCGCTTCGATTTGAAGCTAACTCGTTTGTTTCGCATGCAGTTGAAGCTAAATCATGTATATCACAAGTATTTGAAGCCAAATCAATCGTTTCGCATGGATATGAAGCTAAGCCGTCTACTACGCATTGACTTGTAGCTGACTCATGTGTTCCGCATGGATTTCAAGATAACTCGTTTGTTTCGCATGCAGTTGAAGCTAAATCATGTATATCACATGTATCTGATTCTAAACCATTTGTTTCGCATTGATTTGAAGCTAAGGCTTCTACTTCGCATTGATTTGAAGCTAAACCATGTGTTTCGCATGGATTTGACGCTAACTCGTTTGTTTCGCATGCAGTTGAAGCTAAATCATGTATAAAACAAGCATTTGAAGCTAAACAATTCGTATCGCATGGATTTGAAGCTAAGCCATCTATTTCGCATTGATTTGAATCTAAATCATCTGTTTCGCTTGGATTTGAAGTTAACTCGTTTGTTTCGCATGCAGTTGAATCTAAATCATGTATATCACAAGTTTGTGATTCTAAACCATTTGTTTCGAATTGATTTGAAGCTAAGGCTGCTACTTCGCATTGATTTGAAGTTAAATCATGTGAATCCCTTGGATGTGAAGCATAATCGATTGTTTCGCATGCAGTTGAAGATTAATCATATATATCACAAGTATTTGAAGCTAAACCATTTGATTCGCATGGTTTTGAAGCTAAACCTTCTACTTCGCATTAATTTGAAGCTAAATCATGTGTTTCGCTTGGATTTGAAGCAAACTCGTTTGTTTCGCTTGCAGACGAAGCTAAATCATGTATATCACAAGTATTTGAAGCTTTGCCATTTGTTTCGCATGGATTTGTAGATAAACCTTCCACTTCGCATCGATTTGAAGCTAACTCGTTTGTTTTGCCTGCATTAGAAGCTATATCACTTATATGCGCAAGTAATTGAAGCTAAACCATTTGTTTCGCATGGATTTGAAGCTAATCCTTCCAATTCGCATTGATGTGAAGCTTAATCATGCGGTTCGCATGGATGTGAAGCTGATTCGATTGTATCGCCTGCAATTTGAAGCTATGTCAATTATATCGCAATTATCTGAAGCTAAACCATTTGTTTCGCATGGATTTGAAGCTAAACCTTCTACATCGCATTGATTTGAAGCTAAATCATGTGTTTCGTATGCATTTGAAGCTACACCTACTATTCCACATTGATTTGAAGCTAAATCATGTGTTTCGCATGCATTTGAAGCTAATCCTTCTACTCCGCATTGATTTGAAGCTAAATCATGCGTTTCGCATGGATTTGAAGCTAACTCGTGTGTTTCGCATGCAGTTGAAGTTAAATCATGTATATCACAAGTATCTGAATCTAAACCATTTATTTCGCATGGATTTGAAGATAAGCCTTCTTCATCGCATTGCTTTGAAGCTACCTCGATTGTTTCGCCTGCATTTGAAGCTATATCACTTATATCGCAATTGTCTGAAGATAAATCATTTGTTTCTCATGTATTTGAAACTAAGACTTCTATATCGCATTGATTTGAAACTAAATCATGTGTTACGCTTAGGATTTGAAGCTAACTCGATTGTTTCGCATGCAGATGAAGCTAAATCATGTATATCACAAGTATTTGATGCTAAACCATTTGTTTCGCATGTATATTAAGCTAAACCATATGTTTCGCATGAAGTGGTAGCTAGATCATGTTTCTCGCACGGATTAGACGCTGACTCGTTTATTTCGCATACATTTGAAGCTATATCATGTTTATCACAAGTATCTGAAGCTAAACCAGTCGTTTCGCTTGGATTTGAAGCAAAGTCTTCAACTTCGCATTGATTTGAAGCTACATCTTGTGTTTCGCTTGAATTTGAAGATAACTCGTTTGTTTCGCATGCATTTGAATCTAAATCATGTATATCACAAGTATTTGAAGCTAAACCATTTGTTTCGCATGGATTTGAAGCTAATCCTTCTACTTCGCATTGATTTGAAGCAAAATCATGTGTGTCGCATGGATTTCAAGATAACTCGTTTGTTTCGCACTCAGTTGAAGCTATAACACTTACATTCGCAAATATTTGAAGCCAAATCATTCGTTTCGCATGGATTTGAAGCTAAGCCTTCTACTTCGCATTGATTTGTAGCTAACTTATGTCTTCCGCATGGATTTCAAGATATCTCGTTTGTTTCGCATGCAGTTGAAGCTAAATCATGTATATTACAAGTATTTGATTCTAAACCATTTGTTTCGCATTGATTTGAAGCTAAGGCTTCTACTTCGCATTGATTTGAAGCTAAACCATGTGTTTCGCATGGATTTGACGTTAACTCGTTTGTTTCGCATGCAGTTGAAGCTAAATCAAGTATAAAACAAGCATTTGAAGCTAAACCATTCGTATCGCATGGATTTGAAGCTAAGCCATCTACTGCGCACTGATTTGAATCTAAATCATCTGTTTCGTTTGGATTTGAAGCTAACTCGTTTGTTTCGCATGCAGTTGAATCTAAATCATGTATATCACAAGTATTTGATTCTAAACTATTTGTTTCGAATTGATTTGAAGCTAAGGCTGCTACTTCGCATTGACTTGAAGTTAAATCATGTGAATTCCTTGGATGTGAAGCTTAATCGATTGTTTCGCATGCAGTTGAAGATTAATCATGTGTATCACAAGTATTTGAAGCTAAACCATTTGATTCGCATGTTTTTGAAGCTAAGCCTTCTACTTCGCATTAATTTGAATCTAAACAATGTGTTTCGCTTGCATTTGAAACTAACTCGTTTCTTTCGCTTGCAGACGAAGCTAAATCATGTATATCACAAGTATTTCAAGCTTCGCCATTTGTTTCGCATGGATTTGAAGATAAACTTTCTACTTCGCATTGATTTGAAGCTAACACGATTGTTTCGCCTGCATTTGAAGCTATATAACTTATATCGCAATTATCTGATAAGAAATAATTTGTTTCTTATGTATTTGAAGCTAAGCCTTCTACCTCGCATTGATTTGAACCTAAATCATGTGATTCGCATGGATTTGATGCTAACTCGATTGTTTCGTGTTCATTTGAAGCTATATCACCTATATGACAGTAATCTGAATATAAATCATTTGTTTCTCATGTATTTGAAGCTAAGCCTTCTACTTTGCATTGAATTGAATTTAAATCATGTGTTTCCCTTGGGTGTGAAGCTAACTCGTTTGTTTCGCATGCAGTTGAAGCTAAATCATGTATATCACAAGTATTTGAAGCTAAACCATTTGTTTCGCATGGATTTGAAGCTAATCCTTCTACTTCGCTTTGATTTGATGCTAATTCATGTGTTTCGCATGGATTTCAAGATAACTCGTTTGTTTCGTATGCAGTTGAAGCTAAATCATGTATAAAACAAGCATTTGAAGCTAAACCATCTGTTTCGCATGGATTTGAAGATAAACCTCCTACTTCGCATTGATTTGAAGCTAAATCACGTGTTTCGCTTGGATTTGAAGCTAAGCCTTCTACTTCGCATTGATTTGAAGCTAAATCATGCGTTTCGCATGCATTTGAAGATAACTCGTTTGTTTCGCATGCAGTTGAAGCTAAATCATGTTTGTCACAAGTATCTGAATCTAAACCATCTGTTTCGCATGAATTTGAAGATAAACCTTCTACTTCGCATGAATTTGAAGCTAACTCGAATGTTTCGCCTGCATTTGAAGCTATATCACTAATATCGCAATTATCTGAAGATAAATCATTTGTTTCTCATGTATTTGAAGCTAAGCCTCCTACTTCGCATTGATTTGAATCTAAATCATGTTATTCGCATGGATTTGAAACTAACTCGATCGTTTCGCCTGCGTTTGAAGCTGTATCACTTATATTCACAAGTATTTGAAGCTAATACATTTGTTTCGCTTGGATTTGAAGCTATGTCTTCTATTAAGCATGAATTTGATGCTAAATCATGTGTTTTGCTTGGATTTGAAGCTATCACGTTTGTTTCACATGCAGTTGAAGCTGTATCATGTATATCACAGGTATTTGAAGCTAAACCATTTGTTTCGCATGGATTTGAAGCTAAGCCCTCTACTTCACATTGATCTGAATCTAAATCATGTGTTTCGCATGGATTTGAAGCTAACTAGTTTGTTTCGCCTGCTTTTGAAGCTAAATCATGTATATCACAAGTATTTGAAGCTAAACCATTCGTTTCGCATGGATTTGAAGATAAACCTTCTACTTCGCATGAATTTGAAGCTAACTCGATTGTTTCGCCTGCATGAGTTGATACTAAATCATGTGTTTCGCTTGTATTTGAAGCTAATGCGTTTGTTTCGCACGCACTTGAAGATAAATCATGTATATCACAAGTATTGGAAGCTGAACCATTTGTTTCGCAAGGATTTGAAGCTAAGACTTCCACTTCCTATTGATTTGAAGCTGAATCATCTGTTTCGCTTGGATTTGAAGCTAACTCGTTTGATTCGCCTTTTTGTTGAAGCTAACTCATGTATATCACAATTATTTGAAGCTAAACTTGTTTTTAGCATTTGTTGTTTTTAGCATTTGTTTCGCTTGGATTTGAAGATAAGCCTTTTACTTCGCATTGACTTGAAGCTAAACCATCTGTTTCGCATGGATTTGAAGCTAAACCTCCTACTTCGCATTGATTTGAAACTAAATCATGTATTTCGCATGGATTTCAAGCTAAGCCTTCTACTTCGCATTTATTTGAAGCTAAGTCATGTGTTTCTCTTGCATTTGAAACTAACTCGTTTCTTTCGCATGCATTTGAAGCTAAATCACTTATATCGCAAGTATTTGAAGATAAATCATTAGTTTCGCATTTATTTGGAGCCAAACCTTCTAATTCGCGTTGATTTGAAATTAAATGATGTGTTTCCTTTGGATTTGAAGCTAACTCGTTTGTTTCGCTAGCTGTTGAAGCTAAATCACGTATATCACAAGTATTTGAAGCTGAACCATTTGTTTCGCATGAATATTAAGCTAAACCATGTGTTTCGCATGAATATTAATCTAAAACATTTGTTTCGCATGAATTTGAAGCTAAATCATGTGTGTCGCATTGATTTGAAGCTAAATCATGTGTGTCGCATTGATTTGAAGCTAAATCATGTGTTTCGCTTCGATTTGAAGCTGACTTGTTTGTTTCGCATGCATTTGAAGCTAAACCTACTACTGCTAATTGATTGGAAGCTAAATCTTGCGTTTCGCAAGCATTTGAAGCTAACCCTTCTATTCCGAATTGATTTGAAGCTAAATCATGTATTTCGCATGCATTTGAAGCTAAACCTGATATTCCGCATTGTATTGGAGCGAAATCATGTGTTTCGCATGCATTTGATGCTAAACCTTCTATTCCGCATTGATTTGAAACTAAATCGTGTGTTTCGCATGGATTAGAAGCTAAACCTCCCATCTCGCATTGATTTGTAGTTGAATTATGTGTTTCGCATGGATTTGGAGCTAACTCGTTTGTTTGCATGCAGTTGAAGCTAAATCATTTATATCGCCAGTATTTGAAGCTAAATCATTTGTTACTTAAAGATTTGTTGCTAAACTTTCTACTTCCTATTCATTTGATACTAAGTCATGTGTTTCGCATAGATTTGAAGCTACCTCTTATGTTTAGCATGCAGTTGAAGCTAAATTATCAATATCGCAATTCTTCGAAGCTAAATCATTTGTTTCGCATGGATTTGAAGCTGAACCTTCTACTCCGCATTGAATTGAAGCTAAATCATGTGTTTCGTATGTATTTTAAGCTGGTTAAGATGGTTTAGATTCAGATACTTGTGATAAACATGATTTAGCTTCAACTGCATGCGAAACAAACGAGTTAGCTTCAAATCCAAGCGAAACACACGATTTAGCTTCAAATCAGTGCGAAGTAGAAGGCTTAGCTTCAAATCCATTCGAATCAAATGGTTTAGCTTCAAATACTTGTGGTATACATGATTTAGCTTCAAATCTAGGCGTAACAAACGAGTTAGCTTCAAATCCAAGCGAAGCGAATGGTTTAGCTTCAAATACTTGTTTTATACATGATTTAGCTTCAAATGCATGCCAAAAAAAGGTGATAGCTTCAAATCCATGCGAATCACATGATTTAGCTTTAAATCAATGCGAAGTAGAAGGTTTTGCTTCAAATACATGAGAAACAAATGATTTATCTTCAGATAATTGCGATATAAGTGATCCAACTTCAAATGCACGCGTAACAATCGAGTTAACTTCAAATCCAAGCGAATCACATGATTTTTATCTTCAAATCTATGCGAAGTAGAAGGCTTAGTTTCAAATACATGAGGTATACAAATGAGTTATCATCAGATAATTGCGATATAAGTGATATAGCTTCAAATGCAGGCGGAACAATCGAGTTAGATTCAAATCAATGCGAAACACATGATTTAGCTTCACATTCATGCGAAACACATGATTTAGCTTAATATTGATGCGAAAAAAGTAGTTCAGCTACAAATACTTGTGATATACATGGTTTAGCTTCAACTGCATGTGAAACAATCGTCTTAGTTTCAAATTCAAGCGAAACACATGAATCATCTTCAAATCGATGCGAAATAGAAGGCATAGCATCAAATCCATGCGAAACAAATGGTTTAGCTTCAAATACTTGTGTTACACATGATTTAGATTCAACTGCATTCGAAACAAACGATTTAGCTTCAAATCAATACGGAGTAGAATGTTTGGCTTCAAATCCATGCGAAACAAATGATTTAGATTCAAATACTTGCGATATAAATGAATTAGCTTCAACCGCATTCGAAACAATCGAGTTAGCTGCAAATCTATGCGAAACACATGACAAAGCTTCAAATCAATGCGAGATAGAAGGATTAGCTTCAAATCAATGCGAAACAAGTGATTTAGCTTCAAATACTTGCGATATAAATGATTTAGCTTCAACTGGAAACGAAACAAGCAAGTTATCTTCTAATCCATCCGAAACACATGATTTAGCTTCAAATCAATGCGAAGAGGAAGGTTTAGCTTCAATTCCATGCGAAACAAATTATTTAGCTTCAAATACTTGTGATATATATGATTTAGCTGCAACCGGAAGCGAAACAATCGAGTTAGCTTCAAATCCAAGCGAAACACATAATTTAGCTTCAAATCAATGTGTAGTAGAAGGTTTAGCTTCAAATCCATGCGAAACAAACGAGTTAGCTTCAAATCCATGCGAATCACATTATTTAACTATAAATCAATGCGAAGTAGAAGGCTTATCTTCGAAACCATGCGAAACAAATGGTTTGGCTTCAAATACTTGTTATATACATGATTTAGCTTCAACTGCGTGCGCGAAACAAACGAGTTAGCTTCAAATTCAAGCGATACGCATGATTTAGTTTCAAATCAATGCGAAGTAGAAGGCTTAACTTCAAATCCAAGCGAAACGAATGGATTAGATTCAAATACTTGCGAATATAAGTTATATAGCTTCAAATGCTGGCGAAACAAACAAGTTAGCTTCAAATTCATGCGAATCACATTATTTAACTATACATCAATGCGAAGTAGAAGGCTTATCTTCGAAACCATGCGAAACAAATGGTTTGGCTTCAAATACTTGTTATATACATGATTTAGCTTCAACTGCGTGCGCGAAACAAACGAGTTAGCTTCAAATTCAAGCGATACGCATGATTTAGTTTCAAATCAATGCGAAGTAGAAGGCTTAACTTCAAATCCAAGCGAAACGAATGGATTAGATTCAAATACTTGCGAATATAAGTTATATAGCTTCAAATGCTGGCGAAACAAACAAGTTAGCTTCAAATTCATGCGAATCACATTATTTAACTGTACATCAATGCGAAGTAGAAGGCTTATCTTCGAAACCATGCGAAACAAATGATTTGGCTTCAAATACTTGTGATATACATGATTTAGCTTCAGCTGCATGCGAAACAATCGAGTTAGTTTCAAATCCAAGCGAAACGCATGACTCAGCATCAAATCAATGCGAAGTGGAGGGCTTATCTTCGGATCCAAGCGAAACGAATGGATTAGATTCAAATACTTGCGAATATAAGTTATATAGCTTCAAATGCTGGCGAAACAAACAAGTTAGCTTCAAATTCATGCGAATCACATTATTTAACTATACATCAATGCGAAGTAGAAGGCTTATCTTCGAAACCATGCGAAACAAATGGTTTGGCTTCAAATACTTGTGATATACATGATTTAGCTTCAGCTGCATGCGAAACAATCGAGTTAGTTTCAAATCCAAGCGAAACGCATGACTCAGCATCAAATCAATGCGAAGTGGAGGGCTTATCTTCGGATCCAAGCGAAACGAATGGATTAGATTCAAATACTTGCGAATATAAGTTATATAGCTTCAAATGCTGGCGAAACAAACAAGTTAGCTTCAAATTCATGCGAATCACATTATTTAACTATACATCAATGCGAAGTAGAAGGATTATCTTCGAAACCATGCGAAACAAATGGTTTGGCTTCAAATACTTGTGATATACATGATTTAGCTTCAGCTGCATGCGAAACAATCGAGTTAGTTTCAAATCCAAGCGAAACGCATGACTCAGCATCAAATCAATGCGAAGTGGAGGGCTTATCTTCGGATCCAAGCGAAACGAATGGATTAGATTCAAATACTTGCGAATATAAGTTATATAGCTTCAAATGCTGGCGAAACAAACAAGTTAGCTTCAAATTCATGCGAATCACATTGTTTAACTATAAATCAATGCGAAGTAGAAGGCTTATCTTCGAAACCATGCGAAACAAATGGTTTGGCTTTAAATACTTGTGATATACATGATTTAGCTTCAACTGCATGCGAAACAAACGAGTTAGCTTCAAATTCAAGCGAAACACTTGATTTAGCTTCAAATCAATGCGAAGTAGAAGGCTTAGCTTCAAATCCATGCGAATCAATTGATTTAGCTCCAAATACATGTGATATACATGATTTTGCTTCAACTGCATGCGAAACAAACGAGTTAGCTTCAAATCCATGCGAAACAAACGAGTTAGCTTCAAATCCATGCGAAACTCATGATTTAGCCTCAAATCATTGCGAAATAGAAGGCTGATTTTCGAATCCATGCGAAACAAATGGTTTAGCTTCAAAGTCTTGTTTTATACATGATTTAGCTTCAACTGCATGCGAATCAAACGAGTTAAACTCAAATCCAAGCGAAACACTTGATTTTGCTTCAAATCAATGCGAAGTAGAATGATTATCTTCAAATCCATGCGAATCAAATGGTTTAGCTTCAAATACTTGTGATATACATGATATAGCTTCAACTGCGTGCGCGAAACAAACGAGTTAGCTTCAAATTCAAGCGATACGCATGATTTAGTTTCAAATCAATGCGAAGTAGAAGGCTTATCATCAAATCCATGCGAAACGAATGATTTAGCTTCAAATACTTGCGAACATAAGTGATATAGCTTCAACTGCATGCGAAACAAACGAATTTGCTTCAAATCCAAACGAAACACTTGATTTAGCTTCAAATCAATGCGAAGTAGAAGGCTTAGCTTCAAATCCATGCGAATCAAATGATTTAGCTCCAAATACATGTGATATACATGATTTTGCTTCAACTGCATGCGAAACAAACGAGTTAGCTTCAAATCCATGCGAAACAAACGAGTTAGCTTCAAATTCATGCGAAACTCATGATTTAGCCTCAAATCATTGCGAAATAGAAGGCTGATTTTCGAATCCATGCGAAACAAATGGTTTAGCTTCAAATACTTGTGATATACATGATATAGCTTCAACTGCGTGCGCGAAACAAACGAGTTAGCTTCAAATTCAAGCGATACGCATGATTTAGTTTCAAATCAATGCGAAGTAGAAGGCTTATCATCAAATCCATGCGAAACGAATGATTTAGCTTCAAATACTTGCGAACATAAGTGATATAGCTTCAACTGCATGCGAAACAAACGAATTTGCTTCAAATCCAAACGAAACACTTGATTTAGCTTCAAATCAATGCGAAGTAGAAGGCTTAGCTTCAAATCCATGCGAATCAAATGATTTAGCTCCAAATACATGTGATATACATGATTTTGCTTCAACTGCATGCGAAACAATCGAGTTTGCTTCAAATCCAATCGAAACACTTGATTTAGCTTCAAATCAATGTGAAGTAGAAGGCTTAGCTTCAAATCCATGCGAAACGAATGATTTAGATTCAAATACTTCCGAACATAAGTGATATAGCTTCAACTGCATGCGAATCAAACGAGTTAGATTCAAATCCAAGCGAAACAGTTGATTTTGCTTCAAATCAATGCGAAGTAGAAGGCTTAGCTTCAAATCCATGCGACTCAAATGATTTAGCTCCAAATACTTGTGATATACATGACTTTGCTTCAACTGCATGCGAAACAAACGAGTTAGCTTCAAATCCATGCGAAACAAACGAGTTAGCTTCAAATCCATGCGAAACTCATGATTTAGCTTCAAATCATTGCGAAATAGAAGGCTGATTTTCGAATGCATGCGAAACAAATGGTTTAGCTTCAAATATTTGTGATATACATGATTTAGCTTCAAATACAGGCGAAACAAACGAGTTAGCTTCAAATCCAAGCGAAACACGTGATTTAGCTTCAAATTCATTCGAAGCACATGGTTCAGCTTAATATTCATGCGAAACAAATGGTTCAGCTTCAAATACTTGCCATATAAGTAATATAGTTTCAAATGCTGGAAAAACAAACGAGTGAGCTTCATATCCAAGCGTAACACATGATTTAGCTTCAAATCGATGCGAAGTAGAAGGCTTAGCTTCAAATCCATGCGAAACGAATGGTTCAGCTTCATAAACTTGCGAATATTATCGATATAGCTTCAAATTGCATGCGAAACAAACGATTTAGCTTTAAATCCACGCGAAACCCATGATTTAGCTTAAAATCTATACGAGGTAGAAGGCTTACCTTCGAATCCATGCGAAACACATGGTTTAGCTTCAAATATGTGTGATATACATGATTTAGATTCAAATGCATGCGAAACAAACGAGTTAGCTTCAAATTCAAGCGAAACACAAGATTTAGCTTCAAATCAATGTGAAGTGGAAGGCTTAGATTCAAATCCATGCGAAACGAATGAATTAGCTTCAAATACTTGCGAACGTAAGTGATATAGCTTCAACTGCATGCGAATCAAACGAGTTAGATTCAAATCCAAGTGAAGCAGTTGATTTTACTTCAAATCAATGCGAAGTAGAAGGCTTAGCTTCAAATCCATACGACTCAAATGATTTAGCTCCAAATACTTGTGATATACATGACTTTGCTGCAACTGCAGGCGAAACAAACGTGTTAGCGTTAAATCCATGCGAAACAAACGAGTTAGCGTCACATCCATGCGAAACTCATGATTTAGCTTCAAATCAATGCGAAATAGAATGCTGATTTTCGAATCCATGCGAAACAAATGGTTTAGCTTCAAATACTTGTGATATACTAGATTTAGCTTCAACAGCAAGCGAAACAAACGAGTTAGCTTTAAATCCATGCGATAGAAACGAGTTAGCTTCAAATCCATGAGAAACACATGATTTAGCTTCAAATCATTGCGAAATAGAAGGCTGATTTTCGAATCCATGCGAATCAAATGGTTTAGCTTCATATACTTGTGATATACATGATATAGCTTCAACTGCATGCGAAACAAACGAGTTTGCTACAAATCCAAACGAAACACTTGATTTAGCTTCAAATCAATGCGAAGTAGAAGGCTTAGCATCAAATCCATGCGAAACGAAAGATTTAGCTTCAAATACTTGCGAACATAAGTGATATAGCTTCAACTGCATGCGAAACAAACGAGTTTGCTTCAAATCCAAACGAAACACTTGATTTAGCTTCAAATCAATGCGAAGTAGAAGGCTTAGCTTCAAATCCATGCGAATCAAATGATTTAGCTCCAAATACATGTGATATACATGATTTTGCTTCAACTGCATGCGAAACAAACGAGTTAGCTTCAAATCCATGCGAAACAAACGAGTTAGCTTCAAATCCATGCGAAACTCATGATTTAGCTTCAAATCATTGCGAAATAGAAGGCTGATTTTCGAATCCATGCGAAACAAATGGTTTAGGTTCAAATACTTGTGATATACTAGATTTAGCTTCAACAGCAGGCGAAACAAACGAGTTAGCTTTAAATCCATGCGATAGAAACGAGTTAGCTTCAAATCCATGAGAAACACATGATTTAGCTTCAAATCATTGCGAAATAGAAGGCTGATTTTCGAATCCATGCGAAACACATGATTTAGCTTCAAATACTTGTGATATACATGATATAGCTTCAACTGCATGCGAAACAAACGAGTTTGCTTCAAATCCAAACGAAACACTTGATTTAGCTTCAAATCAATGCGAAGTAGAAGGCTTATCATCAAATCCATGCGAAACGAATGATTTAGCTTCAAATACTTGCGAACATAAGTGATATAGCTTCAACTGCATGCGAAACAAACGAATTTGCTTCAAATTCAAACGAAACACTTGATTTATCTTCAAATCAATGCGAAGTAGAAGGCTTAGCTTCAAATCCATGCGAATCAAATGATTTAGCTCCAAATACATGTGATATACATGATTTTGCTTCAACTGCATGCGAAACAAACGAGTTAGCTTCAAATCCATGCGAAACAAACGAGTTAGCTTCAAATCCATGCGAAACTCATGATTTAGCCTCAAATCATTGCGAAATAGAAGGCTGATTTTCGAATCCATGCGAAACAAATGGTTTAGCTTCAAAGTCTTGTTTTATACATGATTTAGCTTCAACTGCATGCGAATCAAACGTGTTAAATTCAAATCCAAGCGAAACACTTGATTTTGCTTCAAATCAATGCGAAGTAGAAAGATTATCTTCAAATCCATGCGAATCAAATGGTTTAGCTTCATATACTTGTGATATACATGATATAGCTTCAACTGCATGCGAAACAATCGAGTTTGCTTCAAATCCAATCGAAACACTTGATTTAGCTTCAAATCAATGTGAAGTAGAAGGCTTAGCTTCAAATCCATGCGAAACGAATGATTTAGCTTCAAATACTTGCGAACATAAGTGATATAGCTTCAACTGCATGCGAATCAAACGAGTTAGATTCAAATCCAAGCGAAACAGTTGATTTTGCTTCAAATCAATGCGAAGTAGAAGGCTTAGCTTCAAATCCATGCGACTCAAATGATTTAGCTCCAAATACTTGTGATATACATGACTTTGCTTCAACTGCATGCGAAACAAACGAGTTAGCTTCAAATCCATGCGAAACAAACGAGTTAGCTTCAAATCCATGCGAAACTCAAGATTTAGCTTCAAATCAATGCGAAATAGAAGGCTGATTTTCGAATGCATGCGAAACAAATGGTTTAGCTTCAAATATTTGTGATATACATGATTTAGCTTCAAATACAGGCGAAACAAACGAGTTAGCTTCAAATCCAAGCGAAACACGTGATTTAGCTTCAAATTCATTCGAAGCACATGGTTTAGCTTAATATTCATGCGAAACAAATGGTTCAGCTTCAAATACTTGCCATATAAGTAATATAGTTTCAAATGCTGGAAAAACAAACGAGTGAGCTTCATATCCAAGCGTAACACATGATTTAGCTTCAAATCGATGCGAAGTAGAAGGCTTAGCTTCAAATCCATGCGAAACGAATGGTTTAGCTTCATAAACTTGCGAATATTATCGATATAGCTTCAAATTGCATGCGAAACAAACGATTTAGCTTTAAATCCACGCGAAACCCATGATTTAGCTTAAAATCTATACGAGGTAGAAGGCTTACCTTCGAATCCATGCGAAACACATGGTTTAGCTTCAAATATTTGTGATATACATGATTTAGATTCAAATGCATGCGAAACAAACGAGTTAGCTTCAAATTCAAGCGAAACACAAGATTTAGCTTCAAATCAATGCGATGTAGAAGGTTTAGCTACAAATCCATGCGAAACACATGATTTACCTTCAAATGCCTGCGGTTTAAATGAAATATCTTCAAATGAAGTCGAAACAAACGAGTTAGCTTCAAGTCCATGCGAAACACATGATGCCGCTTCAAATCATTGCGAAGTAGTAGGTTTAGCCTCAATTCAATGCGAAACAAATGGTTTAGCTTCAAATACTTGTGATAAACATGATTTAGCTTCAACTGCATGCGAAACAAACGAGTTAACTTCTAATCCATGCGAAACGAACGAGTTAGCTACAAATCCATGCGAACCTCATGATTTAGCTTCAAAGCAATGCGAAACAGGAGGCTGATTTTCGCATCCATGCGAAACAAATGGTTTAGCTTCAAATTCTTGTGATATACATGATTTAGTTTCAAATGCAGGCGAAACAAACAGGCTGGCTTCCAATCCA
Source organism: Megalopta genalis (assembly GCF_051020955.1). Taxonomy (NCBI): domain Eukaryota; kingdom Metazoa; phylum Arthropoda; class Insecta; order Hymenoptera; family Halictidae; genus Megalopta; species Megalopta genalis. Next base: position 1,875,120 of record NC_135013.1, on the reverse strand, counting down.
TGCGAGACAAACGAGATAGCTACATTTCCATGCGAAACGCTTGATTTAGCTTCAAATCAATGCGAAGTAGAAGGCTGATCTTCGAATCCATGCGAAACAAATGGTTTAGCTCCAAATACTTATGATATACATGATTTTGCTTCAACTGCATGCGAAACAAACGAGTTAGCTTCAAATCCATGCGAAACAAACGAGTTAGCTTCAAATCCATGCGAATCACATTATTTAACTATAAATCAATGCGAAGTAGAAGGCTTATCTTCGAAACCATGCGAAACAAATGGTTTGGCTTCAAATACTTGTTATATACATGATTTAGCTTCAACTGCGTGCGCGAAACAAACGAGTTAGCTTCAAATTCAAACGAAACACTTGATTTAGCTTCAAATCAATGCGAAGTAGAAGGCTTAGCTTCAAATCCATGCGAAACGAATGATTTAGCTTCAAATACTTGCGAACATAAGTGATATAGCTTCAACTGCATGCGAAAGAAACGAGTTTGCTACAAATCCAAACGAAACATTTGATTTAGCTTCAAATTAATGCGAAGTAGAAGGCTTAGCTTCAAATCCATGCGAATCAAATGATTTAGCTCCAAATACATGTGATATACATGATTTTGCTTCAACTGCATGCGAAACAAACGAGTTAGCTTCAAATCCATGCGAAACAAACGAGTTAGCTTCAAATCCATGCGAAACTCATGATGTAGCTTCAAATCATTGCGAAATAGAAGGCTGATTTTCGAATCCATGCGAAACAAATGGTTTAGCTTCAAATATTTGTGATGTACATGAATTAGCTTCAAATGCAGGGAAACAAACGTGTTAGCTTTAAACCCATGCGAAACAAACGAGTTAGCTTCACATCCATTCGAAACTCATGATTTAGCTTCAAATCAATGCGAAATAGAAGGCTGATTTTCGAATCCATGCGAAACAAATGGTTTAGCTTCAAATACTTGTGATATACTAGATTTAGCTTCAACAGCAAGCGAAACAAACGAGTTAGCTTTAAATCCATGCGATAGAAACGAGATAGCTTCAAATCCATGAGAAACACATGATTTAGCTTCAAATCATTGCGAAATAGAAGGCTGACCTTCGAATCCATGCGAAACAAATGGTTTAGCTTCAAATACTTGTTTTATACATGATTTAGCTTCAACTGCATGCGAATCAAACGAGATAAATTCAAATCCAAGCGAAACACATGATTTAGCTTCAAATCATTGCGAAATAGAAGGCTGATTTTCGAATCCATGCGAAACACATGATTTAGCTTCAAATACTTGTGATATACATGATATAGCTTCAACTGCATGCGAAACAAACGAGTTTGCTTCAAATCCAAACGAAACACTTGATTTAGCTTCAAATCAATGCGAAGTAGAAGGCTTAGCTTCAAATCCATGCGAATCAAATGATTTAGCTCCAAATACATGTGATATACATGATTTTGCTTCAACTGCATGCGAAACAAACGAGTTAGCTTCAAATCCATGCGAAACAAACGAGTTAGCTTCAAATCCATGCGAAACTCATGATTTAGCCTCAAATCATTGCGAAATAGAAGACTGATTTTCGAATCCATGCGAAACAAATGGTTTAGCTTCAAAGTCTTGTTTTATACATGATTTAGCTTCAACTGCATGCGAATCAAACGAGTTAAATTCAAATCCAAGCGAAACACTTGATTTTGCTTCAAATCAATGCGAAGTAGAAAGATTATCTTCAAATCCATGCGAATCAAATGGTTTAGCTTCATATACTTGTGATATACATGATATAGCTTCAACTGCATGCGAAACAATCGAGTTTGCTTCAAATCCAATCGAAACACTTGATTTAGCTTCAAATCAATGTGAAGTAGAAGGCTTAGCTTCAAATCCATGCGAAACGAATGATTTAGCTTCAAATACTTGCGAACATAAGTGATATAGCTTCAACTGCATGCGAATCAAACGAGTTAGATTCAAAATCCAAGCGAAACAGTTGATTTTGCTTCAAATCAATGCGAAGTAGAAGGCTTAGCTTCAAATCCATGCGACTCAAATGATTTAGCTCCAAATACTTGTGATATACATGACTTTGCTTCAACTGCATGCGAAACAAACGAGTTAGCTTCAAATCCATGCGAAACAAACGAGTTAGCTTCAAATCCATGCGAAACTCAAGATTTAGCTTCAAATCAATGCGAAATAGAAGGCTGATTTTCGAATGCATGCGAAACAAATGGTTTAGCTTCAAATATTTGTGATATACATGATTTAGCTTCAAATACAGGCGAAACAAACGAGTTAGCTTCAAATCCAAGCGAAACACGTGATTTAGCTTCAAATTCATTCGAAGCACATGGTTTAGCTTCATAAACTTGCGAATATTATCGATATAGCTTCAAATTGCATGCGAAACAAACGATTTAGCTTTAAATCCACGCGAAACCCATGATTTAGCTTAAAATCTATACGAGGTAGAAGGCTTACCTTCGAATCCATGCGAAACACATGGTTTAGCTTCAAATATTTGTGATATACATGATTTAGATTCAAATGCATGCGAAACAAACGAGTTAGCTTCAAATTCAAGCGAAACACAAGATTTAGCTTCAAATCAATGCGAAGTAGATGGCTTAGAATCAAATCCATGCAACACAAATTATTTAGCTTCGTATACTAGCGATATAAGTGATATAGCTTCATATGCAGGCGAAACAAACGAGAGAGCTTCAAATCCAAACGAAATACATGATTTAGTTTCCAATCAATGCGAAGTAGAAGGCTTAGCTTCAAATCCAAGCGAAACGAATGGATTAGATTCAAATACTTGCGAATATAAGTGATATAGCTTCAAATGCATGCGAAACAAACGAGTTAGCTTCAATTCATGCGAATCACATGATTTAGCTTCAAATCAATGCGAAGTAGAACGCTTATTTTCGTAACCATGCGAATCAAATGGTTTGGCTTCAAAGACTTGTTTTATACATGATTTAGCTTCAACTGCATGCGAATCAAACGAGTTAAATTCAAATCCAAGCGAAACACTTGATTTTGCTTCAAATCAATGCGAAGTAGAAAGCTTATCTTCAAATCCATGCGAATCAAATGGTTTAGCTTCATATACTTGTGATATACATGATATAGCTTCAACTGCATGCGAAACAATCGAGTTTGCTTCAAATCCAATCGAAACACTTGATTTAGCTTCAAATCAATGTGAAGTAGAAGGCTTAGATTCAAATCCATGCGAAACGAATGAATTAGCTTCAAATACTTGCGAACATAAGTGATATAGCTTCAACTGCATGCGAATCAAACGAGTTACATTCAAATCCAAGCGAAGCAGTTGATTTTGCTTCAAATCAATGCGAAGTAGAAGGCTTAGCTTCAAATCCATACGACTCAAATGATTTAGCTCCAAATACTTGTGATATAAATGACTTTGCTTCAACTGCAGGCGAAACAAACGTGTTAGCGTTAAATCCATGCGAAACAAACGAGTTAGCGTCACATCCATGCGAAACTCATGATTTAGCTTCAAATCAATGCGAAATAGAAGGCTGATTTTCGAATCCATGCGAAACAAATGGTTTAGCTTCAAATACTTGTGATATACTAGATTTAGCTTCAACAGCAAGCGAAACAAACGAGTTAGCTTTAAATCCATGCGATAGAAACGAGTTAGCTTCAAATCCATGAGAAACACATGATTTAGCTTCAAATCATTGCGAAATAGAAGGCTGACTTTCGAATCCATGCGAAACAAATGGTTTAGCTTCAAATACTTGTTTTATACATGATTTAGCTTCAACTGCATGCGAATCAAACGAGATAAATTCAAATCCAAGCGAAACACATGATTTAGCTTCAAATCATTGCGAAATAGAAGGCTGATTTTCGAATCCATGCGAAACACATGATTTAGCTTCAAATACTTGTGATATACATGATATAGCTTCAACTGCATGCGAAACAAACGAGTTTGCTTCAAATCCAAACGAAACACTTGATTTAGCTTCAAATCAATGCGAAGTAGAAGGCTTATCATCAAAACCATGCGAAACGAATGATTTAGCTTCAAATACTTGCGAACATAAGTGATATAGCTTCAACTGCATGCGAAACAAACGAATTTGCTTCAAATCCAAACGAAACACTTGATTTAGCTTCAAATCAATGCGAAGTAGAAGGCTTAGCTTCAAATCCATGCGAATCAAATGATTTAGCTCCAAATACATGTGATATACATGATTTTGCTTCAACTGCATGCGAAACAAACGAGTTAGCTTCAAATCCATGCGAAACAAACGAGTTAGCTTCACATCCATGCGAAACTCATGATTTAGCTTCAAATCATTGCGAAATAGAAGGCTGATTTTCGAATCCATGCGAAACAAATGGTTTAGGTTCAAATACTTGTGATATACATGATATAGCTTCAACTGCATGCGAAACAAACGAGTTTGCTTCAAATCCAAACGAAACACTTGATTTAGCTTCAAATCAATGCGAAGTAGAAGGCTTATCATCAAATCCATGCGAAACGAATGATTTAGCTTCAAATACTTGCGAACATAAGTGATATAGCTTCAACTGCATGCGAAACAAACGAATTTGCTTCAAATCCAAACGAAACACTTGATTTAGCTTCAAATCAATGCGAAGTAGAAGGCTTAGCTTCAAATCCATGCGAATCAAATGATTTAGCTCCAAATACATGTGATATACATGATTTTGCTTCAACTACATGCGAAACAAACGAGTTAGCTTCAAATCCATGCGAAACGAACGAGTTAGCTTCAAATCCATGCGAAACTCATGATTTAGCTTCAAATCATTGCGAAATAGAAGGCTGATTTTCGAATGCATGCGAAACAAATGGTTTAGCTTCAAATATTTGTGATATACATGATTTAGCTTCAAATACAGGCGAAACAAACGAGTTAGCTTCAAATCCAAGCGAAACACGTGATTTAGCTTCAAATTCATTCGAAGCACATGGTTTAGCTTAATATTCATGCGAAACAAATGGTTCAGCTTCAAATACTTGCCATATAAGTAATATAGTTTCAAATGCTGGAAAAACAAACGAGTGAGCTTCATATCCAAGCGTAACACATGATTTAGCTTCAAATCGATGCGAAGTAGAAGGCTTAGCTTCAAATCCATGCGAAACGAATGGTTTAGCTTCATAAACTTGCGAATATTATCGATATAGCTTCAAATTGCATGCGAAACAAACGATTTAGCTTTAAATCCACGCGAAACCCATGATTTAGCTTAAAATCTATACGAGGTAGAAGGCTTACCTTCGAATCCATGCGAAACACATGGTTTAGCTTCAAATATTTGTGATATACATGATTTAGATTCAAATGCATGAGAAACAAACGAGTTAGCTTCAAATTCAAGCGAAACACAAGATTTAGCTTCAAATCAATGTGAAGTAGAAGGCTTAGATTCAAATCCATGCGAAACGAATGATTTAGCTCCAAATACATGTGATATACATGATTTTGCTTCAACTGCAGGCGAAACAAACGTGTTAGCGTTAAATCCATGCGAAACAAACGAGTTAGCGTCACATCCATGCGAAACTCATGATTTAGCTTCAAATCAATGCGAAATAGAAGGCTGATTTTCGAATCCATGCGAAACAAATGGTTTAGCTTCAAATACTTGTGATATACTAGAATTAGCTTCAACAGCAAGCGAAACAAACGAGTTAGCTTTAAATCCATGCGATAGAAACGAGTTAGCTTCAAATCCATGAGAAACACATGATTTAGCTTCAAATCATTGCGAAATAGAAGGCTGATTTTCGAATCCATGCGAATCAAATGGTTTAGCTTCATATACTTGTGATATACATGATATAGCTTCAACTGCATGCGAAACAAACGAGTTTGCTTCAAATCCAAACGAAACACTTGATTTAGCTTCAAATCAATGCGAAGTAGAAGGGTTAGCTTTAAATCCATGCGAAACGAAAGATTTAGCTTCAAATACTTGCGAACATAAGTGATATAGCTTCAACTGCATGCGAAACAAACGAGTTTGCTTCAAATCCAAACGAAACACTTGATTTAGCTTCAAATCAATGCGAAGTAGAAGGCTTAGCTTCAAATCCATGCGAATCAAATGATTTAGCTCCAAATACATGTGATGTACATGATTTTGCTTCAACTGCATGCGAAACAAACGAGTTAGCTTCAAATCCATGCGAAACAAACGAGTTAGCTTCAAATCCATGCGAAACTCATGATTTAGCCTCAAATCATTGCGAAATAGAAGGCTGATTTTCGAATCCATGCGAAACAAATGGTTTAGCTTCAAAGTCTTGTTTTATACATGATTTAGCTTCAACTGCATGCGAATCAAACGAGTTAAATTCAAATCCAAGCGAAACACTTGATTTTGCTTCAAATCAATGCGAAGTAGAAAGCTTATCTCCAAATCCATGCGAATCAAATGGTTTAGCTTCATATACTTGTGATATACATGATACAGCTTCAACTGCATGCGAAACAATCGAGTTTGCTTCAAATCCAATCGAAACACTTGATTTAGCTTCAAATCAATGTGAAGTAGAAGGCTTAGATTCAAATCCATGCGAAACGAATGATTTAGCTTCAAATACTTGCGAAAATAAGTGATATAGCTTCAACTGCATGCGAATCAAACGAGTTAGATTCAAATCCAAGCGAAACAGTTGATTTTGCTACAAATCAATGCGAAGTAGAAAGATTATCTTCAAATCCATGCGAAACAAATGGTTTAGATTCAAATACTTGTGATATACTAGATTTAGCTTCAACAGCATGCGAAACAAACGAGTTAGCTTTAAATCCATGCGATAGAAACGAGTTAGCTTCAAATCCATGAGAAACACATGATTTAGCTTCAAAACATTGCGAAATAGAAGGCTGATTTTCGAATCCATGCGAAACGAATGGTTCAGCTTCAAATACTTGTGATATACATGAATTAGCTTCAACTGCATACGAAACAAACGAGTTAGCTTCAAATCCAAGCGATACACATGACTTAGCTTCAAATCAATGCGAAGTAGAAGGCTTAGCATCAAATCCATGCAACACAAATTATTTAGCTTCGTATACTAGCGATATAAGTGATATAGCTTCATATGCAGGCGAAACAAAAGAGTGAGCTTCAAATCCAAACGATACACATGATTTAACTTCAAATCAATGTGAATTAGAAGTTTGAGCTTCAAGTCCATGCGAAACGAATGATTTTGCTTCAAATAATTGCGAACATAAGTGATATAGCTGCAAATACATGCGAAACACATGATTCAGCTTCAAATTCATTCGAAACACATGGTTTAGCTTAATATTCATGCGAAACAAATGGTTCAGCTTCAAATACTTGTGATATACATGATTTAGCTTCAAATGCATGTGAAACAAGCGAGTTAGCTTCAAATCCAAGCGAAACACATGATTTCGCTTCAAATCAATGCGAAGTAGAAGGGTTAGCTTTAAATCCATGCGAAACGAATGATTTGGCTTCAATTACTTGCGAACATAAGTGATATAGCTTCAAATGCAGGCGTAACAAACGACTTAGCTTCTATCTAGATAACTCGTTTGTTTCGCATGCAGTTGAAGCTATATCATGTATATCACAAGTATTTGAAGCTAAACCATTTGATTCGCATGGATTTGAAGATAAGCCTTCTACTTCGCATTGATTTATTAGCTAAATCATGTGTTCTACATGAATTACAAGATAACTTGTTTGTTTCGCATGCAGTTGAAACTAAATCATGTATGTCACAAGTATTTGATGCTAATCCATTTGTTTCGCATTGATTTGAAGCTAAGGCTTCTACTTCGCATTGATTTGAAGTTAAATCATTTGTCTCCTTTGGGTGTGAAGCTAAATCGTATGTGTCGCACGCAGTTGAGCTAAATCATGTATATCACAAGTATTTGAAGCTAAAGCATTTTTTTCGCATGGATTTGAAGCTAAGCCTTCTACTTCGCATTGATTTGATGTTAAGTCATGTGTTTCCCTTGGGGGTGACTCTTAATTCGTTTGTTTCGGAAGCAGCTGAATCTGAATCATGTATATCACAAGTATTTGAAGCTAAATTAGTTGTTTCGCATGGATTTGAAGCTAAGCCTTCTACTTCGCATTGATTTGAAGCTAAATCATGTTTCCCGCATGGATTTGAAGATAACTCGTTTGTTTCGCATGCAGTTGAAGCTATATCAATTATGTTTGCAAGTATTTGAAGCTCAATCATTCGTTTCGCATGGATTTGAAGCTAACCCTTCTACTTCGCACTGATTTGAAGCTAAATCATGTGTTTCGCTAGGATTTGAAGCTAACTCGTTTGTTTCGCCTGCATTTGAAGCTAAATCATGTATATTGCAAGTATTTGAAGCTAAACCATTTGATTCGCATGAATATTAAGCTAAACCATGTGTTTCGCTTGGATTTCAAGCTAACTCGTATGTTTCGCATGCAAATGAAGCTAAATCATGTATATCACAAGTATTTGAAGCTAAATCATGTGTTTCGCTTGGATTTGAAGTTAAGCCTCCTACTTCGCATTGATTTGAAACTAAATCATGTGTTTCGCTTGGATTTTTAGCTAACTCGGTTGTTTCGCATGCAGTTGAAGCTAAATAATGTATATCACAAGTATTTGTAGCTAAACCATTTGTTTCGCATGGATTCGAAGATTAACCTTCTACTTCGCATGAATTTGAAGCTAACTCGTTTGTTTCGCCTGCATTTGAAGCTAAATCATGTATATTGCAAGTATTTGAAGCTAAACCAATTGATTCGCATGAATATTAAGCTAAACCATGTGTTTCGCTTGAATTTGAAGCTAAATCATGTGTTTCGTATGGATTTGAAGCTAACTCGTTTCTTTCGCCTGCATTTGAAACTAAATCATGTATATCACAACTATTTGAAGCTAAATCATTTGATTCGCATGAATTAGAAACTATGCCTTCTACTTCGCATTGATTTAAAGCTAAACCATGTGTGTCGCATCAATATTAAGCTAAACCATGTGTTTCGCTTGAATTTGAAGCTAATCCTTCTACTTCGCATTGATTTGAAGCTAAATCATGTGTTTCGCTTGGATTTGTAGCTAACTCGTTTGTTTCGCGTGCAGTTAAAGCTAAATCATGTATATCATCAGCATTTGAAGCTAAACCATTTGATTCGCATGGATTTGAAGCTAATCCTTCTACTTCGCATTGATTTGAAGCTAAATCATGTGTTTCGCTTGGATTTGAAGCTATCTCGTTTGTTTCGCGTGCAAATGAAGCTAAATCATGTATATCACAAGTATTTGAAGCTAAATCATGTGTTTCGCTTGGATTTGAAGCTAACTCGTTTGTTTCGCATGCAGTTAAAGCTAAATCATGTATATCATAAGCATTTGAAGCTAAACCATTTGATTCGCATGGATTTGAAGCTAATCCTTCTACTTCGCATTGATTTGAAGCTAAATCATGTGTTTCGCTTGGATTTGAAGGTAACTCGTTTGTTTCGCATGCAAATGAAGCTAAATCATGTATATCACAAGTATTTGAAGCTAAATCATTTGTTTCGCATGGATTTGAAGCTATGCCTTCTACTTCGCATTGATTTGAAGATAAATCATGCGTTTCGCATGGATTTGAAGCTAACTCGTTTGTTTGGCATACAGTTGAAGCTAAATCATGTATTTCACAAGTATTTGAAGCTAAATCATTTGATTCGCATGGATTAGAAACTATGCCTTCTACATCGCATTGATTTGAATCTAAATCATCTGTATCGCATGGATTTGAAGCTAACTCGTTTGTTTCGCTTGCATTTGACGATATATCATGTATATCACAAGTATCTGAATCTAAACCATCTGTTTCGCTAGAATATGAAGCTATGAAGCTAAACCATGTGATTCGCATGAATTTGAAGCTAAATCATGTGTGTCGCATGGAGTTGAAGCTAACTTGTTTGTTTCGCCTGCATTAGAATCAAAATCATGTATATCACAAGTATTTGAAGCTGAACCATTTGATTCGCAAACGATCTGAAGACAACCCTTCTACTTCGCATGAATTTGAAGCTAACTCGATTGTTTTGCCTGCATGGGTTGATACTAAATCATGTGTTTCGCTTGAATTTGAAGCTAACTCGTTTGTTTCGCATGCAGTTGAAGCTAAATCATGTATATCACAAGTATCTGAATATAAACCATCTGTTTCGCATGAATATTAAGCTAAACCATGTGTTTCGCACGAATTTGAAGCTAAATGATGTGTTTCGTTTGGATTTGAATCTAACTCGTTTGTTTTGCCTACATTCGAAGCTATATCACTTATATTCGCAAGTATTAGAAGCTCAATCATTCGTTTCGCATGGATTTGAAGCTAAGCCTTCTAGTTCGCACTGATTTGAAGCTAAATCATATGTTTCGCTTGGATTTCAAGCTAACTCGTATGTTTCGCATGCAGTTGAAGCAAAATCATGTATATCACAAGTATCAGAATCTGAACCATCTGTTTCGCAAGAATATGAGGCTATGAAGCTAAACCATGTGATTCGCATGAACTTGAAGCTAAGTCGATTGTATCGCGTGCATTTAAAGCTATATCACTTATATCGCAATTATCTGAAGATAAATCATTTGTTTCTCATGTATTTGAAGCTAAGCAATCTACTTCGCATTGATTTGAAGCTAAATCATGTGTAGCGCATGGATTGAAGCTAACTCGTTTGTTTCGCATGCAGTTGAAGCTAAATCATGTTTATCGCAAGTATTTGAAGCTAAACCATTTGTTTCGCATTGATTTGAAGATAAGCCTTCTACGTCGCATTGATTTCAAGCTAAGCCTTCTACTTCGCATTGATTTGAAGGTAAATCATGTGTTTCGCTTGGATTTGAAGCTAACTCGTTTGTTTCGCATGCAGTTGAATTGATTTGAAGCTGACCATTTGTTTCGCATGGATTTGAAGCTAAGACTTCTACTTCGCATTGATTTGAAGCAATGCGAAGTAAAGTAATGTAGTAAAGTAAAGTAATTTCATGCGCCGCCTCAACATCTTAGTTTTTAGCCGGCTGTCTACGATATTGTGTAATACCAGCTTATTGAAACGGTCGGAGAACACTGTTCCTTCCGCGATTTCTTTGGCGGACGCGTTCGTTAGCACCTCTTCGTCGTCGAACGCTTTGACGGCCGTTGCCCGCGTACATAACGTTGTCACGTGGACGAAGTTATCGACCATTTGCAGTCGGTGACATCTTTCTAAATCACAGTATTTCTGTGTCAATGTCGCGATCATTTAATCCAGTGCGATGATAGTAACGAAATCTTCAGCATGTTGTAATGGGAGAAAATTATTTAAATGTTATGAAATCAGTCAGTACTATATTTAATATATTTAATATATTATATTATATCATATTGTGTCATATTATTTCATATTATGGCATATTATGTCATATTATACCATATTATATCATATTATGTCATATTATATCATATTATATCACATTATATCATATTATATTATATTATATTATTGGGTTGGCAACTAAGTAATTGCCGATTTCAGTTATAGATGTCTCTCACTCCCATTTTTATGATATCTGTAAATGTTATATTATAAAATTATTATTATTATTATTATTATTGCTATTTTTTATAATCCGTGATTGTTAGCAACTGGACAAATTGAATGCAGTGGTCAAGGAAAAGCGAGCAGAATTGGTCAATCGTATAGGTGTCATTTTCCAGCAGGACAATGCTAGGCCGCACACGTCTTTGTCCACTCGGTAAAAATTGATGGGTATTGGTTGGGAATTGATGTTACACCCACCATATAGCCCCGATCTCGCGCCATCGGATTTCCACTTATTTCGATCCCTAGACAACTCCCTTCGTGGTAAAACTTTGAATGATGATGACGCTGTAAAATCTCACTTAACTCAGTTTTTGGCCGAAAAGGATCAGACTTTCTACGAGCGTGGAATTTTCAAGTTGTCAGAGAGATGGCAAACGGTCATCGGACAAAATGGAAAATACATTACAGATTAAACTTCGTTCCAAGTAAAAAGAAATTTTTTATTTCATTGAACAAATCGGCAATTACTTAGTTGCCAACCCAATATATTGCATCATATTATATTATGTCATATTATATCATATTATATCATGTTATATCATATTATATCATATTATATCATATTATACCATATTATATCATGTTATAACTGCATGTTTCATCTTTAATTATTGCATCATTAACTGGCACGTTAAATGAGCTTTAAAATGCATGTTAAATGACGCTGTCTGAAACGAAACGTCGACATATTACATGCATTGTATAATTACTCGTTAATATTATGCACGTAATAAATGTGGATAAATAAATGACACCATAAAAGAGGTAGAAAGTGTCAAAATATTGCGTGAGAAATTAGTGTGAGAATTTAGGGTAATATATTAATATTTTAATATTATGCACAGTCAAATTAATAAAACATTGCCACGATACTGCTATGATCATAACGAAGTCTAACACAATTAAATTGAGAATTTCTCTCGCACAAATTCCTACGCGAAGTTGCTTCATTTTCAACATCCCATCTACGCATAAATGTGCATCGTGTCCGAATATGTATCCGATTTGCTTCGCGTGCCACGATTAATCGCAGATTCGCAATTGAATTACTATGCTTCGTGTTTTAAAGCGACAGGATACACTTTGGTCGCGTTCCTGGTCGCGTTGTTAAATGTGCCGAACTGTTAGGAGAATACACCGGAATCATTAATCACTGGATTATGGAAATTTTACCTGGCGAGGTCTCGTCTTCTCCTCATTATACCATCACGAAAGTTTGACTAATGAATCGTCGGTATTTCCCTGGTAAAAATGCATCTCGACTCGTAAACTTGTTTCGAAACATTTTTAACGACGTGTAACGCGCGATTCGTTTCGGTAAATTTTCATGAATTCCATTATAGTCCGTGGTGCTTCGATCCAAGCTCTAATCCGAGGAGCTTCAACAGAAATGAAATTTTCTACGTACATGACGTTTTTCTCGTAACTTGTTAACAAAATTATTAAAATTATTCCCAGAGACAGCAGCTTTTGTTTCATATCATTTTCACTTTAATAATTGTTGAAACATGCCCGTGCATTCGCAGTGAACGTTACAGAATGATTTATAATTTCCTCGAACAATGTTCAAAAAATTTAAAAATCACTAATAATAATAATATAAATAATAATAGTAATAAAAATAAATAAATCAGTTAGCAGTGTTGCTATATAAACCGTCTAGTTTGAGGTATTAATAAATAAGTTAACAAATAAATAAATATATTAGAGTAAATTTAGATGGAAAACGACTGTCTAATTGTTATTGTCAATGCACTAAGTATTTTCGGAGTGCAGAATTTTATTATTACATTTGTATTAGAATTTATTTGATTCTTTCACCTTTGAAATTGATTCTTTTAGGAGATGATAATTATTTTCGTCGATTTCTAGATACGCAGTACGAATAAAGTAAGCAAAATCAATGCGAAGTACAAGGCTTATCTTCAAATCCATGCGAAACAAATGGTATAGCTTCAAATACTTGTGCTATACATGATTTATCTTCAAATGCAGGCGAAACAAAAGAGTTAGCTTCAAAACCAAGCGAAACACATCATTTAGCTTCAAATTCATGCGAAACACATGGTTTAGCTTCATAGCTTCATATTCTTGCGAAACAGATGGTCTAGATTCAGATACTTGTGATAAACATGATTTAGCTTCAACTGCTTGCGAAACAAACAAGTTAGCTTCAAATCCAAGAGAAACACATTATCTAACTTCAAATCAATGTCAAGTAGAAGGCTTAGCTTCAAATCCATGCGAAACAAATGCTTTAGCTTCAAATACTTTTGATAAACATGATTTAGCTTCAACTGCATGCGAAACAAACGAGTTAGCTTCAAATCCAAGCGAAACACATGATTTAGCTTCAAATCAATGCGAAGTAGAAGGCTTAGCTTCAAATCCATGCGAATTAAATGGTTTAGCTTCAAATACTTGTGATATACATGATTTAGCTTCAAATGCAGGCGAAACAAACGAGTTAGCTTCAAATCCAAGAGAAACACATGATTTAGCTTCAAATCAATTCGAAATACACGGCTTAGCTTCAAATACATGAGAAACAGATGATTTATGTTCAGATAATTGCGATATAAGTGATATAGATTCAAATGCAGGCGAAACAATCGAGTTAGCTTCAAATCCGTGCGAAACACATGATTTAACTTCAAATCAATGCGAAGTAGAAGGCTTAGCTTCAAATCCATGCGAAACAAATGCTTTAGCTTCAAATACTTTTGATAAACATGATTTAGCTTCAACTGCATGCGAAACAAACGAGTTAACTTCAAATCCATGCGAAACACACGATTTAGCTTCAAATCAATGCGAAGTAGAAGGCTTAGTTTCAAATTCAAACGGAACACATGATTTAGCTTCAAATCAGTACGAAGTAGAAGGCTTAGTTTCAAATCCATGCGAATCAAATGGTTTAGCTTAAAATACTTGTGATATACATAATTTAGCTTCAAATGCATGCGAAACAAACGAGTTAGCTTCAAATCCAAGCGAAACACATGACTTAGCTTCAATTTCATGCAAAGTAGAAGTCTTAGCTTCAAATACATGCGAAATAAATGGTTTAGCTTCAAATACTTGTTTTATACATGATTTAGCTTCAACTGCATGCGAAACAAACGAATTAGCTTCAAATCCAAGCGAAACACATAATTCAGCTTCAAATTCGTTCGAAACACGTGGTTTAGCTTAATATTCATGCAAAACAAATGGTTCAGCTTCAAATACTTGTGCTATACATGATTTATCTTCAAATGCAGGCGAAACAAAAGAGTTAGCTTCAAAACCAAGCGAAACACATCATTTAGCTTCAAATTCATGCGAAACACATGGTTTAGCTTCATAGCTTCATATTCTTGCGAAACAGATGGTCTAGATTCAGATACTTGTGATAAACATGATTTAGCTTCAACTGCTTGCGAAACAAACAAGTTAGCTTCAAATCCAAGAGAAACACATTATCTAACTTCAAATCAATGTCAAGTAGAAGGCTTAGCTTCAAATCCATGCGAAACAAATGCTTTAGCTTCAAATACTTTTGATAAACATGATTTAGCTTCAACTGCATGCGAAACAAACGAGTTAGCTTCAAATCCAAGCGAAACACATGATTTAGCTTCAAATCAATGCGAAGTAGAAGGCTTAGCTTCAAATCCATGCGAATTAAATGGTTTAGCTTCAAATACTTGTGATATACATGATTTAGCTTCAAATGCAGGCGAAACAAACGAGTTAGCTTCAAATCCAAGAGAAACACATGATTTAGCTTCAAATCAATTCGAAATACACGGCTTAGCTTCAAATACATGAGAAACAGATGATTTATGTTCAGATAATTGCGATATAAGTGATATAGATTCAAATGCAGGCGAAACAATCGAGTTAGCTTCAAATCCGTGCGAAACACATGATTTAACTTCAAATCAATGCGAAGTAGAAGGCTTAGCTTCAAATCCATGCGAAACAAATGCTTTAGCTTCAAATACTTTTGATAAACATGATTTAGCTTCAACTGCATGCGAAACAAACGAGTTAACTTCAAATCCATGCGAAACACACGATTTAGCTTCAAATCAATGCGAAGTAGAAGGCTTAGTTTCAAATTCAAACGGAACACATGATTTAGCTTCAAATCAGTACGAAGTAGAAGGCTTAGTTTCAAATCCATGCGAATCAAATGGTTTAGTTTAAAATACTTGTGATATACATAATTTAGCTTCAAATGCATGCGAAACAAACGAGTTAGCTTCAAATCCAAGCGAAACACATGACTTAGCTTCAATTTCATGCAAAGTAGAAGTCTTAGCTTCAAATACATGCGAAATAAATGGTTTAGCTTCAAATACTTGTTTTATACATGATTTAGCTTCAACTGCATGCGAAACAAACGAATTAGCTTCAAATCCAAGCGAAACACATAATTCAGCTTCAAATTCGTTCGAAACACGTGGTTTAGCTTAATATTCATGCAAAACAAATGGTTCAGCTTCAA
Organism: Megalopta genalis; assembly: GCF_051020955.1. Lineage (NCBI taxonomy): Eukaryota > Metazoa > Arthropoda > Insecta > Hymenoptera > Halictidae > Megalopta > Megalopta genalis. The sequence continues at coordinate 1,858,960 of NC_135013.1, read as the reverse complement.
ATACTTGTGATATACATGAGTTAGCTTCAAATGCAGGCGAAACAAACGAGTAGGCTTCAAAACCAAGCGAAACACATGATTTAGCTTCAAATCAATGCGAAGTTGAAAGCTTATCTACGAATCGTTGCGAAACGAATGATTGAGCTTCAAATACTTGCGAATATAAGTGATATAGCTTCAAATGCAAGCGAAACAAACGAGTTAACTTCAACTCCATGCGAAACACACGATTTAGCTTCAAATTCATGCGAAGTAGAAGTCTTATCTTCGAATCCATGCGAAACAAATGGTTTAGCTTCAAATACTTGTGATACACATGATTTATCTTCAATTAATGAATGTCAGACGAGCGGAACGGCCTCGGGCCGGGCCGGGCCGTGCCGGCGGCGAACGGAAATCAAGGAATTCTACTTGTTCGTTTTACGAGCCGGAATATCGGATCCACGCTCGGACTTTACGGGCTTTCACCAGTAGAAGGCACGTTAGTTATGCCGACGTAGCTGCCGATAACGCGTGTTCTTTTTATCGGGACCTGACACGGGATTGAAACGGGTCAGATGTCGCGTCTCCTACGCACGTTCGGCTTAGTTTCTGCGGGGCCGCCGCTGCCGCCGCCGCCGCATCTTCCTGCAATATTTCCTGGCAAATAAAAGCGCGTCCCGAACATCTGCCGATACCGGGAACATCGGTTTCGGGGGACCCTTTAAAACGCCACTCGTGCCGAACTCCCGATAAAAAGAGAACTGCTAGGCGGAAGTCGATGAACCGGAGAGAGAACCCGTGGCTTCTTCGTACGTGGCTCTTCTCCCGAACGTGGGTTCACGCGCGCGCTATCCGAGCATCATCGTACGTAGGCGATCGACGACTGATCGGTAGACGGCGGATTTTTATGCAATAAATAAAAATCTGTGCTGCGTTGATTGCAACACGCGGAAACTAAGCGAAAGTTGATTCCTTTCTTTCGTTAATTATCTTGTCGAGTTGAACGGTATGTGCGACGGTATTATTAAACGACTGTGTGTTGTGTTCGACGAGTATACACGTCGTGGAGAAGCGGCAGTGGTTTGTGTCACGACGAGTATTCTCGTCGGGCGTAAAAAGTGACCACTGTCTATTCAAATTGTAATTTCAGTGAAAACAAAAATATATTATCAAGTTTCAAGATGTTTGGAATATTTTTAGGCCGACGAGTATACTCGTCGCGCGTAAAAGGTGGCCATTGGCTATTCAAATTGTAATTTCAGTGAAAACAAATATATATTCTCAAATTTCAGGATGTTCGGAATATTTTTAGGCCGACGAGTATACTCGTCGCGCGTAAAAAGTGACCATTGGCTATTCAAATTGTAATTTCAGTGCAAACAAAAATATATTCTCAAATTTCAGGATGTTCGGAATATTTTTAGGCCGACGAGTATACTCGTCGCGCGTAAAAAGTGACCACTGGCTATTCAGATTGTAATTTCAGTGAAAACAAAAACGTATTCTCAAATTTCAAGATGTCTATAATATTTTTAGGCCAGGCCAGAATAGAACAAACAAATCAAAAATACGAATAATTATCTGAATAATTCATAATTTTGGTGTTCGACGTGCAAAGTGCTATTTAACTATTACAAGTATTTGATGTTTTTAATTTTTTCGTTTATTATATACGCAGCACATGTCAATATTAATCGAATAAGCAAATATTGCGAATAAAATTATTAATTCTATAAAATGAAAAACCGTATTTTGATCCAATATTTTAACAGCGGCGCTCACTCCGTGTTCGACGAGTATACTCGTCGTCGCTGATTCTCGCGACACACGCAGATGCGCGCTTCGAAAAGGAGGCGCCACAGCTGACCGGTCAATGAAATTTCGAATCAACGTGCGAATTCCCAAGAACAGGTTCGCCGTACTCACGTATTTAGGCTGCCTCCGAATATTTGGATAATTGCGTTCCCAACAGGTGCGGCCTATTTCGAATGCGTCGAACGAACAGAGTTTGTTTCTTCAAAATCGCGTAGCAACGATCGCAGATCGAACAAACGCGTCGATCCTGATTTATTTGGTTGTCGAACTCTATCTTTGGACGATCGAAAGCGGCAACTGGCATAACACGACGAACACGCGGCAATATTTATGACACAATTCGCCGAAACTGTGCGCCATGTCTGCGCGAAATTTTCGATTACTTAAAACTTCGAACTGCGACTTGTATGACGTATTTTAGTATACCGCACTGTACATGAATCCACTATAGTCTCTAATGTATTGTGTTTCATCCATTTTTATTCATTCTCGCTGCGAATGCGTCGAATCCACGGTCCGCAATAACAATAACGGTGACATAGAAATTAATCTCTCGCACTTAAATTCTGATTAAATTCCTAAATTAATGAAATGAATCCGAGAGACCCGACAATGAAGCAAAATGCACAACGAAATCAAGTCTGAAACGTGCGAATAAGATAGAAAAACCGAAGTAAAATTACGAATGGTGACAAAAATATCATTTAAGGAATTAAATCGGCGAATAAAGTGTGCTAAAAAATTTGTCTGAACGAATCGAGCGGTCGTCGAAAATCGTCCAAAAGCGCAAAGATCACAGAAACCGAAGAATTTCAGCTACGAGAAGACTTTCCGGTGCAGTCTGCTCGGACCAGTTCGGCGCTTCCGCGACAAGTTTTTCTCTGAAGGTGAAATAAAATGCTCGAGCCGGTCAAATTTCGTCTCGATTGGCCCGGCGCGACGCGACGCGATCAAGTTCAAAGATTCGATCGGCTGGTCCTGCTCGTTTCAACTCGATCAACCTCGAACACATTTAAGCGTCGGAGCTTCCTGCTGCTTGTCTCGAGTCTCGACTCAATTATGCTCGAGCATCGAGCGGATCGGGCAGCTTGAAAGAAGCTCGAGCATTTCAAGCCTAGTAAAAGGATCGATCGTGCCTCGAGCAGGCTTGATTGGCCATCGCTAGACTTCTGTCCGCGATCGTTCTCCTCATATTTGCTACCGGCCTCCTCTCCTCTTGTCTTTCGCGCTTGTCATTAGCCGAGTGTCCGATCTGATAACTATGATCCGGCTGCGCTCTTCAATTATCGGGACAATGAACGGCCGGCGACGAGGCAGCGCAAACCGAGACCCTGGTTTTCAGCGAAACATTTTAATTTGTCTTTTTTTTTTGTTTTGTTCGTTCATTGGACGGGTTATAGAGCCCTATTGTGCGATATAATAGTGATTAAGAGAAATTGAAAGGTATGAAGAGATGAGAATGATGCTATGAAAGGAAAGGTATGGTAGAAGATATGAAAGGGGATAAAGTGGGCGATCAAGAGGGGTTTTCTGAAATGAGATAAAAATCTATTTTGCCTTTTTCAATAGTTTCAGTAAGTCGAAAATAGATTAAACTGTGTTCTGAAATTGTTTTAATGCCGAGATGAAAAGTATGATGAATTTATTACTTAGATCATGTATAAAAAACTTAAAGAATGGCAAAAGTGATAGATATTCCCTGCCTTTTTGTTGTAATATCATAATAATATTTATTGATATATCAATATATATTAATTGGTATATATCATCATAATAATATTTATTGATATATATCAATATATATTAATTTGTATATATCATCATATTATATTGATATATATCAACAAATATTAATTTGTATATATCATCATATTATATTGATATATATCAGTATATATCATCATATCATATTGATATATGTATATCAATATATATTAATTGATATATATCATCATATCATATTGTTATGTATCAGCATATCATATTTTTATATATCAGCATATATTAACTGATATATGTAATCATATCATATTAATATTGTATATTAATAAATATTATTATAATATTACAATAAAATGTCAGGCAATATCTATCACTTTCGCCATTGTTCAAGTTTTTGATACATAATCTAATACTATTCGCGAAACGATGAATAAAACCCGCGAAAGAGTGAATTCGAGTCGCGAAAATTTGAGCGTGCCCTCCGAGAAAAATAATTCCCGAAACCTGTACACATGTACGTACACATAATAATCGAGTTTCGTGTCGCGTGGTACGATCGAACAAACCTTTGTAGCCGCGTCTCGCACAGTTTTCGGGGTGTCGTGGACGCACGAGTGCGTCGGTCGGTGCCGGTGTGACAGGCTACGCGGCCCGTTACACCATTATAATAACATCCGGTTAAGGTCAAGCCGACTACGATCCACCTGGAGCGAGATAAGAGGCTGCCCCACGTGGAGCAGGATGGTGTGACACCCTACACGCCCCGTTACGTCATTATATCAACATCCGGTTAAAGGAGCAGCCGACTACGATCCACGTGGAGCGAGATAAGAGGGCATATAAAATCACCGCACATCAAAGACAGACCATTGAGTTGGAATCAGGGTCTTGACCCATACACACCGAATTGCTGTCCGTCGTTATTATTTTGTACTGTGTCCATTTACTGTATTATACATTCAAGCGTAACCCGCTTGAATGAAATAAAGTTTTTCATATATCTAAGTGTGAAAGTTTACATTACATATTGGCGATCCTTGCCAGGATCCATCAGATCTACGCGAAACGAAACTACGAGAGTTCGGCCTACGGGAATGCGCAGACACGAGGATCCACGGACCAGCAACTGTTTGATGAACCAGAACCCCTACTACGAAGGAATTGGAATCTACGGATACAAGCCAAGGTGAGCAATCTGGATTCATTCAAAACGTACCGCGTTAGAAGACACAGTCACAGTAGCACGTCTAGTTCAAGCACCAACGACAGTCAAATTATAAAATTCAACATGAGCAAGCCGACTCAATCAACATCAGCTCAAGAAGAAAAGAACAATAATCTTAGTTCAGACACCAGGACGATCCTGTCCACAATGCAAAATTATAACGAAAAGATTGAACGCGAAATGCTAGAAGTTAAACGAAACTTAAAAGCCGCGGACGAAGAAAATATTAAACGCATTCAAGAAATAGAAATACTTTCTCGCACACTTTCAAAATTCGACTTGGGACAAACTTCCCGACCCGAAGACTCCACTGACTACGGATCATTAATGACGACAGACGACAGAATATCCGTCTTACACGCAACTACCAAGAACCTTTACCCGAATTTGCCTCCATTGAACCCGCCTCCTAAAACATCCTCGGAAGCACCCATTCCAAGGAATGAAGCAACTTCAATCCCTCAAAGACACCAAATATCCGTCCTTGACGCCCTAAAGATATTACCCATCCTAAACGGTGAGACCGGAACAGGAGTGGAAGAATTTATTAACGAACTGCAAGAAATACGTTCAATTTGTGCAGACCCACTCGTTTTATTAAAAGCAGTTAAGAACAGATTGATCGTAGGAAAAGCCGCCGCCGCAATAGCCAACATCCGCATTAACGCATTCGAAATTTTATACGACGCCCTACGAAGGAACGTCGCAGCACAAACCACTGTCAGGGAAAATCAAGACAGATTACGCGAAATTAGACAATTCGCGCACGAAACTGTTCAAGATTACACGATCAGATTCCGAAAAGCATTCAACTCATTACAATATAGCATAGCCAACGAATACCGAGATGAATTGACGCGAAGAGCAATGTTAGACAGATGTCAAATTGACGCCGTAACCGATTACAGCCGAGGACTTCAATACGAGATATCACGAATGGTCTTGTGTAGCCTTCCGTTTAACCTCAACGAAGCAGAAACACGAGCCACGCACTTCGAACGACTTATCAAGACACAGCCACGTCAACAAACTATCCCCGTGAGACGGCCCTTCCAACAGCCACAACGATTATTTTCCTCACCACTCAAGCAAACGCCTAAAACGAGCTACATGCCACCTCAGGCAACTGCGACCGCACCCAAGTTCGCCGCCTTCGAAAATAAGCCACTCACTGAAAGAAGTGCTATGAAATGTTTCAAATGCAACAAATTGGGACACACTGCTAATTATTGCCGAAATTTTCAATCAGCGAGCCTCAGACGAGTCAACAACACCCTGATGGAAGAAATAAAAGAGCATCCACCTCCGAACGGATTCGAATCAACAACGCCACACTGGGACAACTACCAACCCTCAACCTCACCAGAAGAGCAAGAGATAGAACAGATCGACTACGACTACTCATCGACACTGGAGCCGGAATCAACATACTCAAACGAAAATTTTGCGAAGCAAACAGAATAAGATCAAAGATCTGCAAATTCACAATGGGACATTCTACCTATGAGACTACCGAAGAAATAGACATATCAATTTTTCATAAAAATATTACTTTTAATATAATAAGCGATGATTTTCCTATTATAGAAGATGGTATACTAGGTCTACCCGGTTTAGCCAAATACGATTACACCATTTCGAAAGATTGCATCAAACTCGACAATAACACTTGTTCTTTGGCGCAGAAAGACATCGCGATCGAGCCAGGCCAGAGTCTAAAGGAAACCGTTTACCTACAAGGACAACCTACGCCAGTATGCTTCTTCAATGGTGGTGAGTCCAAAACCTCAATTTCCAATATCATCGAAGACTCTAACAGCTTCGAAGACGTACAAAATTTTAGAGAACTTGTCAGATTAGATCACATAGAGCCAGAACTTAGAGAACCAATAGAAAAGATATTATTACATTACATAGACGTTTTTAATCTTAGCAAAACCACTCTTCCTTGCACAAACCTAGCTGAACATTCGATCGCGCTCAAAGAAAACAAAATCATTAACGTAAAATCATACAGACCTCCCGAGAAACATAAGGAAGAAATATCCAAGCAAATTAACGAAATGCTGGAGAAAAACATTATCGAAAATTCTGATTCGCCTTTCAACGCACCTGTGTGGGTAGTACCAAAGAAAGCAGACGCATCTGGAAAGCAAAAATGGAGAATTGTCATCGATTTCCGGCGATTAAACGAACTAACAGACCAAGACGCTTACCCTTTACCTGACATAGACGAAATCCTATCCCAATTAGGAAACGCTAAATTCTTCTCAGCTTTAGACCTTTCCTCAGGATTCCACCAAATTCCCATGTCAAATAACTCTAAAAAGTACACCGCTTTTAGTACCCAACAAGGACATTTCCACTTTAACCGCATGCCATTCGGACTTAAAAACGCGCCCGCCACTTTCCAACGCATGATGGACAACGCCCTGAGAGGACTCCCCAACGTACTAGTTTACTTAGACGACATTATAATTTACGGAGATTGCATAGAAAAACACAACAAGCATTTAGCCATGACGTTACAAAGACTAAAAGAACTAGGTTTAAAAATACAGCCGGACAAATGTGAATTCTTAAAACCTGAACTCGAATACCTAGGACATATAGTAACCACCGACGGAGTTAAGCCAAATCCCAAGAAAATCGAAGCCGTAAAGAGATTCCCACAACCAAGAAACCCGACAGACGTAAAATCTTTTCTGGGACTATCAGGATATTATCGCAAATTCATTAGAAATTTCTCTAAAATAGCTAAGCCACTGACAGAACTCACACAAAAGGGGACACCTTTTCACTGGACCGACAAGACCCAAAACAGTTTCAATGAACTTAAGACTAAACTCTGTACGACACCAGTACTGAAATTTCCAGACTTCACGAAAACTTTTACTTTGACCACCGATGCGAGTAACGAAGGATTAGGAGCCGTATTGTCGCAAGACGACCACCCCTGTTGTTTCATATCAAGAACTTTGAATCCTGCCGAACGCAACTATACGACTACTGAAAAGGAACCTCTTGCCATAGTATGGGCGACCAAGAGGCTCAGGCAATACCTATTAGGCCACAAATTCATTATAAGAACCGATCACCAATCCTTGAAATGGCTTCACAATTGTAAAGACCCTTCCAGTCGATTAATTAGATGGCGACTTAGACTTGAAGAATACGACTACACGATAGAATACGTGAAAGGAAAAGACAACAAAGCCGCAGACTCACTCTCTAGACAACCATTAGCTATCCATAACTTGACCGAAGACAAAACGGAACTGTACGACGCATTTAAAGTATGGGAAAAGAGCGACCAAACGCCAAAACTCCTTAAAAGAACCGTGAACAGACAAAACTTCTATCAGCTAAGAAAAACCGACTTAGGAACATTCGACGAAAAGGACTGGTTAGACAGACTAAGCACAATAATCCGAGACAACAACAAGATAGGTATAGCTGACAACAGCTTAGACGAAGTAGATATCTCCAACATCAAAAGATTCCTGCTATTCCTAAACGAGGAACGCGACGACATACAATTTGCCGACAAACCAATTCACGAGTTAGACGAGAAAGAAATCCAACAAGTACTCAGAGAGAACCACGACTTAGCTGCACATCCAGGAATACAGAAGACCTACGAACGTATACGAAAAGACTATACGATACCAAACCTGATGGACCGAATTAAAAAGAAAATCGAATCGTGTGAAATTTGCCAGAAACAAAAGCTGACTAGGATAAGACCCAAAGAATTACCCCAAGTCACTGACACACCTCTTGAATCCAATGAAAAGATCTCCATGGACCTACTCGGACCCCTGCCCAAGACTAAAAATAATCATCAATACATCCTGTCCATGCATGACGAACTAACCAAGTACCTCATATTAATACCACTAAAATCAATGCAAACCCAATCAATATGGGAAGGCCTGTTAAACCATTACATCTACATCTTTTCTGCACCAAAAAAGATACTAACCGACCGAGGACAATACTTCATTAGCGAATTAATGCAGAAATACGAAAACGCCTTCCAGATCAAACACATTACTACGACTTCATTTCACCCACAATCTAACGGGAGCTTAGAACGAACACACGCCGTCATAAAAGACATGTTAAAAACAATGCAAGCCAAAGACAACTCAGAATGGGATACGAATCTCAGTTTTATTAGTTTAGCGTACAACACCATGGTCCACGATGCCACGGGATATAAGCCGTTTGAATTAACTTTTGGGCATAAAGCCAATTTACCTTCTACAATTTCAAAGAATGTTCAACGTAGTTTGCCAGAAGAAGTAAAACTGCGCAAAAGAGAATGGGACGCGAAATTGACTAGCGCACGCGACACGTTAATCAGAAATAAGAAGCGTTACCAAAGAGAGCAAGAGAGGAAAATAATAAAGCCTCAGACCATGTTTAACGTAGGAGATTCAATTTTGATACATAATGATCATAAGGAGCATAAGTTAGATACAGAATGGTTAGGACCCTACACCATTGAACGAGTAAAAACTCCATATTATGAAATCCTCATAAATAACACATGGAAAAAGATCCATGGTAATCGACTAAAACCTTACTTTCCAGGCCACTCATCCTCTACGGAAGCATGATATACGCCAAAGTAATTGTAGAACCGCTAGGTAAAGCATCATTGTATCGCGAAGTTATAGGTAAAACCTATGTTTATAGCGATAGCGTAAATATCATTATAGGAGTAAACATTAGCCAGATATATAGTTCTTACGACAATCTACTTAAATTAAGTTTCGCCGTCAAAGATCATTGCAAAGCCCAGCAATGCGCATACATGATAGAAGCATACAATCTTGTAAAATCCGCACACCGCCTCGAACGTTCAATCCAACACCTGAAAGACATTACTCATAACCGCAACAAAAGAGGACTATTGAATTTCGTAGGATCAATACCTAAATCAATATTCGGAACTTTAGACGAGGACGATTTAACCCTAATTAACAAAAATATCGACACGCTGTTTGATCAAAATAACGACCTCAAAAACATAATCGCCAACCAGACTATGTTAATACAAAAAGTCATTAGCACAGAAAGCGCGCAAGCCCTCGAAACTCTAAGTACCAAATCAAGCAAAACCAAGAAAGAATTAAAGTCCACCGAAAGGTACGTCCAGAGCCTGTTACAAATCTCCGAAGCCATAACAGAATTACATTTCGAAACTGACGAGCTATTAAATGAAATCACTTTAGCTAAACAAGGAATCATAAGCACCCAATTAATTGACAGGGACGAATTTTTGCGAAATTACAAAAAGATACTCAGAGACAATAACTTACACACCAAACTCACGCCAGACCGTGAACACTTTCAATACACATTAGACGTCAGCCAACTAGCAGTAACGATTCTCGAGAATCACATATTTTTCAAGATCTCCATACCTATTATCACCCGAGACGAATGGGAAATAGTGTAGGTATATCCCATTCCTCAGAAAAGGAACCAAATTTTCGTAGCACCGCTAGTTGACAGACCAATATTCCTCACATCAAAACTAACGTACATAACCGTCGACGACCAATACATGACGAAAAATTGCAAGACCCGCATGAGCACAACACTCTGTAGGCAAACCCAACCGATCAAGAAAAGGGGTAAGACACGCAACTGCGCCGACGACACGATCAATCTCCACGACACCATTACTACTTGCGAATTTGTCGCATATAAAGTACCCGATGTATTGTTCATTCCTTTGCACACCAAAAACCGATATATCGTAATCATAGATAAACCCATACCAATCAACACTATTTGTAACGCGAAACACGAAACTATAGAGATTACCGGAAATAGCGTCATATATGCGAACGAAAATTGTGACCTAATTTACGACCGCGAGCATATCCGAATAGGACAAACCAAAGGAAATCTGACTTACTACCTACAGCAAAAGGACCTAGTCCTACCAACTAACGACAGTCTAAAAGAAATCTTTGCCGACTTAGACAAGATGACACCTACACACGACAATATAGAACGATACAGAATTGACCTGAACAATCTAGACGACCAGCTTGCCAAAATACAAACCCAACATAGAATCAAAACCGCTCGAGAAGCAAGTTGGACTATATTCAAAATTTTAAGTTACGTTTCGCTTGGTTTATTACTCAGTTATGGACTGTACAAAATTTGCAAACCCCACCTGCCCTCCAAACTCTGTTTTCACCTATTCTGCTGTAAAACTAAAAATGTAAGATTTAACAACGAGAACCGGCCTATGAACAATGTACCGCTAAGTTTCCTCCGGCAGACCCCGGAAAACACATACGCAAGTACCCCCACGTCGAGCCAGCTGACGATCACCGAAGAAGAAGAACCCATCATTCAAAGCCGAGCTGCCTACATACCACGCAGCATATTGAAAAAGAACCGCCGATGAATTTGGAGGACCAACTTCAATCTGTTACGGGGGGAGTGTGACAGGCTACGCGGCCCGTTACACCATTATAATAACATCCGGTTAAGGTCAAGCCGACTACGATCCACCTGGAGCAAGATAAGAGGCTGCCCCACGTGGAGCGAGATAAGCAGGTGCCCCACGTGGAGCAGGATGGTGTGACACCCTACACGCCCCGTTACGTCATTATATCAACATCCGGTTAAAGGAGCAGCCGACTACGATCCACGTGGAGCGAGATAAGAGGGCGTATAAAATCACCGCACATCAAAGACAGGCCATTGAGTTGGAATCAGGGTCTTGACCCATACACACCGAATTGCTGTCCGTCGTTATTATTTTGTACTGTGTCCATTTACTGTATTATACATTCAAGCGTAACCCGCTTGAATGAAATAAAGTTTTTCATATACGCTAACGTCATTTTTGTCGTTTACCTAATGCACCGGTTCTGCAGATATTCATCCGTTTGACGCTCCCTTAATTATAGTAATAACATCAAATATGTGCGATTTTCTTCTGGCAGCAAAATCAAAATTTGGTTACAAAGTGTTGATAGTTCGTCGTTTCGAAATTGTTTGAAAATATTTAACTGTTATTGGTTCACTGTTATATTATTATATTAGTGTTGTTGCTATTATTGTTATTATTATATTATTGTATTATTATTATTACTATTATTGCTATTATTATACTATTATATTACTATAGTTACTATTATTACATTATTGTATTACTGTTATTACTATTATTGCTATTATTATATTATTGTATTGCTATTATTACTATTATTGTATTATTGCAGTACTGTTATTGCTATTATTATACTATTATATTACTATTGTTACTATTATTACATTATTGTATTACTGTTATTACTATTATTGCTATTATTATATTATTGTATTACTATTATTACTATTATTATATTATTGTAGTACTATTATTACTATTATTATACTATTATATTACTATTGATACTATTGTTACTATCATTATATTATTGGATTACTATTATTACATTAATATTATTGTATTACTATTATTATATTATCATATTATTGTATTACTATCATTTCTATTATTATATTATATTATATATTGTTATTTAACTGTAGTTCCAAATTCGAAAGTAGGTACTATACGACACGATAAAAACGATAATCTAGCCCTAAGTCTACTTAGGCCCTAAGTAGCGTGCCCGCACTACCGTTTGAAATTTCAAAATCGGAATTTCGAAACGCTTGTCAGAGTTTACAGAGATGACCATAAAACATCCAAACGATTTATTTTCGTAGCCTGTATTCTGAACGTTTTTCCGTGAAATCGTGATCTCCTGTCGGCTATTATAGAACTCGTTGGTAGCGTTTCATCGAGTGTCCCGTTGTGTCACGCTTAATTGATAGACCGCGGATTTTCTGCGTTTATAGCGGAATCGATCGAACGCGATTGAAAACCGTAAAAAGATTCGAAGAATTGGAAGATGTCGTCGACGTATATCGTTTTCGATCCATTAAAACGACCGAATAAAGAATGATCTCGATGCATAGTTCGTTTCTATCTCTTCGAATTAACGCAGACAATTTTTATGTTCCATAAAAATCCATGAAATAAGGCACTAAAATAGTCAACAATAAATTGAAATAAATTGAGATACATTGAAATACATTGAAATTAATCAATTAAAATAGAATCGTTGGGCGTTGCACTTGTTCGACTCGTCTTCGTTGCACTGCGGATTTCAATGCATTTATGCGAGTAAAAATGAGTAACTTCGATTAAAAAAAATACAAAGGAGATTGAAAGAATATAGAAACGTCGTTGCATCATTGTCAATGCAATAAAATTTACATAAAGACAAGAACGAATATTTCATTTAATTTCTGTTTCCGGCAATTGATGCATAAATTATTACGCATTTGTTCCGCATAAAAATCCGCGATCCAATGACGACAGTGTCCGGCGATTTTCTCCGACCGACCATCCCAGATGTCTTGAATCGTTCCGACGATGTTCCCGAACTATTCAATCACAGAACAATGAGAGGAAGCAATCAATTTTCCGACCGGCGAAAAAAAGAATGTAATTGCAGCGTATCGCCGAGTGATAGTTCGGGGATAATGCCGTCGGTGGTTAATGCCGGCGAACTATTCGCATACTCTCGGTATCGGCGGAAGATAGTTGAACAACTTGGCAACTTGCGATACTTAAAGGGGGTGCGCGGTTTACCCGAAATTCCGGCCCTCCGAAAGTTCGCGGGCTTGTACGGAACCTCAATGAAACTATCAGACTGTATTGTGCTCTGTGCTGTGCTGTGCTGCGCTGTGCTCTGCTCCTACCTTTTGGTTCATCAGGGCGGAAACACTCCTTAAAGAATAATGTATCCTCTGCCGCCTCGCTAAATGCACTTCCTTCTGCTTCCCGATCTATTTTGCAGCGTTGAAAAACAGAATGCTGTATCTCTGCTGTGTTTCACCTCGGCTGAGAGTCATTTTTACGAGTTATTTAACGCCTAGATTCACGGAATGCGTCAAAATGGCGGATCAGTAATTTTTTAATTTACGATTATTCGTGTCGTAAAGATACAGTTATGAGTTATTTAGTCAATTTATATGTTACCTTGCGAAAAATATTACCATAAAACTTGTTAAAAAAACAGGATAAATGTCTTATCGTTGCTTTAATAAACTAATATAAAGCAACTGATTCTCATGTTATAATTACAAGAACGATTGAGACATATTCATAGAAAAGGATCGCATAAATTATATTATTGAAACAACTACCACGATAAAAGCTGTAAAAAATCTAAATAAATTGGATCTTTTCGATCAATTTTACTGCTCGGTTCGTTCAGTGTTAATGAAAATTATAACGAAATCGAGTTATCGTCGTCGAGTGAATAATAGAATGAAAATATTATTTAGTTAATACTCGCGTTATCGCGTGCACGTGCACATAAATATCTGCAGGATAAATATGAACCACGGAATTAATGAACGACGATGCGAATACAGTAAATATTTTTAAACGAGCCTCGCGGCTCCATTCGTCCAAATTTTGTTTGCAAGCCGAAGGAAAATTAGGGAGAATTTACTGTGTTCTTTGGTGATTGAGAAATTTGATTTTTCCAGGCGATATAAACGATGCTTGTATCTTGCAAATTACTGCACGAATGTGTAGAATCAATCGCAAGAACAACGTGTTCGTGGCAATATTTTTAATTCGTTAAGATATTGTACATTTTGTCGATGTAGTTCGGTGCAATTGCACGTGTGGTCGCTGTGTTTTAATAAAATACATAAATGCATAACAATCCACGGTCCAATTAGGAGATATTGGACGAATAAATATGCACATACGTATATAGAGATATTTTCAGCTCGTTAAAAATATCGTTTCAGCAACCTGATCAAGCGAAACAACGTTAATTAAAGATAACAACTAAAGACACGAGAGTTCAACGTGTATTTAACAGATATCATTCTAACGCCGCGTTAACGCGAATATAATTTTCGATAAAATTAATAGACCGTCAAATAACGCAACCTAGTGTTAATCAATTAATTTATCTATTTATTCGAAGAGTAAATAATGTGTTCGTATAAAGTATGGATTACTATAATTGACCGAAACAATCGCAGGATCGGAATGAACACACATAATAATTCACGTTTAAACCTGCAGTACAAATCAATTAGTATATTTATATATTTATTGTTCACGCGGTTAATTATTCGATCACAAAAGTAAAAAAAGGTCTCCATATAAATCACGGAATATTATAGTCAGCACAAATACACGTAATAATTCACACGTTCGAATCTGCAGTACTTACGCGTGTAACATAATTTCCATGCAACGTAATTTCCGGCGCGCGCGCGCGCAGCGAAAGCGAGAACGATTGTTCACGCAGAAACAAACAAACAAACGGAATGTGCCGCAAATACCTTTCGCCATTGCCGAAACAATTGTCTTTGAAAAATTGTCAAGCTCGCGGCCGAATGAATACGGTTCGGTCAATGTTCGATTTCGTTACCGATCGTTTCCGCATACGTATTGTTTGAACAAACGCCGCCAATGTTTAGGAACGGCCGTGACAAACCGGAAACGATCGATATCGAAAGGGACGCGGCCGCGGAATCCTATTCGGCCGCGCCGGTGTATGACAAATTTTCGGAATTAATTTTCTTGAAATCGGAGCTCGCCGCGAATGGCGCTACGTTCATTTTTTTGTTGGTTTTTTTTTGTTTTCGTTTTTCGCGTTTCCGTCGACAAACAATATCCATCTTTTGGTTGCGCTGTTGGGTACATTCGAGCGCGTGTTGGAAACATTGTTAAGACGAGTCGTATATTCTTAAAAATTTTGACTTACGTATGGGAACGTGATTTTTGTGTAAGGAAATGTGAAGAAGACAAGAGAAATTAATTATACGACGTAATTATGGATTGTAGCTAGAAATTGCGTTAGATTATAACTTATTTTGTCCTGTTGGGTTATTATATAACCTATGGAATATATAATATAATTAATACATTATATAAGAGCTATAGATTAGATAATATAACTTATAAATTATATAATATAAGCTGTAGATTATATAATATAAGCTGTAGATTATATAATGTAACATATAGATTATATAATATAATTTATAGATTATATAATATAATTCATAGATTATATATAATATAATCTATAGATTGTATAATATAATTTATAGATTATATAATATAATTTATAGATTATATAATATAACTGTTAGAATATATAATATAATTTATAGATTATATAATATAACTGTTAGAATATATAATATAACTTATAGATTATATAATATAATTTATATATTATATAATATAACTTATAGAATAACTTATTATAAATTATCTGAACAATAAACACGTGAATAAACAACAACACTCCTTAATAATAATATAAATAATTAAATTGCGTGATAATAATTTGAGATTGCAATTATATAATTTGAATATAAACCATTTGTTTCGCATGCATTTTAAGATAAGCCTTCTACATCGCATTGATTTGAAGCTAACTCGATTGTTTCGCATGCAGTTGAAGGTAAGTCATGTTTATCACAAGTATTTGAAGCCAAACCATTTGTTTCGCATGGATTTGAAGATAAGCCTTCTACTTCGCATTGATTTGAAG
Organism: Megalopta genalis; assembly: GCF_051020955.1. Classification (NCBI taxonomy): domain Eukaryota; kingdom Metazoa; phylum Arthropoda; class Insecta; order Hymenoptera; family Halictidae; genus Megalopta; species Megalopta genalis. The sequence continues at coordinate 1,842,586 of NC_135013.1, read as the reverse complement.
CTAACTCGATTGTTTCGCCTGCATTTGAAGCTATATCACTTATGTTCGCAAGTATTTGAAGCTAAACCATTTGTTTCGCATGGATTTGAAGCTAAGCCTTCCACTTCGCATTGATTTGAATCTAAATCATGTGCTACGCTCGGATTTGAATCTCACTCGTTTGTTTCGTCTGCATTTGAAGCTATATCACTTATATTAGCAAGTATTTGAAGCCAAATCATTCGTTCGCATGGATTTAAAGCTAAGCCTTCTACTTCCCATTGATTTGCAGCTAAATCATGTGTTCCTTATGGATTTCAAGATAACTCGTTTGTTGCGCCTGCATTTGAAGCTAAATCCTGTATATCACAAGTATTTTAAGCTCAACCATTTGTTTCTCATGTATTTGAAGCTAAGCCTTCCACTTCGCATTGATTTGAAGCTGAATCATGTGTTTTGCATGGATTTTATGCTAACTCGTTTGTTTCGCCTGCATTTGAAGATATATCACTTATGTTCGCAAGTATTTGAAGCTAAACCATTTGTTTCGTATGGATTTGAAGTTAAGCCTTCTACTTCGCATTGATTTGAAGCTAAATCATGTGTTTCGCATGGATTTGAAGCTAACTCGTTTCTTTCGCAAGCAGTTGAAGATAAATCATGTATATCACAAGTATTTGAAGCTAAATCATTCGTATCGCATGGATCTGATGCTAAGCCTTCTACATCGCATTGATTTTATTCTAAATCATGTGATTCGCTTGGATTTGAAGCTAAATCGTTTGTTTCACATGCATTTGAAGCTTTATCACTTATATTCGCAAGTATTTGAAGGTCAATCATTCGTTTCGCATGCAGTTGAAGCTAAATCATGTATATCACATGTATTTGAAGCTAAACCATTCGTTTGGCATGGATTTGAATCTAGGTCTTCTACTTCGCATGAATTTGAATCTAAATCATGTGTTTCGCTTGGATTTGAAGCTAACTCGTTTGTTTCGCATGCAGTTGAAGATAAATCATTTGTTTCTCATGTATTTGAAGTTAACGCTTCTACTGCGCATTTATTTGAAGCTAAATCATGTGTTTCGCTTGAATTTGAAGCTAACTCGTTTGTTTCGCATGCAGTTAAAGCTAAATCATGTATAAAACAAGTATTTGAAGCTAAATCACGTGTTTCGCATGGATTTGAAGCTAAGCCTTCAACTTCGCGTTTACGTGATGCTAAATCACGTGTTTCGCTTGGATTTGAAGCTAGCTCGTTTTTTTCGCATGCAGTTGAAGCTAAATCATGTATAACACAGGTATTTGAAACTAAACCATTTGTGTGGCATGGAACTGAAGCTAAGCCTAATACTTCGCATTGATTTGAAGCTAAATCATGTGTTTCGGATGGATTTGAAGCTAACTCGTTTGTTTCGCATGCAGTTGAAGCTAAATCATGTATATCACAAGTATTTGAAGCTAAACCATTTGTATCGGATGGATTCGAAGATCAGCCTTCTACTTCGCATTGGTTTGAAGATAAATCATGTGCTGCTCTTCGATTTGAAGCTAACTCGTCTGTTTCGCATGCTGTTGAAGCTTAATCGTGTTTATCACAAATATCTGAATCTAAACCATTTGTTTCTCATGTATTTGAAGCTAAGTCTTCTACTTCGCATTGATTTGAAGCTAAACCATGTGTTTCGCATGGATTTGAAACTATCTCGTTTGCTTCGCCTACATTTGAAGCTAAATCATGTATATCACAAGTATTTGAAGTTAAACCATTTGCTTCGCATGGTTTTGAATATTATCATTCTACTTCGCATTGAATTGAATGCGTTGTTTGTTAGGTTGTTTGTTTGTTTGATTGTTTGTTTGTCGGTTTGTCTGTTTGTCTGTTTGTCTGTTTGTCTGTTTGTCTGTTTGTCTGTATGTCTGTTTGTCTGTTTGTCTGTTTGTCTGTTTGTCTGATTGTCTGTTTGTCTGTTTGTCTGTTTGTCTGTTTATCTGTTTGTCTGTTTGTCTGTTTGTCTGTTTGTCTGTTTGTCTGTTTGTCTGTTTGTCTGTTTGTCTGTTTGTCTGTTTGTCTGTTTGTCTGTTTGTCTGTTTGTCTGTTTGTCTGTTTGTCTGTTTGTCTGTTTGTCTGTTTGTCTGTTTGTCTGTTTGTCTGTTTGTCTGTTTGTCTGTTTGTCTGTTTGTCTGTTTGTCTGTTTGTCTGTTTGTCTGTTTGTCTGTTTGTCTGTTTGTCTGTTTGTCTGTTTGTCTGTTTGTCTGTTTGTCTGTTTGTCTGTTTGTCTGTTTGTCTGTTTGTCTGTTTGTCTGTTTGTCTGTTTGTCTGTTTGTCTGTTTGTTAGTTTGTTTGTGTGTTAGTTAGTTTGTTTGATTGGTTTGTTTGTTAGTTTGTTAGTTTGTTACTTAATTTGTTTTTGTTTGTTTGTTTGTTTGCTTGTATGTTTCTTTGTTTGTTCGTTTGTTTGCTTGTATGTTTCTTTGTTTGTTCGTTTGTTTGCTTGTCTGTTTGTTTGTTAGTCAGTTTGTTTGTTCGTTCGTTCGTTTGTTAGTTAGTTTGTATGTTTGTTTGTTTCTTTGTTCGTTCGTTTGTTTGTGTGTACGTTTGTT